>NW_018127894.1:3638111-3687793 GCF_001952655.1 Monopterus albus | reverse complement strand
TGACTGAACCCAGCCCACAAAGTATTACTGATGGCTAGCTGTCACTCAAAGCTAATACATGTTGTAACACTTTAAATTAAAGAATCTTTTTTCCCCAGTTGCATTTTAAATAAAGCAGCCTTGGGGCTTGTCTTGACAGCTTATTAATGTTCACCTAAATACAAGTCAGCATTGTCTGTGTTTGCCTGAGAAACAATGGTTGACTCACAGCTCTAAAAGGTAGAATAATGAGGTTTTCTGTTTCTTTGCATCTTTGTTGATATTTTGTCCTGTAAAACTATCCCTCCCATTACTTTTTTGGGACTACTTCCTGATGCACATATCCAGCTAAAATTGCGCTTCTGTGACAATGTTTGAAGTTGTTTTGAAGTAATTTTAGTTGAGAGTTACGTCAATGCCAAAATGAAACGAGTGCTGTGCACCAGCTGAGGAGAATCATCAGATTGTTTACGAGCATACTCGTGGTGTCAAATGGGCTTAAAACCACTTTAATGGCAATTAATGCTATAGCTTTGCCAAACCTCCTTCTGTATGCAGAATCCACAATTCAGTTTTTTTCCATTTTAGTTGTAAAGTCACATGAGTGTTGTTGAAGTGGATGTCTGCAGCTGTTGTGGCACCACTTTATACTGGTAATGTTCTAGTCAAAAGGGTGCAGGGGAGGGAGGGGAGGGAGGGGGGTTTTTATGTCAGATATTATGTAACTTAAAGTAGCACATGAAGCCGCATATCAATCCACTCTATTCCTCCCAGCACTCCCTCTCCGTTCCACTATGCTCCACTACAGTCAACTAGGCTTCACCACGCTCTGCCCAGCTCTTCAGATATTTGTTGTATAAAAGTACAATAAAAGAGTGTGTAACAAAACTTATTGATACTGCAGAAATAATTGAAAATCCCTGATAGTTAGGGAAGTCAGTCCCGCTGAAAACCTTTTAGAAGCTAATATCACTGCACTCCTGCCAGTGGTGTTCAATGAGTCTGGGTCACAGGAGGCTTCTACAGCACTTCTCCACATTAAGACAAGTTTTGGAGCAGATTGTGTAAAGTCATTACAATTAAAAAGTTTTTTTTCTAAATCATAACATTTCCTTGTTGTTTGTTAGCAAGTGCTGTGGCCTGGTACCAGTCTACAGCTTGGATTTTGGGAACCACACATTTAAAGGGTATTAGTGACTCCAAAGTCCATTAAAGGGCAACACAAGGCTGCTAGTGTGGTACAATACTGCACAGTGCATTGTAGGACTGCCCTCTCAAGTCCCCGGGTCCACTCACATCACTGCCTTTATTTCTGCTGCATCATTGTCCACAGAGCTTACAGAGCAGTGACATGAACAGCTATAAACTTTTATAAGGGCTCAAAATTACAGAAGAACAAAAGTAACTGTGATGGAAACAAGAGAGGTATAATGGAAAGTAGAAAATGTGTGCATTTTATATATTATGGCAGAAGGGCTTTCAGCCTGATGTAAACAGTGGTTATGTTTACATTTTAATGCATTGGAGTGATTGTTGTGTCTTGTCATGCGTTACAGACCAGGATGCCTAGTTTTTCCATCACAGATTGCATCACCAAAGGCATTAAAATAAGACTCTTGTTGGCTTAGTTACTTTTATATCCTAACTCCGGTTTAGGACAAATAAATTCTGCTATTGCCAATCAAAAATACTGTATGTTAATACTCAGCTGCATATACATTCTGTGCCTCCCAAAATTACTTGCTACTCGAGATTTATAAAATGTTTGCATGCCTCACATTAGCTGATTCAGAATCTCAGAATCTGCTTTATTGGCCAGGTGTGTCGGACACACGAGGAATTTGACTCTGGTACGTCGGCTCTCAATGTGCATGTTCATATCCCCATGCAAGGGGCAAATAAACAGTAAACCAACTGTGTAATATAACAAAATAAGCAGTATTAGCAAGCAACAAACAGTGTAAACAATGCAAAATAAGCAGTATAAACGGGCAGTAAACAACGCAGACAGAGAGGAATGCTCATTGAAATGAGATAAATAGGAATAAAAATAGAGTAGTTAAAAATAGAGACCTGTACGGATTTGTATAATCTGTACAATGTATATTTACAGGTATTGCACCGAGGAAAGGTATTGCATTTCTATTCTCTGAAGTTTGGATTTTGATAGCAAATTCCTCTTCATGCCTAGATTATGCTGTTGCCACCCTGTTTTGTACTGCAGTTAGTTTAGCAGCTAGAGATGACACTCATTTGGATTGCTCTTGTATGTTTTGATCTGTGAGTACACCTGAGGGACTTCAGGCAGGTGCCTCTTCACACTGAATCTTAGTTAAGGACAGTTTACAACATTCTGTCAAGTAAGTGGATAAATTATCATTTACCTTAAAGAGCCCTCTTGAAGAGGTTGGAACACATCTGAGTATCTAGTATCAAGCTCATAAAAAGAAACTACTGTTCCCTTGTGACTGACTCTTATCCACACCCCTGTAATTATGAGATTATAATATGGATTTATTCTTGTATTTCAAGATGGGGCTAATTAAGCTGTTAGCTCTGACTCAGTCAAGGCAAAGAGGTGGCATCATGAAGCACAGGAGAATTGAAAAAGGCTGGAGAACACGAGTCACCACCAGTACTTGGATAATTGATTCTTTTAATGAAAATAATCATAATTCAGATTGTGCTTTTGTAAAATTTATGTTGACAAAGTATTTAAAAAATTAAAATAACCCAAAAGACTGACATTGCATTACATACACACACACACACACACACACACGAAAGGATGGAAGCAGCTTGAAGTGGCAATGCTGAAAATTAAAAACATTAAATAAAAGTACACAACTGCGTAAAAGTCATCACTGGAAAAAAAAGGCAATAATAAAATGTATGTGTAAATGTATGCACCATGTTGAAGAGCATGTTCTGTGGTTTTGGTGGATAGATAAAGTAGATAAAGTTACATATTATATTAGCACTGCCCTAATTTTACCCAGTTCATGTCATGTCATGCCTTTTAATTGCGATGTAACAGCGAATACAGCAATGTCAGCATTAGGTCATAAGCAGTGTATTATTTCACTGTCAAGTGAATGAGGCAGATTAACCCTTGATCATCAAAAACACTCACTTTAATTCAGTCTAACAATGTCAATATACTGTAAAAATACTGCTCAGTGCAGTTTTAAGTAAACTTTAATCTGTTTTGTTCAACGTGTGGCCCAGACAGCATGAGGATCTCTATTTTGTTACAAGTAATAAACATCCCTTGCCTCACAGAATGCCTGAGCTACAGTTTCCATTCTGCTTATAGTTTGCGAAATAAATGTAGAGCAAAATAAGTTTGTTTCTCTGCATTTAGCTATACTGCAAAAGCTGCAGTTATCTTCTATACAGGTATTAAAGTGTTCCTGCTTAAGCTCAGTGGCATGTGTTTCTTGCAAAGAAACTGTTTTCAGTGTGCCACTTTGTCAAATAAACTCTGGTGCTGCAAGAAAACAAACGGGGGGAAAACAACGTCCTCACAACGAGCTGCTGTGGGTGCAGTATGGCCCCGGTGCATTCTGTTCCCAGTTAGGAATCTGTGCTGCTCATGCTCTGATGCTCTTGTTTTTTTTTTTGTTTTTTTTTGAAGTTTCATCTGAGCAGGGAGGATAAAGACCAGAGACAGTGGATAGTAAGGAAATCAAGTGTGTGGCCATGTGGGCCTCGTAATTTCCATTTAATGCCTACCACTAGGTTTCAGTACTGAGTGTCATGCCAGTACCTATCCTGCAGCTAATGTAAGACATTGTTAAAAATAAGTTTTGTTTTCAAACCTGTGCATCAGTCTGCTCAACTGGTGAGCTTGCTTTTTGTTTGGTTTTGTACATTTTAGCAGTACAGTGGAGACTGAAACAACATGTATAGAAGACATCCCCAAAGCACTTTGTAAACAACACCATTGGAAACATGAAAAGCTACTAAATCATCCAGACCAGGACTGCACACAGAATTTTTTTTGTTTTATCAGTGTTCCTGTGCCAGGGAACATTAAGTTGTCCCAGTCTTTAATGGCACATGAGTAGTCAAGGCAGAAAGGTCAAATGTAAAATGTATGACTTAAAGGCAATTTGGAAGTATGGAAACACTTAAACAGGGGCGGGTGCGCCCCATTAGTCCCTCACTGTGTGTACAACTGCTGAGTGGAAACAGCAAATGTCTCATTGACCAGATTTTAGAGAGGCAAATTATCTTTGTCACCTGAATTGGATTACATATAAAACAAATAATAAAAGATGTCGTATTATTCAACATCATGACAGTGAAGTGAATGGATGTAAACAGTCTGGAAAAGATTATTCATATTAAACAGACAAAAACAAAGATCAGGTTTCATGTGTTTTCTCCATACATAATTGTCTGGACAGCTCTTTGGTAGTTGTAAGCATTTGTGGTGGCATTGATGCAGTTGTGTGCTCTAAAAGCAGTGACTTTGAACTGCAAACCTGTTTGCACAACTATGTTGTGTATCACAGTAAAGCAAGCTGTGGATCTCATGCTGTATTGATATGGATTTTGATAAGTGGCAAAAGCCAACATCTGACTGTGTTAGAACAGTATAATATGTCCATTCCTTTGCACATATATGGGCATTACAAAATGAAGTATCGCACTGTTCACTACTGTACATCACAGCATTCAGAGATTATAGCTCGGTTTGGTTTAGAGCATATGCTACTTGGAATGGTTGGGAAATAATTCTCACTGTAGTTACAAGTTGAATCACAGTGAAGTTTAGGGACAGACTGTGGTCATAGTTAAAAGAAACCAACATTTGAGTGCTGGTAGGCAATTGTTACTAAATGATAGTCTCCCGTATCCAAGTCACATGCTTTGTTGACTTACCCAGAGAGAGAGAAAATGGGGTAAATTCTGTACCTCTCCAGGACGTACAAATTAATCTGGGAAAGATAAGGCTTGGATTATTAAAAAGTTGTATTACACTTTCCTATTAAATGACCCAAAGCGCCTCAAGCTTTGGATGAAGGCAATCCCCTGAGCAACCTGGCATCTCCCGAACAATCTAGAAGAACTTCTTCTATCCATTTTAAAGAAAATAAAGTATTTTTTCTGATAATAATGCATATTTTATAGAAATAATGCTACATTTTAAATGTTGAGATGTTAGGATCAGTGAAAATTTAAATTGTGCAGGATAGTACTTGGTATATATCTCTGTGATTGTCCGTATGTATGATATTAATCATAGCCCAAAAACTGGTGATAATCTCATGCTGCAGTACAGTATGTAGCTCAGAGCTTTTTTTTATTTAGTCAAGAATTTTAAGCAAAGCCAAATGAGTCAGTCAGACTAGTTTAAACAATATGCTGGTGACTCTCTGCTATGAATCTGCTCTTATTGACCTCTGCCGCACCCAACACTAACTGTAGTTGATCTCTTTTGCTGTGTGATCAAGTAAAGCGAAGAATGTGGTGGAAAATGTCAACATCGCGAGTCACATCAGGGTCCACGTCAAACTGAGAAGCATCTTGATATCATCACTTTGGAGAACCCATGTGCTGTTAAGTTTATGAAGACATACAGTATACCACATGCACACACAACCAGCTGCTGAGTCAGGTTGAATTCCACCATTGTCATGCTCAAGCAGCTGTTAGTTGTGCAATCTCTCCTTGCTGATGAAACAGTCATCAAACCAAGTTAACAGAGGTAATTAGCCATGTGAGCATTATAGTGGGAGCTGGGGCAACAGTAGCCCTGTCACCATCAGTGTAGGAGGCAGTCCCAGACACATTTCTCCGCCATGGCTGTGTGCTACACTTCAGCAGAGATAGGCAAACAAACCACATGCACATATGCAAAACCAACCACTTAGTCATCACCCTCAAGGTCTTATCTCTTGTGAAAGTAGACCAAGATGTTTGAAAAACTCAGTGTAGCAGCCATTTTTTTTAATGTCATCAGTGACTTGTCGATGTTGACTCCACTTTCGTAACAGAAGTGTTGATTATAAAAAAAGAAATAGAATTTGTGCAAACCCTAGTGAATATGTGGAGAGGTGGATTTGTATAATTGCCTCTTCAAGTGATGCATTACTTCCCTGTGTGGATTAATAACACATGATGGCTGGTTCTTTAAGCCATTCATGGCCTCCAGATGTACAGAATAGTCTTTGATTTTTAATACAGCTTGCTGAGAATGAAGTGCTGTATCATTCATGCCTAATGCACTTGGGAGACAGCTTTGCCAGATCTGTCTTTTTAATGTGGTGTAGTGGAGACACTGAAGAGCCTTCGAAGCCCCCCCCACCACCACCACCACCTTAATATGATTCACCCTGTCCATTCTCAAAGGGAAAGGTTTTTGTTTTCTTGTTTTACATTTTATTGATTTTCGGGCAGGATCAGTCGGTTTGTGCAGCATCTCAGACACACGGGTGGGTGTGCAACTGGTGGCTTCTGCATTTTTTGGCTATGTTGTGACAGCAGGATCGATTTGGTGCTGATCTCTGTTTATTCTCATAAGGACAAATAGCAAATGTATAATATAATGCGGTATTTGAAACAAAATATGAACTGATATACAACAAAACATGCTGGACAAGGACAGATAATGAAGAAGAACCTTTGTTTTAAGTAAAACTACATATTGAAGCTCCTACACAAAGTGAGCGTTGGCTAGCACTGTTCAGCTGTTAGCATCACTTTTGTCAACAGCCAATCACACTCCAATATGATAGGATATGCAGGTGTAGACTGGAAACATTTACATAGCATGCTCTCAAATTTTAGGCTGCATGCAGTGATGTTGATATTACTTTTGGCAATATAATAAGTGATTTGATTAACAGTATGGAAATTATGCATTAAAATATATGCAATAAACAGAAATGATATAATAAGGTAAAGGTGTCAAAAAGAATTGTTTCTCTTTGTGTCTTTTCTGAGTCATTTATTGTTCTGCTAATTCATGTCCCTAACTGGAACAGCTACACTTTCTACATTCAGTACAGTGCATGTACACACCCACACTCTCCCATGCAGTCACACAGGATAGTCTGTCCTCCTCCTTCTCTTACCTACAACTTCTCCCGTCACTCCCGTTTTAACCTGTGGGCCTGACACTGGTCGCTGAAGTCTTTCATGTCAACTTTAATCACTGACTGCATTATGGTCGCTCATGACCATATACTGTATGTTATGTTTTGCTAATACTAAAGAAGAGGATGCCGTGTACAGCGTATAAGTCCTTCCCTGTCAGGTGATAACTATATTTGAGCAGATGCTGTGTACTTCTGCTAACAAGAGGCTGCTTAAGGCCTGGCTACAGATGGATAGATGGATGGTTAAATAAAGTGTTTGCAAAGGAAAAGAAGCAAATGAGTTTAAAAGGAGAAAAAATTGTAAATCCCTATGAAAGCGGCACTTAATTCTAGTTTTTTTTTTTTTTTTTTTTTTTTTTTTTTAGCTTTTCATTCCAAAAACCTGCTATATAAGCAGATGGTTAAAATTCTAGTTTGGTGAATTCTGGTTTTTAAAACAATTTACTGGCAATATACTACAGCATATTAAGACAATCCTGATGGAAACCAGCATTTGTGCCAGATTTTAAATCTGCTTTAGCTGAAGCATTTTTATTTAAATTAGTAGGAAAAAAACACTAAGTTGCAGAGTAACTGAAACTCTTACTGAACGTGGCTGCTGCCTTGAGTGTGTGTGTTTTTGTTGGCCTTACATTTTTTTTGCGAATTGTAAACATATTGTCAGGACTTTGACGTAAAATTGCCACTGGAAAATCACTTGAGTTGCACCTTGAATCCTTTGTGTATAACTGCTGGGAACACGCACACACGCACGCACACACACACAGCAGGATCTGTCGTGTGAGCCATGTGCTTGTGGATATCTGTTGGCATCTGGCTCTTATTTCCTTTCTCCATGTCACAGGCGCAAAGGCTTTAAGCATGAGTCACAGCCCTCAGACCTCTGGGAAATCCAGGCTTGCCTCTAAAGACACAATACATGATCACTGAAAATGTCATGATTGTTTCGCCAAATTACAGTAACATATAGTCAGGCATAACCTTAGGAAAAAAGTAATGTTTTAACACCATTGTAGGTTTGTTTATCTCTGCCACATGTTAACAATTGACTAAATTAAATGTGTTCAACATTTTACAGTGTCTTGTCATTTTGGCCTCTGCTCAACAGCTTTACTTTTTTACAGTTCCAGATATTTCCTTTCATTGTTTAACAGTTTGAAAGAGACAAAATCACCCATGACTTCAGTAGATCAATTTCTGCCCCACACCGCGATGAACATGCTGTTTTCGATTTCATTGCTCATGGGATCTTCTGTGATTGCACAAGATGTTGGTGAACACATTGACAGGAAAACCAGCACACGTAGTGTACTGTACCCAGAAGAACATAAAAGCAACAGACACATCAAAAACTGTGCCACTTAAAACATGTGCAATGTGTTTAAAACCAGATAGGACTGAGTCTAATGTTTGGGGGCACAAATAGATCTGAGATTTTTACTCTAAGTCTAGAGAGATCTTCCTGTTTGAATTATTCTGTATTACAATACGAGCCCATTCCTCCACAAATATTGTTTTGATGCAAATGCCAACATAAGCATCTAAGCTGCTTTTGTCCTGTGTTTTGGACTCTGTGATTAGCAGTGGAAAGTGTGGGAACAACACCGGGGCCAGAGGCCATGCTTTGTTCTCTCTCTGCGCTGCTCTGGTCCATAGGGGCCATTTTGAGGAAGGTGGCCATAACAAAGATGCACTGACTCACCAGTGAGCTGCACAGGCGGCTTGACAATTTCCACAAGGCATTCAAGTCTGCGTCATGATACTTGAAAATGTAGCTGTGGAATATACAATAAGCCAAGTAAGGCATTGCGCCAGCTTGAGGGCAGATACCGCAGAGAGGCTACGGAGGCTGAGGCGTTGTCTACATTTTATTGCTGATGTTTGGTTTGGCCTCTGCTCTTATCACATCAGGGACTGGGTATGAAGGAAATACAGTAGGCTTCCACTTCCAGACCTCCAGACATACATGGGCACAGACGACCGAAATGTTTTATCTGCATGACAAAGGAGCTCACTTAGTGGTGGACGAGCTTCTTTCAAGATTTTACTTAAAACACAAGACAAGATTTTCACCTTGACAAAGTTGTTGTTAACCTCAGTGAGATTTTACTCTGGTTAAATAAACATACTCTTTTTTTTCTTCTTTTTTTTCTTATTTATAATAATTCTCACAGAAAGCTCAAAACCAACAATAAACTGATCTTGTACCAACAAACATCGTCAGTGCAGGAAAGGAAGAGCTTTGTGCTTTGACCGATTAGACCTCCTTTGTTGTGCAAAAACAATAAAAAAAACACATTAATGAACCACCCAGTAGCACTGGGTGACATAATCCTTCTTTATGAGTTAGTTAAGCCTCCATCTTTTAATGTGACCCATGTTAAGATTTATGCTTCCAGATGAAACCAATTAGCTTGTGCCACAGACAGCGCATCTCAGGCCTTTTGACGTGGACTTTTGCCTAATTTTTTTTAATAAATGAATGAAGGAAAGAATTTCATCGAGCCCCCACATAAAACATAAGGAGAGAATTTAAACATGCAATATCAAGTATTATTTAAGCAAGAATTATCCACCCTGAAATGGGAGCAAAAAAAAAGGTTTGAAAAGATTATAAAGATACTTCTCTTATTGTGTATATATCTTTTTGAATGTCCAATTAAATTCTCACAAAAAAGGCTTCTTTAGATCATTGCAAAGGCAATACACTCAGTATTTTCCCCACAATGGAGGTCAGATGCAGCAGTAACCTGCCTCTGCCTGCTTCTGCTCTGCTCTGGCACAACTGTACTGTTGTCCAGTCAGCCAGCTGGTCCTGACTGTCAGCAGGACCTCGGGCTCGGCTGATGGCGACCAGATGGTGAGGCTTACACACACAAACATGCAGTAAGATGCGTGAGTAGACATCCTCAGCCGGAGAGCAAAGGATTCGTAGCTACCTCAGTCGACCCCGCTACATACTGCTTTTATTTCGGAGATGGAGGAAAAGCTCAGAGGGAGAAAGATGAGCTTTTTGCTCAGGAGTGAGATCAGTATAATATATAACATCAGTAAAACACTGTTCTAGATTAGAGACAAGTACTAACATTGCCAACACATGAACGGCTCATTGTATTTCTGTCATTATACTTATAATAACACAAGTCTCATGTCAGCAAAACATAAAGTAGTTTCACTTTTTTCCCTTTCCTGGGGTGGAGTTTTTCCTATTCCAAATCCAAGGTCTAAGGAATTGGGTGTTGTACCGTGCACTGCTAACACTGTAAAACCCATTGCAAATTAAACTGTCCAAACTTGACAGTACATCAGAATTTTTGTCTCTGAATTTTCACTCATTTTTGTGGCTTGTTTAAATTAGACATGATCATATTTTATCAATGATTTAAATATTTAAACTTAATATAAATATATACAGGGAATCTAAAAACCAACAAATGTTTTAATTTTTATTATTGTTGTGAGCTGGATTCAAGCTCTTTCTCCAGATCCTACATTAAATAATTTCAAAAACCCATTAATACATGATTTCACCCGACTGGATGTGTATGTGTGGCAGCTACACCAGTAAAATAATGGGAATGTAGTCATTCAACTTTTCTTCAATAGAAGTGTGAAAAAATCTTGTCCCATTTTCTGATTGCACACAGTTTCATCAATTACACAAACAATTTCAGTAACTGACATAGATTAAAAGCTATACTTGGCATTGAAAAATACTTTGAAAATAACATGCTCACTGTCACTTTTGAGCTCAAGTCTTGCAGGATTAAAGGTCAGAGCTGCTTATAAAGAGAAATAATTGCAAATTAGCAAAATAACAAACAGTAAGAAGAACAGAACATTTAAAGAGGCGTTTGATTCAGCACTAACATCTGTTATATTGTTAAATCTGTGAATCCAACCGGTTCTGAGTCATGTTTGTCTAAACTCTGCTATTATCACCTCATATATACTGTCATTACTCATGTTAATGAAAGGTTTGGACAGGCCCTTTTCAATGTAATGTTTAACCAGCTGAACTGTACGGCTTGTTCCCCAACAGCAGACATACGGTAACCTCAGAGAGGAACCACCGGCAGAAATGAGAACAAAAGCTCAAACCAGTTGTGGTGTACTGTGTTATTATATTTGTATTACTGGGGGAAAGTAAAGAAAAACTGCCTGTTTTACAGCAGGACTGCCATGCTGTGTGCACGCAGTACAAAATAATGCGTTTTGATGAGTGAACATTGCAAGTGAACTCAATCAAATATGAAAGTAGTCCTGTCCAGCCAGTGAATGTCGTTTTCTTTGCTTTCAGTGGTCTTCCTTTGCTTTATTTCCTATCTGACTGGTGTTTATCTCAGGAACAGAAATGTTTTCCTATTTTATTCCTTCACTTGGGCACTTGCCAGCAGAGTGTTCTACCGTGGATGACGATGTGTCTGGTGAAGTGGACTAGCAGGCAACCATCTGGGGATGCTTGAACACTGGGAGTCAAAAACACCTCAGCTACTACAGGATGTTCTTCTTACTCAAAGTGCCTTAATCAAGTGTGTTTTGTGACCTTTTTTCACCTTCTTCTTACAAATAAAAAAAGGATTTTTAAAAAGTATATCTAGAAACATGATCTGATCTTAATTTTGAATCGGTTACTTTCTACTTACCTTTGTTTGTATTTGTATTCGGTTCAGTATTGGGCAGAACAATAAACCGTAATGACCATTTCATACTGTCAATGTGAATGAAAGTAGTGTTTCATATCATTCACTAGAATTCACCCAACAATGTTTTACTATCCTCTGCAGGGACATGCTACCATCCCAAACCCTTTTCAAAATTAAAATGAATTTCATCTTTTTTCCCCCTTTTCTTTGGAGAAGGATCTACTATAAAAGACTTTACTGTAGAGACCACCATCCGTGCTCCTCATCCTGACAGTCTCTGTTTGTTATTCCAGGCAACTGTACCGCCTGATAGGCCTCCAGCACCCGCAAGCACTCTCATTCAAACCAAGTCTCTCTGATTCCCCGCCACAAACCGTTCCCTGCTACTTAATCTGCTCGCTTTCTGTCCTTCCACCCTCCTCCTCCTCTTTTAGCTCATTTACCCGTGAGTCATCGCTGCGGTTTGGACTCGGGATCAAGAGAGTGCAGATGGATAAATACGTCTCAAAACAGAAATTGAGTTAAACCCGGGGGTTAAGGAAAGCCTGGATGCAAACCGCTACAAAATTTTTTAACTTCATTATGTGCCAAAACTGCTGTCCAGTCATTTTTATATGGTGGTGGAGAAGAAAGTAAAAAACAAAACAAACAGGATGTACAATTTTCAAATGTCACAGGGCTGAATCTGAGACTGAATCCATCAGCTATATATGTGCATCCGCCCTTAAAGAAGAGGTCAAGATGTGAGGCTCAGCACTGAAATGACAAATCCAATATAGTATTTCAGCTTGGTGTTGAAGAGTTTCACTTTAAAGTAAGGCTCAAAGAAAATCTTGAGTTAGACCACAATGGGGGGAAAAAGGACACAATTGTTACTACATGAGTTACATAAATTTATGGTTTACTACAACTTATTTGTGGTACTTTTAGCCACTGTTCCTTTTGGTAATATTAAACTAATGCTCAGTACATTCATTACTGGGATCTGGAAGTGCTGAGGAAAGAAATGAGGCCAGATTGTTACATGGGTTCGAAAGAGGTCATGCTGTTCTTTCCTTCTTCTACCTATACTTTATGAATGCTTAAACATTATTATTCAGCTTTAATGGTCTCTTTTCAGCTTTTATTTACTCTTATTTATTGTGTATGTTTTGTTATTATTTGCTTCCCATCGTTGTGGCACAGTTGTGCAGTGGTTAGCGCTGTCACCTCACAGCAAGAAAGTTCTGGGTTTGAACATCATGCTCAGTCAGGGCTTTTCTATGTGGAGTTTGCATATTCTCCCTTTGCTAGCGTGGGTATCCTCTGGGTGCTCCGACTTCCTCCCACAGTCCAAAGCCATAAAGGTTAGGTTGAGTGGTGCCTCTAACTTGTCCATAGGTGTGAATGTGAGTGGTTGTCTGCCTGCATGGGTACATCCTAAGTGACCTATAAGCACCATTGTTTCCCTCACTTGTGTCTTAGTCCCATCCAGGTAAGATGCCAGGAAAACATGTAAGGAATGAGACGTCCTTTCCTCAGATCCTTCATCTGAGGCATCCAATCACCAACTGATTCCTGCTAAAGGGGCATGCTGGTTCACAAAAGACGTCCACAAAGAATGGTCTCATGTATTCTCGGTCATGGCTCCTTCAGCAGCCTCCTTGGTTCTCAGAGCCAATAAAAGACAGAGAAACATCCTCTGCCAACTGGAACAACTTCCGGGTCAACCAAGGATGAAGGAACGATCTTATAAGAGACATGAGATGTACCCTATGTATCAGCCCTGTGAAAACCTGGAAACCTGTCTCTCACCCAATGTTGGCTGGGATTGGCTCTAGTCTCCCATGATTCTTTGAGGGATAAGTGGTATAATGGATGGATGGGTGCTCCCCATCTTCCTCTTCTGTTTTTAACCCTGTTTTCAATATTCCTAAATGATCAGGCCATTAACCTTTTGACAGTGGGCAACAGTATGCCAACACTTGCAACCAATCTCACTGTATGGGGATGGGTTTTTTAAATGGTGGCTTAGCAGTGTGTTTGGTTAAAGCCTATGGCTTACTAAAGTCTCTGCAGTGAAAATTTCATTATACATTACAAAAATAAACATGCATATATGTATTGGTATCACTCAAACAGGTACAGACTGAGTGTTTGGGAGGTCTGTTGATCCTGATGCTAGTGCATCGTGGGGTTTTGGCAGCAACATTTACAGGCCTCCTGCTTCACGTCTTGTTGATCTAAGGAGATGAGAGTAAATTTAAACGTTTAGTTTACCAGTCACAAGTGGTGATGATGCTTCTCATCAAGCATCTGAGCATTATATTTGGCTTTGTTTGCTTTTTACTCATTGTAATTTCTATTATCTGACTTTATATAGTCTCAGTATCTGCAGCTCTCACGGACTGCAAGCTCTTGGGCAGGCTTTTATTCATTTTACGCTAACAAGGTTTCCCTCCAGGAAATGTCATTGTTTTTCTGTAATTGGGTGTGTTTTTCATAGCCATCCGTTCAATTCAGCCTAATTGGGTGTGTTTTTCATAAGCAAACTTGACGAACTGGCTGAATCGAATAACCACCCCCTTACAGTCCCATGTTAAAATATTTCATTTTTATTTGAAGCTCATGAGGCTGCTGGGGGTTAATGCAGGCCAGATCACAGTTAATCTCTGCTCAAGTCAGCCCTCATTACAAGGCAACAGGGGAGAGATGCAACAGATCAGACTGCAACCATCATCAACATACGCAGGATGTGGGAACGTTGGTAGGGAGAGGGGACATATTCTGTTACTGCTGACACTGCCAAGTTGCGCAGGCTACTTCATAAAGCAAAAAAAAGCTTTGAGCAAAGGGCCAGTAATAACCTGTACATCAACACCAAAAACATGACTCTATATGATGTCAAATACTAGAAACATTTGGTTCTTAACCATGAGACTGTGATTTTCTTGTTGCCTTCCTTTTCATTATCAAAACTAAGATACTACTTATGAGGATGCTAAATGCTTTAAATGATACTTTTGCATCTCTCTGTGGCTTGATATATTTTTAGAATTTGCCTGTGTGGGTGTGGGTGTTATCTTATTAGCTTGACTGACAGAGAAACAAGGAAAGGTTATTTCACCTCTTGTTTTTATTAGACCCCACATTGACCTGTCGCATCCTGTAGAGAAATAATTGCTCATTTTCTGTAGTAAATGTCAGTTTCTGATTTAACTTTTTTTTTTCTTACACAAAACAAACCTCTTTTCTTCTACCAACCTGTGTACAGGCTAGCTGCTAATGTAACTAAGGGTCTTAGGTTATCTTAGTGCTTCAAGTTGTTCCGACCTGAAAATATACCTGCCAGTTTTACAACACTAAGTTTAATTTTGTTCTCAAGGGCTGCTTTAGTTTTAAACTGCCAGAGTGTGGTATTAGAAGTGCTTATTTAAATTGTCCACACCCTTGATACCCTCTTTCAAGTTCTCTCCCTCTATGGAAAAGAGGGAAGCTGCCATCTGGTTACTGGAAGAGTCAGCCGACCATGTGGAAAGTCTGCTTCAGAGTGGCATTCTTTTGAAAACCTGGGCATGAACACTCATTCCAAGCATGTGCCCGAATATGCGTATGTGTCTGTAGATGCTTGAAGGGAAACCTTGCTTTATTGAGTCATTGTTTTGTCTGTGCTGAGGACCAGCAACACTCCACTGTAGCACATTTCAAAAACAGTAAAACCAGACTTGCTTATGAAGGAAAATGATGGTGACATGTGGGCTCAACCATGTGCCATCAAAACAGTTTTCAGTATTAACTTAAACTTTTGGGATTGTAATAACTTGAAGCTACCCTGCCTCTCACCCAATGTCAACTGGGATTGGCTCTAGCCTCCTACAACCCTCGTTAGGATATAGATATAGATAATGGATGGATGGATAATTTGAAGCTAATAAAGCCTGTGTGTATACTGAGTCCATCACTCATAATGGAGTCTCTTAAGAGACAAAGTTTGTGAAGTAAATATTCAATTCACATGAAAAGAATCTAAAAATTACCAACATATTTTTAATATTCTAAGTGTATTTGTCTGTTTTGCATTTTCACATATTTAACTATTGTTTCACATTTTCCATTTTTACTATAAGGAAACAAATGGCACACAACAGTGCTGAAAGAACAATACATTGAAAATATATATATATTATTACTGAAACTCGTATATAAATTTATATCAAATCATTCATAAAATTAATTTTATTTTGTTATTTCCCTGGTCATGCTATAGGTACAGTAGCAGTTTGACAGGTAAATATAAAGGTTCATAAGGCAAATGTGAAGGACATGTTTATGCTGGGTTTGGCTGCACAGACAGTACCGGCTGCTTTCTAAGCAGATGGTACTTGGACAGAGTGGAATAAGACTGAAATCAAAGCATGATTTCTATCAGATGTGTGCTGGTTGTGTAATCTTTTGAAATGAAGCAGTATTGTGATTACACTCCACAGAGGGAAATCAGTTTTGCTTGTATGATGGGTCAGTTGAATGTTGACGGACTTGCATTTGATTTTTTTTATTATTCCTATTAAGTTCTTTTGTTTATGTAATTGCATCAGAAAACAAGTTTGTCAATCAGGGACAATGACTGAATGCTGAAATCTTATGTTCTGACACGAGTTCCTGCAGGCCCTTGGAGAATCAATTCATATTGATCTCAGAGTTGAGAGGTGAAATCTGGAGAAAGTCTATAATATAGGACATTCTCTGCCATGATAAATGTGAGAGGCAGTTTCACGCGAGGTAGGAATGATAATGACTTGAGCCGAGGTCTGTTCAGCACTGTCTAATGTTAAAGATCGATCACCAGTTATGAAGTTAGTCACTATGTGTATGCTTGAAAAGAGTGGACCATGCTCTCAGTCCTAGGTTTGATATGTCAGCTGGGATTGGCTCCAGCCCCTATACTACCCTCGAAAGGATAAGTGGATACAGAGAATGGGTGAATGCTTCACTGACTCACTTACAATGGAGTGAAATTATGATGTTTTGCAACAGGAAAAACGTTGAAATTTCAACAGAAACTCCTGCAGCAAAACCCAATTTGTATACTCTGTGTACTGAGTCACCACTGCTGTCATGTTGTGCTATTGCCCTCCCCAACACTTGGCTGGAAGAGATGAAGTTGGGCGCTTGGTGTGGAGACCACAATAAACATATGAATGAACAGTGTAGAAGTGGAATGTGGCCTCACAGCTGTTTTTAGATGTTCTCCTGATTTACATGTTTTTCATCTTTGCAGTCCATCATAAACGACATGAATTCATTCTAGCAGCGGTTTTTCTGAAGTAGCAAACTGCAAATATTTTACAGCTGCTTTCAAAGACCACAGGAATAAATCTGGATGCTGTAGCTTCATTTTAGGCCACCAGCTGTGAGCTTCGATTATCTTAGCACTTCATGCTATCAATCTTCTCATGTCAGCAAGAAACCAATAAGTGTTCCTTTAAATAAATGTGAAATAGATCTGACACATCATTGTTGCTATTGTAGACTGGTGCTCAAATATTTTAGATTGAACAGTGAATGTGATAAAAGACGTTTAGCACATGAACTCAGTTTAATAACTTTCCCTTTAGTTTCTTCTTTTTTGTTCTTGAATTTCACACACAAAAGCACAAAGCAGACAGAAGGATCAAACTTGACATTTGATGACCAGCACTTCACAGTAACAGCCAATGCAAATATGTACAAATGTTTTTTTTTTTTAAATGTGCCATCCACTCATGCTGCTATCTTCCCACATTACAACTTGACATTCATGGACATTTCCACTTTTCTCTAGTACTGAATTCAACGGGCATTTGTGTTTTTCTACTGTATTATACACTCACCAGCCACCTTATTAGGTACACCTGCACAATTAACACCTCCATCTAAACATCTGTGTTTTTAAAGCTCAAAATGTTTTGGTGAAATTGTCATAAATGTATAAATTGAGAGGCTTTCCCAATATTCTTATCCTCATATATGTAGCTGGGAATAATACAAATATAGAGACACCTGTGAATATAAGGTAGTCCAGTACAACACCACCTTTAACTATGGCCTCAATAATAAACATATAATTGAATTTACACATTTATTTCACCAAAAACGGAAACTTTTTGAGCTTCATAAACACAGATGTTAAGGCAGAAGTGTTGCATTGAAGTTCATACAACTGTACAAGTGGTCATAATAAAGTGGCCGGTGAGTGTATGTCTTAATGTGCTTTTTTTTATGGAAGGTGGCATCAGTAAAATATTCAACCTTGAATCATTTACTGCAAATGATTTTTTAAAATGCTGTGTCGGCTTTTTGCATGCCTGCTGACAATTACTTGAATTAGCATTTTACGCCATGCATGTGCTTCTCTAGACATAAACACAACACTTATGCTTGAATTTGTTTGTATATGTGTGCGTGTGAGAAAGACGGAGAGAGATAGTGAACTGGTTGAGTGACTGGTGGGTGTGTGTGTGTCGGGTGGTGTGAGCCCTGGTGACTCAGCCAGCAGCAATGTTCTTCTTCAAGGTGAATGAGTCACAACCTCTGTCCGTGGGGAGATTTCTCTTTCCAACAGTTATTTGCTTCTCCAACGAATATCTGCCTCGATGTCAGAGCAGTTGTTAGTGTTCTGAAAGAACATTTACCAGAATTTGAAATCCATATGTTGTGAGTTGAAACAAATTTTTGATTTCTATGCACAAAGGTACAAATTAATTGGTTAAGGTACAGAGACAGCTGCGAGTTAGACTGCAGTCATTTGCATTTTTGATGTAAGGTCACAACAGCTCATGCAAAACTAAAAGGTAGTTGATAAGCTGCAGTCACGTTTTGGCAAGCACCAAAATGAGGACAAATCAGCTTCGGTTCATATATTCAACATTGCTTTTTCACTTATAAATCCATTATTATGAACTACAATGTGAATAAGGTTCAGTTTCTTAAGTAAAACTAAAGGGAATAAGCCCACTATAGGCTTTATTTGCCCATCCAGTTCATTTCTGCTGGGCTAACTGAAAAAAAGAATCAGTGACTAGTATTTTGTTTGAGGAAAATTAAGACTTTGGCTCGCCCCACTTTTCTCCATTTCTCCTCCCTCTCCCGCTTGCTTCAACCTCTCCTCCCTTCCTTTCCTTCCCTTAATATCTCCTCCCCTGTTTTTCACCTCTTCGTTTCTCCTGCTTTCATCAGCATTGTCCTGCCCATGTGCTCTTCCTCTTTGAGTTTGGCCCTGCTACTCACAAAGTGAAGTTGAACTGCAGCCTGAAAGTTTGAACCAACAAAATTATTGCAACTAGAACTGTAAATGTTTTTGGTGATATAAGAGTTATCCTGGTGGTTGAAGTGGTCTCATCTGTCCTAAATAAATTCTGCCCTGAAGGGTAAAAACAAGAGTACAGTAATAGGTCTGTTTGAGACGGATACCAAGCTGGAGTCTCATAGAAATCACAAGTTAATGCAACAGTTATGATTTGTTTTTGCACAGATGAATCCGTTTTCAGGGTGCATACAGAAAAATGTCTGTCTGTATTTGTATGTGACCGAACCTCCATTTAAAGCAGGATGTATGTTTCAACACGTCAAGTCGGCGCGGCTGCAGCAGCTAAATGAGCTACTTGTTGAGAGTACCAAAGCACTGCTCTGAGAAACACAGGAAGAGAGCAAACAAAGAACAGTGTAGAGCTGACCTGGTTTTCTGGAAGCACCGTTTGGTAAGAGGTCACATTGGAGGTTAGTGCGATCACTGAGCCGATGGCTTCCCTTTGTCTCTAATGTGCCTAATGAAGGAGGATGCAGAGAGTCAAAAAGAGATGCAGCAAGACAGAGATGGAGAAAATAATAGGAGAGGTTAAAGATGGGGTGAAAGAAAGAATGCAGCATAGTCTGGGATATGGCCTGTTTTCTAGAGGATAGCGTGACATTTCCCATGACGCCTCCGACTGACATTTGAGGACCAATGTTGCTAGAACATGGGCTGTCAGTTTCTTTCTGTTCCCAACTGGTGCTTGTCATGGCCCTTGTGTGGCCAACAAACACTGATACAAGAATAAGTTCCCCTTGATTCAGTAAGCTCTCAAAGCCAGCTTTTTTTAAGATTTGGTGATTTTTAAGGCTCCATTAGCAATGTTTTTAAGTGCCTAGTGTTTTTTCAGCCTTAACTTAAACTTAACTCCTTTTCCTTGTAGAAGAATTCTTGTCAAACAATTTCAGTTTACAAGAGTTTATTTCTGTGTCTGGGTTCTATCTCTTTATGGCACTACAGTTCCAGTCTATACAATAGCCTAAATACAAGGTTTTTAAACCTAAAGGTACATTTAGGCACATATGTATGAGTTGATAGCATTTTGAAATGTAATTATACCTGATGATAAAACTAGTCATTTATGTTTATCAAAAACCTATAAACAAAAAATAGAAAACCATTAAAGAGCCAGAGATAAATTGAGGCATTTCTAACACAGGGCGAGAAGAACACGCCATCTGCCCCCCAGCTGTTCCACATATTAAACCATCTTTTCCAACACCCTTCTCACTTGTTTTGCATGTGGCTGCCCGCCAGACAAGAGTTTAAGGCAATTCATGTTGGCTTTCTCTGGCAGCTGAGATGATTAGTATTAAGGTTCTTTTTTGATTTTGCTTCATGTACCTTTTTGCAGTTAGCAACGGATACAGTAATGACAAAACTTGTTCTGACTAAACCATGCTTGCTGGTTCGTTGCTGCTAATAAATGCAACTCCCAAGGCCCAGTGGTGGAAAGTAACTAAGTACTGTACTTAAGTACAATTTTGAGATATGTGTACTTTACTTGAGTATTTTCATTTCTGCATACTTTGACTCCACTACATTCATGTTATAGCTTTAGTTACTTTTCAGAACCAGATTAACACAAAATTTACAGTATAATCATAAGACTTTTTTTTGTCTCTGCTGGAAAATTCATAAGCTACCCAGCAGTATGTAACATTCTTCAAATTCTAAGCATATAAGCTTGTTAAAACGAGCTCCTCCTCTACCAGCTGCAACATTAAATGTGATGTACACAATAATACATCAGGCTATGTCATTATGCTTCCCCTGTTTTTGTGTTTTGATCAGCCCTTCAAAACATTAAACTGGGTGTTTATAAGCCGCCTGCCTGTTAATAGTCTCACAAACATACGTCACTGAACAGTGCTCCGTGAAATCAGTTGAATGTGGAGCTTTCCTGTTGTTGCAGACTGTATGCTCCTTTTACAGTTTGTATATTTTTCATACTTTTCCTCAGCTTTAGTCAGTTGGTATGATTTACAGTACGTCTGGCCTGGTCTTGAAAGCATTTGTATTTGACTGTGTCCCACTGTTAGATTGGTTGGTTCATAATATTACGATAAAATAAGTTGAAGTTGTATTGTGTTTCAGTACATGAATGTGGTTATTTCTTTCGAATGGAAATTCTCCAGACAGGAAAAGTCATTTCAGGGCATTCAGTGTGGCATGATGCCTGAGTGAGTGTACAGTATGTGAACTGCAAAGTAGAAACAGAAGTGCACTTTTACCAAAAACAATACACACATACACACACATGCCAGACTCGTTCCATTCATGTGGATGTGTGGGTTGTGTTTAGCGCGGCTGATATCTGCATGGGTTTTTGTTATTTTCTTAGTTGGAGCATGATGGAGGCTGTTGAAAAGGTCAGTGCACCCGCAGTCATCACCCTTCTACTGCACTTCCATCTATTCATACAGATTGATTTGATTTGGACTTATTTGATGCAAAATGACGTATCATTAATAATACGTTCAGTCCAAATTCGTTATGGAATAGGAAATTGTGTTATGACAAAATGAATGGCAAGGTATAAACTATAATAATAATAATAATTATTATTATTATTATTATTTGGATGAGCTGACTTTATCATTACTCCATTTGAACACATTGTTTACTAATGTATAATTTTAGGATAACCTTAAAAAAATCATACAGCTATAAAAGTTGATTCAATTTGCCATAAAACATTTTTCTTATTTTATTTTTCAGTAATTCCAGTTGACACCTAAACTCCCACATTGTTACAACAAAGTGAATTTTTATTCAGGCCTCTGTTGTCACTGTGCTCTACACCTCATCCCTGTGCTATACCAACATGGAATAAATATTTTAATTAATTATTTTTATTTTAGATAGAGTTTTGTCAGTGTGTATTTTAGCTGCAAACACCTGACACGACTTCTTAAAAACCTCATAATTCAAGAAGAGCACAACATTTTAATACATAGATTTAGTTTCAGTATTTGCCCTGCTTTTATAATAAGTTCTGCATTCATTAAAATGTTTAAATAAATAAATGTAATATAATGTTAAAAATGGATGCGGTTATTTGCATATGATTAATAAAAGTGGTCAAAACTCTGCTTAAATAGATCACATAGGAATAAATGTTTCAGATTTTCCAAAAATCATTTATCAAGTACAACATCTCAAATAATTTTCAAATATTCTATAACTATTTTCACAAAGTTGTTCAGTCGAAATTGCTTCTTTTTTTCTTCAAACTGCTTTGCTTTTGGTTTTAAGTGGGCCAGGGAAATTAAATATTTTCTTGTTACAACAAATAAATGCATAAAAAAATTAGAAATCATAGTGTAACATAACAACTTACTCCAGCTGATTATACAGTATCATGAGATAATAACGCCACATACTGTATGTCTCAGGCGCTTGATTCTCATGTGCAACCCTATCTCTCCTTTGAGCCTCTTTAGCTACAAGATCTGTCTTCTCAGTGTCAGTATTATCTGAAAATTGACACCTGAGCCTGGCTGCGCTGTGACCACAGCACGTTGGGTACATTGTGTAATGAAAAATAGTGAACTAATCTGGCCAGACCACCCTGATGGATGCATGGCAATGGAAAATTTTAACGTATTTACTATCTCTCCACACATACCCGCGCACTCTAGTAAAAGTGGCAGGATGTTCAGCGTGATCTCAGATCTATCACACAAAGTCACAACACCTGAAGCTCTACGTGTGTCATTTGTGCTTCAGGACCTTGTGTTCTGTCAGCTGTGCACATTGCGTTTAAGAGATGGGGGTGTGTTGTGGTGGAAAACCTGGAGGAAAAGGTAAAGAGTAGTGCCATGAGATAGCGGAATGATAAATTCCACTGTTTCTTATGGTCCTGCTGGGAAATTTTAAGTATCTCCTCTGTTATGTTGCTAAAAATAATGATGGTGACTTGACAGATTTCTGATAAAAGATAAAATATAAAACACAGTGTTGGGTGAAGACCCAAGGTGTGTAATACCTGGGCTTTGTTACGCTTTCATACTTGCCTAACCTTCCCCCTAACCTCAAACCAAGTTGACATTCTAAAAATCAGTGACTTTCATGATAGGGTCTAATATTTGGTCCCCACCACGAGTTCCCACAGTGCGTATCAACAAGTTTCAGTCTCTACAGTGTGAACAATACCAGGTGCACACACACACCTCACATACTGTACATACAGTACACCTGATCTGTGCTCAGACAGGCATGTTTGCACTAGACAGAGTGGCTGCGTTTTAAGCATCTCTTGGCACTCGCACTAATAATACCTGCCTTGCTCTAGGTGGCTTGGAATACTCACCCACACACATACACAAACACGCATACACATTCAGACGACCACACATTCTCTGTACTTTACGACAGCTTTCTGATAGCAGTCATAGAAGTGAGGAGGAGGTTACCTGCCTCATTCGACAGTGCCCAGAGGGATCTCTGTGTAATCTGAGTGTTAATATATTATAACTGACAGGGTAATGTTTTTCACTTTTGTCACGTCAAGTGTGAATTGCGCCTCTAGCTGTGTTCTCCGTGCACATGTATATCTAAGACATATCCTGAAAGCCTGAAAGAAACACATGTAGGTCATGGCTGTAGAACCTTAGTTTCAACATGAGACATATGCAAAATGTTCATAAACCACAGCCTAACAAAACACAGTAGGTACCTCCCATTTTTTTATGAGAAGTGAAGAATTGCTCATGAGGATCATGACAGGTTCACAGCCAATGAGGGCTAGGCAGGCAGCTTGGAAGGCTTATTAGGGTGTGTTTCCACCAGAAGGTCCCTGATACTTTTTATTCCCAGGAACTAAAGTCCAAGAACTGTCCCTGGGGTAAAAGTCCTTTGAGCACATTGTGATTTGCATTTTACAGCAGGGCTGAAACAAGCAAGCTTATGCTTGTTTAACTTTTTTTTTCGTCACTGAGGTTTTATTGCACATACAGTAACGAGCACAGGGATTGTGCTTGTTAGTCCGAGGAGTGTTTCACTTCAGCCTCTGCTCACTGGTCTTTTCATGCAGGCCTACTGATAAAATGTTCCTTACAAACTGAGAGCCCAAGGAACAGGGGGTGGTGGTGGGTAGAACTAAATTTAGACCCTGGTTCCTCCGGTGGAAATGCAGGCAGAGGAACTACATTCCGAAAAAGGTTCCTGCTCCACCTGGAAAGTTCCTTTGGTGGAAACAGCTTTAAGGCGCTTTCAGACCAGAGGAACTGTTTCATAGTTCTTAGAACAGCTGGACAAAACACTTCATTGCTTGTGTGTCTGCACCGCAGTAGAATGCTAACAATTCTTAGAATGCTGTTTTGACGAATTATTTTAGCTCTTGCTTCAGGATAGGTGTTCTCCACACTCAATAGGAACCAAATGTGGTGTATGTGTACGTTGTCTGCCGCACCTCTAACTGCCAAACAGAAAAAAATACTGTGAAGGCATGTAGTTCTTCAGGGCACTCCCCAGAGGGGTAGTCCCTAGAACTGTTTGGTCCAAAAGCACCTTTAGATGTGTCAGTGTTGGCCTATCACACATAATTCAGCACTTAACATCCATGATAAATGGCAGACAGTGTTTTTCCAGTTTGAAAACCAAAATAACAAAAACAGCAGGACTAAAACAAAATAAGTGGATGAAGATTATTGGCATTTTTCTTTGGATTAATTACCTACTCTGTGAATTATCCACAGTCAGGGGGCAATGATTCAGGAAGAAATGTTTTGAAAGATTGGCTTTTTGCACAAAATTCACATTCACTCCTTGTAACTGAGTGAAAGTTTTAAAGCCTTGGTGAAAACATCAATCTATTATATGTCCTGTCCAAATGTGGCATTCTTTGCACCCGTATTTCAGATCCCTTGCAGTAAGTGAGCTGTCATTAGCTTACTGCACCAGTACCAACATCATTATCTATATTTTTTTGCTTTCGGTGTATAAAATGTGATGCTATAAAGTTTTGATATCTTGGTGCATGAAAACTCCAGCAGGAAAAAGAAAATGCTCTGGAGACGTACTTTGTGATTGTACGTAATTATCAGACTTCCACACACGTGCACACACTAGACTATCACTGAGGAAAATATGCAGCTCTGGCATTCCAGTTCACCATTTAATTGCTTGCACTCAGTCTACCATTTAATTGCATGTGCAGCAGTGAGTCAGTGGTCTGTGTTGTTTCCATAATCAGATTGACATGACCCCTTTACGTGCAGTTGTGCACCACTCGATGTCACCTCACCTCACTGAGTGTGTTTATATGTGTTTGGATTATAATGTGTCAGTACAGCAGGGATACAGTATTCATTTTCATCTTAAATAAACCTGGGAAATGAATATAGTTTTCTAACACACCTCTCTCCTGCGCCATTAGGTAACGTCATATATACAGTACACATATATATGTTCAAACATATTAAGTTGAGTGTATGTGTTCATTGCTTTATTTTTAGACCAGAGGCAGTAGGATACTGGGCTTCATTAAATCTCCCAGAAACTCTTTCTTTTCCTCTTCCCTTACCATTCATTTACCTTTTTCCCCCCTCTCCGTCTCTCACACACAGTACCAGGGACAAGGTGGAGGAGGTGGTGGGGTGTGCTGCTTGTGTTTTTAAGTGAGGCAATTCCACTTGCTGGTAGAAAGGCCTCTTTGTGTCTCTGTTTTTCCCCTCTCTCCACCGCTGACAGTGATTTTCCCCTTGAACCCTCAGCTGACAATCTGCTGTGTTGGGCTGCTGTCGTCATTCCTCATCTTGCTATTTGTAAAAGAAAGAATGAAAGAAAAAGAGCAACAACTGCAGGTTTATATTTCAGCAGCTGCACCTTTCATTGTATGTGTGACGACGGCTCAGGGGGCTCACAAACCGGAAAAGGCCTTGAACAGTTCTTTCATCAGTTTTATTTGTTACATTTTACTATGGTTATCAAAGGCCATTAAGGCGAAGAACACAAGGAAATTTCCATGACCAGACAACAAGGAAAACATTTAGCAATTTAAATGAGCAGCCAGTTTCTTCTGAGCTTGGAAATCTTTCAGCTGAGTCCAGTTACTCCATTTGACATCAATAACCCTGTCTCTTGGGGCCACAAGATCATGCAATGTGGTTTTTAGGGCCAGAGCAGAAGCAATGGTGTCAACAGCCATATTTGTGTTTTTGTTGCAGTTTGTGCAAAGACTATTTTTCTGTCTTCACAACCGCACTCACTACAGTACGCAGGCACTACAGTTTTCTTCCACATGCAAGCACCATTGCCAAGAAAAACTACCACAGAACATTAGACCTCTACACCAGACATCCTTTTTTTTTCCCCCAGTTTATCTCATGGCGATTTTGTAGCTTTGCAACTAGTGTTTCCCTAATTGGTCCTGGCTCTCTGTCTCCCTCTTCAGGTGCAACAGCTCATAGTGGCTCATACCACTAATATCGGCATCATGCTTTTCTTGTTTCAGTGCTACTTCTGACTGCTTCATTCGTTAATATTTTTTGTTGCTGTTTGCTCTGATTCACTGCTGCATTTTATATGATGTGCTGTAGAGCTGAGGAGCACCTCTGATGGAAAAGCTCCCCAGTATCCCATTTAAACATGTTTGTAAATGAGTTCCACCATAGCGCTGCCACTTTCATCATGATGACAGGAATAGTAAGAGATGCAGCTCCCCAAGACCCTCTATGAGAAAGGCTTGCCTGATGCTTAACTTGCCAGCTCATGAATGTGAGTGTTTGACTTTAAAGCTGTTTTCACATATGAACTTGCTGAACCAGGTCTGGACTTTCTTCGGAGTTGCACATTCTCAGCTGCAGGAAATGCCACTGAGTTTCTTGCCATTCCTTGAACTTTTTTTTTGACAATTTCAGCATCAGCCCTTAATGACAGAAGATCCCAAATCTTGTAGTCCGGATCTTTTCTTTGGCATCTTCACTGTAAGTGACCATTCCTCTTCACCATCAGATGTTTGTATCCTTCTGGTTTCCAATCACGTGATAGAACCTCATCAACAAGCCCAGTACCTCAGTGTGAATACTTCGGTCTGTAGGCTGCTGTTTTCTGTCATGGGCTCACTCGGACATTACGTGGACTTTGGGAGCTGGTAGAGTAAAGTCCAATTAATGTCCGGGTCATCTGACTCACACATTTGCGTTCTCACATACAGCTCCTCTGGGTAATGTCTAGATAATTTCAGGGTGTCATTGTATGTCTGAAAAGGACTTAAGACGTGAGCAGTGCATTGTCTTGCAGCATCACATTTGTTCTCACACTGCTAGAAAGACAACAGTAAGTAGAAGTGTAATATTGTTAGCTGTGATTTGTCACCAGCTGGAGTCTGCTGGCATCTCATGTCAATATTTCACCAAAATGTAGCACAGTGTTTAAACAATTTGCAAGAAAAGCAGCAAAGTAAAATGCAATTTACTGTAATGTATGTTTTGATCCACATCTATTAGGTAAATATTATGAGTTAGAAACATCAAGGTTAATAATGTTGATGCAAATTTTTCAGTCCAGTGCCAATAAATCACTGCAGAAGAAGGAAACACGGTGAGATGACACAGTTAAAAGAGTGCAGATTAAACCTCAAATGATGGAAAACAATGTAGAAAAATGACATTTGTTTGTTTCATGTATTGATTGTTGAAATGTTAGTCTATTCATATGGATATGATGTTTTTGTCTGCAGTCATTTTTCTTCTCATAAGAGAAGCACACTGAGCTCTGGTTATAACAGATATTGTGAAAATGCAATGTAATAAAATAATGTCCTGAAGTCTTCCTGAGCTGAGAGCTCAAATTGATTTAGCAGCAATTTCAAGGAATTGCTTTTCACTTTACACTGAGGAAGCTACTTGAGTCGTGATGGGGCTTCTTCTTCATGGGCAAGTTGATCATTCATCTCTTTCTTTCCTTCTTTCTTTGAGGTCCTGTACTGTCAGACACAATGAGAATTTGAGCTTTGATTGAACTGTTGTTCCCTCAGTGGGTGATGAATTATATCTGTTGGCCAGTTCACAAAATGACCCCCAAAACTCATTTAGGTGGAAATCCAACTGTTTGGTGAACAGGATGGTGAATCACATCCCACACATCTCTCCTGACTTTTTCTCCAGACTCTTTTTCATCATCGCTGTTGTGATATTTTCTAATCTGAGGATGAATTCTCTGGGGGAGCAACATGTTAAACCAGGTGAAACTATTAACCAACTAAAACAGTTTGTTATACTGAGAGGCTTTAGAGGTTTATGAGATCTTAAAGTATGTCAGAATAAACACAACCTCATTTCCCAATGGACACATAAATATTGTTCAAAACTACTTATTCACTTTAAAGATAAACATGATCTACTTTCTTCTGTTTGCCTAAAGAGCTGCAGCCAAAGTAAGCGTGAAGCCCACAGAGACAAGAAAGCTGCTTTCAAATGTCAAATGTACAGACAACAAGTGTAGGCAGGTAAGGGAGAGACAGCAGGGATGTTGATGAATGATTATGTTTGACAAGTGTGAGTCAACAGACATCAGAGTCGTACTCTAGATCACAGGGCAATGACCCTCTGCCTGTCATTTGACATAAATCACTGCAGAGAAAAATCTATTTCTCCTAAAACATTAGCATTGCCACTATTAAAATCAGTAGATGTCAAATTAAAGCTACATTATCATAATTATATGTATAAAATGTCTGTGTTTAATGTGAAAGGTGTTTATATTGAAAACCAGGGATCACCCCTCTGCTCTATCCTGTTCCCTACTTTTCCAATGTTCACCTTTTTTACATCTTGAGAATAAGAGACTGATCACTTATCTTAGATTCCCTGACACTAGCACCTCACAACTTGGAGGTGCCAGGGACCAGGACAGTATAAAAACAGAATAGCATCTGTGGTGTGTGTGATACTGGCTGCTTGTGTTTGGAAAAGCTAGCTTGAACTAGCAGTTAAAAACAAAAAGCTTAAGCCAATCGTAAAACTGGCAACTAGCTACACTAGCCCTGTAGCGTAACTATTTCACAAGGCTGACTGTGAAAGTCAGTATGCTAATGTTAGCTTGATCTTATTTTTTGCATTGTGCTTGTATTTACAGCATGAAAGGAAGTGTTTCAACTGTGAAAAAGAAAAAGACTATAAAGAAGTCATTGTGACACATACAATGAAATTATGTTTGGAGCCGAGGGCCCTGGGCCACTGCGTGCATATGCACCACCATCACAGGCAACAGGGTTCAGTGTCTTGCTCAAGGACACTTTGACATGTGGACTACAGGCGCCAAGATTCGAACCTTCAACCTTCCGGTTGGGAGACGACTGCTCTACCCACCACACCACTGTCGCCTCACTGAATGAAAGTCCAACAGCTCCAGTTCTCTCACTAAAATGTAAAATGAAGCCTTTGATTCCAAGAAAAAAAAAAAGGAATGATGTGTAGCTCAGCTGACTTTTTTTTTTTTACCTTTTGGTTAAATCTCTTTTCATTTAACAAGTTTGTAATATAACTAATGTTGACTTGGGCTGTAATACACTTGATCAGCCCTGTGGGAGTGTGGAGACTGAATCAAGCCGGTCAGGTAACACTAGTAAGCTTCATCACTGAGCTACAGTATAACATGTAGATTTCAAGCTATTGGTGGTTAATGTTGGGAAAAGGGAATTTTCTGGTGAAGACTCACTTTTGGGCAAAAGATATTCTGCTCCTGTTCAAGTAAATAAATAAATGTTTAAATAAATGAAGTGAAGCACATGTCAGAATATGTGAGAGGCAATAAATTGTGGGAGTGATTTAGATCTTATCGTTAGATTCTGGATAACTCAAAGGTTGGTGTGATAAGGGATTCTAGTGAATTATGAATCATTTTAAATGTAGAAAACAATGACCTTCCACAGACGTAACACAATCAAGATAATGAAGGTGTTGCATATATAAGATTAAACTATGATTTATTCCACACAGCTGTACAACAAAATTGCTCCCATGAGCTGTGGATTCTCAGATTGGTATCTGGAAGCAAACCAAGTGTAACAGTGCTCTCCCTTCATAAAGGGAATAGGAACACAATAATGGTGCAATTCCTCAAGTTATAAAAAGAGGCTGAACGCTGTCCACCATTTACCCTCCACTTCAGTGTAAAGGCTGGGGTGTGCTTGAAACAAATATGTTTGTCATTCAAACTTCTGTTTATGCTGTTCGGTCATACTTGCTGTTGGAGGGAAAAGCCACCATCACAGAGAGGGGCAAGATGCAATAATTGTTCAGATGGGCTGCAAACAACATTGGACAGCATTGTTGATGCTGTACTAGTTTGTGCACACAAAAATGGCATGGATGTAATGTAGGTTGAAAGAGTTTGAGTTGGAGAGAGAAATTCACATCCTGCTATTTCCCTGCACACCTGCCCAATTACTGTGTGAAGTGGGTGTGACTGTTGGAGCACTGGGAGCCTATGAACCTCATAAGTCTCATAAGAGGAAGTACTATATAAAATATCTCTTCAAAATACAGATGTTTCAACCTCCAGACTAAGGTCACCACAGGGTGAAGAGATACTTTAGTTTTAAACCTTTTGCAACATCAAAATCGTTGTATGATTCTAAAGTTGATCCTGTTGGTGTTAAAAGTGCTGTGCAGTGGCAATATAACATGATGTTTGCAAAAATGTGAGTTTTATTACCTTTGGCTGATGTGGGAAATCAGTGCTGGTTTGGTTTAAAGACACTTGTCTATTATCTCAAGTGCCAAGTCATTTATACTGTAGACAAGGGTGACAAATCAAAGGAAGCCCTGAGTAAATGACTGGGCTCTTCTAGGATGACAGTGACCCCATCCATAGGGCAGGAAGGGTCACTGCATGGATTCAGGAGTATGAAATTATATGTATCATATGTTATGGCCTTCAAAATAATCTGATCGCAACCTAACTCAATGCCTATGTGATACTTTCTAGATGCATAGATTTGGTTTTGTGCCACATTTTCCTACCCTTATACTGTATGTAGTAATATGTGCTTATTTTACTTGTGCTCTGCTTTGTGAAACACCAAACTTCATAAATTACAAAGAATGTTTTTGCTCAAAATATGTGTTCAGAAAAGCTTCAACATCCACAAAAAGACACTCTGACAATGGCTAACATTAAGAGATGTGTCACAGAAGAGTTACAATACACAGAGTACAATGAGTCTACGTGAGTACCCTGTGGCCTTCATCGTACAGGCTTGAACCTTTTTAGTGAATTAGGCCTCCCACATTCTGACTACTTAGTGTTTCCTGCAGCCTTTCTTTAACTCTGGCACAGGGTGATATAAACACTGCCTGTACCATTCAGTACATGTCTTTTTTCAGAGCTACAGTGAATTCAGTGCTAAATGGATAACAATGGCATTTAGACACATTATTGTTACGAGGGTTATCAACACCATGTGTGGGCAGGAATGGTGAGTCATGGGTGTTGTTGCATTTTGTCTGGTTTTGGGGATTGAGCTTTTGTAAAAGTAGACACCATAGGACTGATCTATCATGCAGAGATACTTGTGCCACACTGACAAAGTGTCCATCGCCATGACATTTTTGATGTTGTACAGATGCTGTGCAGCACTGTTCCCAGCCAGGGGTAAATACGCAGTGCAGCCAAAGTTAGCCAAAAAAAAAGCACTTTATCACACAGAATAAACTGTTAGATTCTTAAAATGTTTTGTTTAGTATTTCATGAACTAGGGGTTTAATTTACTTTTATAATGTGTTTCAAATGTGCCACCCCTCTCTATGTCCCAGCATGGCCACCATGTCCAAAATTTTCTAAACCCGCCCCAGAATAAACCTTAAGAATGAAATCATCATGACTTGTTGTTGTCCATAATGATAATCTCAATCTGAAACAGCCTACCCAAACTTTTAAATGTTACTGTTTTATTGTTCAAGGCTGAAGGTTTACTGAAGAGACTGGTGAACAACCATCAGACATGTAACAGAATCACAATGTCAGAATAAGAGTAGATACAAGAGAAGAACTCAGTAAAAGCAGAAAACATAGATGTTTCTCATGATTTTGGTCCTAATGGAGTACAGTGCTCTTTGTGGAGGAAATGCAGCACAATTACCATATATTAAAAAGCAATAAGCAGTCATTAGCATTGAATGGAGCATGTTAAATTGCACTCAGATATAAATAAATGGCTTTTTAAAACACTTCCTACATTTCATTTAGTCCATTCTGAGTATCGTCACTGTCGGCAGAAACTATAGTTTGATTTTTAATCACTTCCTAATCAAATAGATCAGCTTAAAATCATTTGAACTAAATAGTGATCAACCTTTTCATCAAAAAATGTAAACTTGTTAATTTGTATGGTTATAAGGTGCATATTGTGCTATAGCTCTTTTTTAGGAGTACATGCAGTTATTATGGAACATGATAAGAGACATCTTTAACTCTAGCTAAAGGTTAAACCACTACTGTTCCCAGATGATATCGCAAATAATGACTACTCTTTATGCACCCTGTTATTACCTATTTATCCCTAATGATAGCAGCCAAGAACATTCTGGTTTTCCTTTCAAAACACTTTGATGTCTTTCAAATGGAGCCCTGATGATGACAAGTCCTGAAGCATCTACAATTCAAATGAGACTCATTTTAACAGATTTTCTATGGGTCTTAAACGGAGTTCTGATTTTGAGTAGTACTGTGTGGGATGGACAGAAAAGGACCACATCTAGTGGAGGGCGGACAGGGGCTCTGTAGATTTATTACCAATTACAGGGTGTACTTTCATCACCAGACAGCTGAACAAGTTTACCACCAAAACAGGGCACAGGCCACTCAGGTCACCTCCACCATTTGGAATTCAGTCCGTCTGACCAGATCATACAATGATGTTTCTCAAAGGTGTTTCTCAGAGAAAATAAAACCAAAAAAACAACTGGACATGAGGGTGAAAGTGCATGTGCGGAGCTGTGTATGTGTCTGCATGTCTGTATTTGTGAGTGACTGTGTATGCATTGAGGATATGGATGTTTGTGTATCCAACACAATCCAAAAGAAAGATAAACACTGGCTATGCTTCACCGGTTGTAACCCCTGATTCAGCCAGCTCCGACTCATCACATTTGGCAGGATTGAAACTCCCATTCAACTGGATGCTGGATGCTGTTCTTGTGTTGTTGGATTCTCACCAACAAGAAAAGCATAACTTTAACTCTGAGCTCAGACCATTATTCACAAGTCCAAATTGGCCTGTGAAGACACTGAACAAAAGTTTTAGTTTGACTACAATCTCTTTGCAAATGCTGTACATACTGCTGACGTTTGCTGTGCTGTCTTCAGGTGTTTGGGTTTGTAGCTGAGCAGAGAGGTTTAAAAAAAAAAAAACTATATCCATGAAATTTTAACCACATTGAACAACAGTATTTGGCTGACATAGTGTCCATATATTAAGTGCCAAGCCAGACATCTGATTGTTCACAAAAATCTGAGTTAACATGAACACTAGCTACAAGTTAGAGACTTATATGACATGAACACAGTGTGGAGCTGAAGTTCAGCTCAGCACAAAGACTGAAATCACTAACTTTGGGGAAAATGAAAAAGGGAGCAAGCCTGGCTCTGTCAAAGGTTCAGGTGTGGCTATCAGCACCTCTAAAGTTCAGTCATTTAAGCTTTGATCCTCTGTTGTTTCAACTGTATGCAAACAGAAATGCAACAGTTGCACCTTGTGGTTTTATGATGGATGAGGTTTTCTGTAATCATTTTTGGGAGATCAATGAATGTAACTTTCGGCTTTTTCCCCATTAGGGGTCGCCACAGTGAATCTCGTCACATTGACGATTCGTATATTGACATTTGGCACTTGTTTTAGACTGGACGCCCTTCCTGACACAACCCTGACTCGAACCCAGGCTGCAGCAGTGAGAGCGTTGTGCCCTAACTACTAGTCTATCAGGGAACTAGTTCTTGGAGATCAACACCTGAATTAAACAGAACATATGTGTTGATTAGGTAGGTGTATTTTCTAACTTTGAACAGAGCCAAGCTACAGTAGCTATCTATTATTGAACATGTGTGTAATTGAATTATTTTTCCTCTCCAGTGATATAGGAACAAATGTAAATGGCACAAATAAGAGTAATTATCCATTCAAAATTTATATTGTGTTCATATACTGTCTTTAATCATCAGCTGTCTAATGATTAAAGGTTTGTACCAACTCTGACCTCAGAGACTGGGACTACAGCCTTTGTGTTTCAGGCCAAACTTTCTTTTTTCATCATCAGATCTGTACAACTGTCCTCTTTTATTTGACTGTGGTGTTTGGCACCTGGATGGATGACATGTGCCAACACTGCAGCATGTTGTGCTGTTATATCCACCTGTGTTTCTAAACATTAGTGGTCAATTAGTTGTATTATTAACATAAATTCTACTGATGAAACAGAGTCTTCTTTTTCAAATCAACCAGATGCTCTATTAAGACATTCACACAATGAACCTATGACTCCCATGCATCATTATTATGATTTTTTTCTTGCAGCGGCTGCTCTGGATACAAACAATAATCTCATTCTTCTTCTTGCTTTTAGTTGTCAAATTCAATTCACTCCGTTGTTATTGTTGCCCTCCTCTGCAGCAACAAATTTGATCTCAGCGTTGGCAGTCCTTGAAGCCATGCTGCTGTCTCTGACCTTGTGCTTGAACAGGAATGGGAAAGTCTTTCTGAAGGATTTTTGAAAGTTGGCTCCCATGAAACCATAAACAATGGGGTTGACTGAGGAGTTGGCGTAGGACATGCAGTTGGCCCATGTTTTGATCTTGTATGTGACGTAGTTTGGCTGGTAATTTGGATAGAAAGATTGAAAGAGGATGAAGATCTGGATAGGACCCCAGCAGATGGCGAAGAGTAGGACGATCACTACCACCATTTTTGAGACTTTGCTCCTGATATTAATAGTTCTCTCAGATAGGAGGTTGACCTGGGGAGCGGATGAGAGGAGAGGAAATTTACAACATAAAACTGTCTAAATCTATTACTGATTTTTTTGTGTGTTCACTTGGTGTATGTAAGTCCAATAGTCACTGTCCTTTTAGTTCAATTTTTTCAGTTTCCACCAACTTTGGAGGGAGATGTAAGTTTTTGCTAAATGCTTGTCTTTAGCTTTGTTTGTCTGCTGTTAAATACAAAGGAATTTTGGTTCACAAACCTTCCAACAATAGCCCCAACCCAAAATAATTACAGTAAACAGCTAAAATGTGAAATGTGATTTGGATCCAAAAACCCAGCTTTAGTGTGATTGTACTGAAATTTTTTCTTTACATTTATTGGGCAAATGTTTTATGAACTCTGTTGTGAGACTCTAGTTTTTATAAAAGGCCAAACATTTGCATTTTAATTGACAATACAGTAATATTTACTCCATTAAAAAACATCTGCTTGATGCATCCTAAAAGTGTAATGCGAGCAGTGAGAGTGAACCAAAACAAAAAGCTAAAAAGCATCTGGAACTGCAAAGTCAGATTACATTTCTCTGTGTATTTGTTATAAGAAAAACATTTTCTGTTACAAATAGTATAGCCATTGTTATTAGTAAGTCAAGCACAAAGCAGAACAATACCTGATAGTTGTTGTCTACAGGCTCTACAGTGGGCTGGCCCACCCTCTTCACCATCAGAGTGTAGCAGAAGGAGATGGTGAGGACAGGCAGCAGGTAAGCCGCGATGAACTGGTAGAGGATGAAAGCCCTCTCGTGGGTTTTAGAAGGGAACCTCTCCATGCAGTATTGCCTTGGGCCATACCAGTAACCCTCCTCTATACGCTGGTACATTAAAATCGGGGTGGACAGGATGAAGGACCCTGGGCAGGACATGGAATGTGTTAGTTGAAGGAGTTGAAATTATGTGTGCTGTTTTTGTTACCCATTTTATGCACAATTGTTTCTAATTATTTTTCAACTCTGTTGTGAATGAATTAAAGTTGTATTAAATGCAGTTAGAAGAATTGTTAAGAGAATATTGTCTTTATCAAATGAGCAGGGACAGACCGATCCAAATGCAGATGCTGACAATCATGGCTACTCTTGGAGTGCGGTGGCGGAGAGATTTCAGAGGGTAGACTGTGACGTAACATCGGTCCCCGCTCATAGCAGTCAGAGTGATGCAGGTGGCCTGAACTGTTACCTAAGAAAGCCAAGGAGACAAATACAAAGGAGTAGTGGAGCACACTGAATGTGTAGAATGTCAGACATCTGAATGCACAGTCACTGTAATTTACTGTAGATTTGTTGTTACATACTGTACATACTGAGGAGGAAGAAATGTCTAGTAGCCAAACTAGTAACATAAAAATAAAATAGGGAGAATAATATACAGTATGTGTCTACAAATACCAGTGGCCTGGTAACTTTGATATTTATCCCACTGATATAAGTCCGGTGGTGCAGTGGTTAACACTGTCAGAATGTTCTGGGTATGAACTTGGCAGGGTTGTTTCTGTGTTGCATTTGCACGCAGCGCGTGGGTTTTCCCCTCTTACTGTCCAATAACATACAGGTTAGTTTAATTGGTTATTCTAATTTGCCTGTAGGTGTAAATGTCAGCATGAATCATTGTTTGTTTGTGTGTCAGCTTCGTGATACACTGGTGACCTGTCTAGGGTGTACCCCAGTGTCAGCTGAGACTAACTCCAGATGGTTTCCATTAGGGCAAACTACATGGAACTGTGTATTCGGAAACTGGCGTCAAACACATTAAACACAGTGGGGGATATTTACTAAGAATTTGCTGCTCATTTTTTGGTGGTAAACAGTGAAATTGCATGTGTTCATGTTTACAAAGGAGTCACAGTGGGGCTTTGTACTGGAAAAACTGAAGAAAAGTGGTACCACAGGAATTTGCAGGTCTGGTCTCGGGCAATATGTATTTTAAGGTGCTCCCATTCAGGATGCAAAAATATGGGAGGAGAGAATGGAAATTTATACAAATAACTTCAGCGCCTGATTTACTGCCAGTGCAACAGAGGGAACTGTGGCTGAAATTTAACATCAAGAGAAAGCATGCACTGCATGTTTCAGAGGTCGGAGTTAAGATCTCATAAGATTTAAGAACACATTTGAAGACGAAGAGCATGTCTGTTAATTGCATCATTCACCAGAGGAGGCCGAGGGGCTTTCAGGTCAAACTATGCTTCAGTTAGGTATACTGAACATAAAAAAAGATGATTTGACTGGCAGAAGACTGCATGACTGCAGCTCCGAAGTATGTTTGTTGATTTCTTCAACCATATTAAAGTTAAGTCCAGTAAACACAAGATGAATCCCAATTCTTTTAGTTGATCATTTCTCTGTCCTCGATGTTCACTTGACCCGTACTGTGCATCCAACCTTACAGTTCATCACTCCTCACTAAGAAGCAAGGGAGCAGCCTTTTTTTAATCAAGAAACTGGCTTTATCCACAACTCGTTTTCTAACTTGAATTAAGTTTTTTTTCTGTAATGAGCTCTTGTCCTTTTAAACTGAAGAGTATGATGAAAGAGTGAGGGATAGAGTGAGAAGAAACATACAGTGCAGAGCAATAGGAAGCAGGGAGCAGCCTGCGTTGGCGATAAGTTTTTTTAATTAGCATATGAACAAATTATTCACTTTCATTTTAATAGGCTTCAGTGATACTTGATTCAATTCAATTCTAGCACATCAAGAGAATGCTAATTTAAGGCCAAATTAATTCATCTCACAATAGGAATGCTCAGGTAAATTTGACCCACACAGCCTTTGAAAAATTAGCCTTTTCTTACAAAGCCAAATTCTTGATATAAAATATACATTTTAACTGTCCTACGGGGAAAGAGCCAAGACTAGAGAGTGTCTATTGATGTTTTCCTTTCATGCGCATCTGTACATTGATTTTCAATGAGGATGAGCATGAGACAGAAAACAAGCTTATACTTTTTTCATGCTCTTCACAAAAACGACTTTCTGTTCATTACAGATACATGGAGCTCTAAGGGCTGTACTGTGTTTTATACCAACCCATAGCTCTTTGAAAAATGTGCAGAGGGGTGAGAAATGAGAGGTCAGAAGTTCTCTCTGTCTGCTCTTTATCAAATAGGACCTAATTCTGTCTCTCTTTAGTCTGTCGAGCTACGTCTTTCTCCCGCTCCCTCTCCTCCTCTTATCTGCCACTGTGTAGCCAGCACCCATTACCCTCCAGGGGTTTGGAGCACCACATCAGGGTTTCAAAGAATATATTGAGAGAAATGGGAAAGGGTCACAATGAGTTCAGTGTTAAGACCACTGAGGAGATGCCATGTTCCATCAAATTTTAAGATGCCTAGTGCATTAAGACTTCTCTGGTTTGTTATCTTTAATGCTTAATGTCTGTTCAAAGGAATGGGATCAGACATTGTAAAAGAAAAAAAAAAGTATATATAGATGATAAACTGAGCAGTGTGGCAGATAGCAAAAGGATCTCCATTTCTTCCTATTTCTTTGAATAGAGGGAGGAAAGGTTGAATTGTGTTTTACAAGTCCTTTATTTCCACCAGCTCCCAGGAAAAAAAGCCTCCTTAGCTGTGAAATTCCCCAGAATTGACCATGTTGCTCCAAAGGCTCCGAGCAGCCATAATTTCCTGAGGTTAGTACAAGTCAGAGTCAACCGTGCATGCGCAAGATCTCGTGCGAGCTCTCTGCTTTGTTTACATTCTGTTAGCTCCTCACTGTCAGGTCTGGTGTTTGCTTATGAAGAACCATGTTACTGGGTGCAGCGGTGTGTTTCACAACAGGGGTTTATGGCACCGAATAAGAAGCTGATCCAGGACTGACACATTGACAGCACATTAGCCATGTAGTGCAATTTATTGTCAGATTTAGTTTCAGTATGTGGAGTGTTGAAAATACTGCTAATATAGAAAATGAGGGCGTTTTGGGCCGTGATAATTAACGCAAGTGTAAAAGTAGTCTGAACCAAGTGCATCGTTTGTCCTAAGGTGTCAAATGACCTTTGCTGTTCCCTCTTTAGATCCTTACATCTGTGTTCAAACTGAAATGTGTAAAATAAAATTAATACTGTTACTGTCCTCCACTTTTGAGCTAATGAAATCACAAGTCCTGGAAAAGGAGAAAGTTAGTTTAAAGAGTTTTTGGTGAAAAAAGTTTCACTGGCAACTTTAAAAGTAATAGAGACCTCATTAGTGTAGCTCAGCAATCCTATTATGCCCTTGGTTATTCTCTGTTATGGCACAGTCAAGGTCTTCATGAAACAGTAGCACTAGTAGGATAATCTGTCACGTAATGTTGCTTTAACAGAGACTAATGTGTGTAAACACAGCAGGAAAAGGTTTGCTTCACCTTAGTTTGCCTTTGGAAATTCTGACACATCCCAGGTTAACGGTCCATATCTTTTTGAAAAGATGTGTGAGACTGAGTCAAAATGAGCGCCCAGCCCCCCCGTCTCATTATAATCATTAAAATTATGCACATACAATAATAAATGGTTGTGGGTCTCTGCTCACAGTAACTGGTATTTATTTAAAAACAAAATTGGGTGAAATTTGTTTTTCAAAAGAAAAGTTTCAGAGTCATTGTTTCAACAAGAACAAACACACAAGCTACTAGTTCCTATGTTCTGTTGAATAAACGAAATCATATCTCTGTGTTTCCAATAAAAAGTACTTTTAGCCTCTCTGGCTGTGCGCTTGTCCTGCCCCTCAGACTGACATCTTACTCTTTTATGTACAAATTATCCATGTATACTTGTCATTCTGCGTTCAAAAGAAAATGTCTCTTTTTTTTTTACCTGACAGATGGTCTCCTCCTCCTCTTCTGGCTTCCAAATGAATGAGGTACACTTCTAATCCAAAATCTAAAATTATTTAAATTCACCTCATAGTTTAGACAAGCACAGTTGTCAAAAGGAAAATTACATATTGTGTTGCTTTTGGGGACAGTGGTGGGTTAGATTTGGCTTGAACCTGACAAGTTGCTTATTAACTAAAGCTTATTAAGTAGAGAGGTGGCAACCCTCCTCTTCCTTTAGACTCTCAATGACAGTGCAGGGTCTCCTAGCTATTTGGGTCTGAGTACGGATTAAGTATGTTTTAAAGCAGTCAACAGCTGCATGGTTAAGTGTAATTACAGTGTGGCAGAGAAATGTGACCTTTAAAGAGCTGAGCTTCATGCCTACTTATTGTCTCACACTGTGCATTTTAGGGTATTTTACCTGACGTTCCTGTTTGAACAAGTTGCGTGGTGTCAACTGATCGTGGCCTCACCCAGATGATGCATTTGTGCAAGGAAAGGAAAACTGTGGACATGTAATAACTTCAGTAACACAGTGCAGAACCAAGGTGCAGAGTAGGTTGACCTCACCAACATGTGCTGGTCTGCTGCTGTAATTATAAAGCTTTTTAGCTCCATCTGACCACTGACATTCTGCTATGATGTAGACTTCCTGCTAAGATTATGGGATCAACCAGCTGATGTTTTTAAGCTCACAGTAAATCAGTGATGTTTGTGTAATGTGAAAAAAAGCTGATGGTGCTGAGAGAGTTGTCTGTGTACTCTGTAGTCCTACTCAGCTGTTGCTCTCGCTGCTTTTATCAACTGTGTTTTCAGCCAAACGGTCACCAAGAGACAACACCAAGCAGCAGACAAAGTTAAAGGCTAACTGGTGAACAGAGCGGAGCATTTGTTAGGCTGTTCTATCTGATTGTACTTTGACTCAGAATCTTGGAACAAAAAAAGAGAGAAGGAGAGAAAGAAAGATCAATATAGTGTACTGAAACACAAGCTATTGATTTGGGCTTTAATTAAACCTAGCCTAATCAATATTTTTATATTAACAAATGCATAGACGCACAAGACTACAGAGCATTTTAGCATCTTCAGCTTGTTGTAAAACGGTCCACATCAACCCAGACAGAGCAGGCAGGAGATGATAAACCCAGTGAACACTACCTTCTCCATACCAAACAGCAGGCAGGCAAAATAAGTGTGGTGATCACTGTGGAGCATTATGCATCTAAGGAGGCAGATATATCCCTCAGAAGTTAGTGGAGAAAAACTAGTACTTAATCAATCAATCAATCAAAATTGTTAATTTTGTGCATTAACAAGGTACTCTGGGGGCTCTAAAATGCGGGGATTATTAGCTTTTTGTTGCACTCACAATTGTGCACTGAAAAGCAAAGGCTGAAAGGCATGCAGCCTTTCTTTGTCCTCTCCAGTGCAAAGTGATTCTGACACTAACTACAGAGCCACTTAAGGAGTCTCCAGATCAAACTGAAGGCTTGTGAGATGACTAACAAATATATGGCTGCTGTAAAATTATGAATACAGTATATTTCCCTTTCTCGTCTTTGCTATTATATTACGAGATTCTCGATAATTATATGTTTATTAATTTGGCTTTTATTCCTAATGCACAGAAATACATATAAAATGCTTTTGTCCAAAAAAACATATGAGGTGCAATACAAGCTTTGGCTCGAAGAGAAGCCTTCAAGATGAAGTGCCTCAACACTCAGCCACACTTTCCACCTGACACAAGTGACACAAGGCATGAGCATGAAGTAATATAGTATATACATGTCTTTGTAAATAGCTTTTTTGTTTCTTTTGTTTGAGAACCTAGAGAAGAAGCAAAAGACACCTCTTCAGGCCTGTGAAAAATACTGAATAGGCATTGCATTGCATTAAAATGTCATAAGCCAGAAAGGTTGGTGACCGCTGATGCTGTATAATGTTTAATGTGCCCTTACTGCTGGTAAACTAGAACAGATAGTATTAGACTTTAAAGCTGATTATAGGCTTATAGGACATACAGTTTTTAGTTGACAGTCTATGACATTTTACATTTTTCTTTTTCTTTGATTGCTGCTTGAACATCCCTTTTTGTTATTTTGAGTTATACTCTGATGAATCAACTGTCACCAGTTGTCATCTGTGTATGATGCATCTTTATGGATCTGCAACAAGTCTTCTCAAGCTGTGAAGATAAAATTCATTTCATTTTTAACCCTTTTAAGCAACTGAATTTAAAAATATAAACAGCTTTTTTGAGATTAATACCTTTTGTGACAGTCCGACACTGTAATTTTAAAAAATGTTAAGCTGTGACCTCCTTGAGTGAATTAGAAAGATAGGGTTTTCTACAACACACAGCGAAATTATGAAATATGTACAATTGGCAGCTATTGTTGAAGACATTTAATAGTCATTGCTGTGCGCACATGTACTGAATCATAATAATCTTTAAGGGAATTTTCCAGCAAATATAAAAGGCAATGATAAATGGCTTTTTCCCCTCAGTATCCTTAGTGGAAAACAGCAAAATAACACTCTGTATGTGAAAGCACATTTCTGAGCCAAGAAAGAGAAACATAACTAATTTAAAAACATGAGTCACGGTTTTACCTGCTGTAGAAAGGCAACAAATTTGCACATAAAGTTGCCAAAGATCCATCCAGGGAGAGGATAGAGGGTGGCGGTGAAAGGGACGCAGCACACCAAGAAGATGATGTCAGTGGCAGCCAGGTTCGCTGCATAAGGAGAACACAACATTTTTTAAAAGAAATGTCTGACCGCCATCCCCTCTGATAGTGAATATATGGTTAATGGTCTAACAAAAATGGATATGCTGCATTAAAATACAAGCTTAACACCAGTTGCATTAAAGCTGAAACTATTAATCTACAGTGTGGGCCACGGAAAAGTAGCCCCAAGCAAGTGGATTGTTTTGAAGGTGGGCTATTGTTCCGTGGCCCAGTCTGTATTTATTAAATAGCAAACTGACAAAAAAATTAACAACTACTGCAATAATAGATTACCAGCTTAGGTTATCAAGCCAAAATCAGCTTCTTGAATGTGAATATTTGCTGATTTTCTTTGTAATCTATGATACAATATTAATCTAAACATTGTTGGGGGATGTACTGTTGGTCAGATAAAATGACATTTGTTGACTTTGGGAAACAGGGATGGGTATTTTATTTGACATTTTATGAATGAATCAATTAATCAAGAAAATTGTTTGTTGATAGTTTTTTTTCTGAATTTAACCCTATATCAACATTTATCTGTCTGAAAATAAATAACATCCTGAGATTTTAATTCATTCAGATGTCAAGAAACACTTGGCAATAAAATGCGAGCGTAGTTAACAGTTTGTGACTGTGTACTCCTATCCACAGTATCATCATCTACAAGCAACATCTGTGTAATCTTTTACACCCCAGTGCAATTTCTCTGCATTAATACGACTTTCCAGGGGGTTAGAAATGTCTGACTGAGTTGTTGTTTTTTTTTTTTCATTTCACAATTTTATCCATTTGTGTCTGGTGACTGAAAAACCTAATGGGTAGGGTAAATTTATTGCATACATACATCAAGTATTAAGTGACTGCTTCAGAATCAGCATGTGTTTACTTAATGAAGAGCTGAATGTGTTTTATGAAAATCATACAAATGTTTGACTTATGATTTGTCAAACCTACACACACACACACACACAGAGACTCTTTCATTGAAATACAAAATGCTTACGTTACTGTAAATTCCTACCCTCTGCCTGCCCAGTATTTTCATGTTCATGCACATAAAAGCACAAATTCATATTCAGATTACGCACCAAGAGGGGTTGCCATGATAACCTTGGCAGTCTGATCTGGTTTTCCCTTCTCTCATTCTGACAGAATCACCACAAACCATAAGCTGTTTGTTTTACTAGCTGATCTAATTACATTATAGTGGCTGGACCATTATGTTGAAAGGGTGGACAAATGGTGCTGTGGCACATCTACAGTGCACTATGCAAACAGACACAAACTATTTCTACAGAAAATCACAGAAATGCCCAAAAATGCTTTGCCTCATTTTCATTTCTAACGTATGTGGCATGCTTTTTATTTATTTCATGTTTTTTTTTCCCGATCTTCTGTGGGCTTTACCTTAATGAATCAATCACCTTCTCAAGTGAGAGGTATTGGCACAACTCTGTCAGACATGTTGTGACTGACTTCAACAGAAACCAGTAACCCGGGGTTTCAGTTCTGCACTGAATACCAGAGGAGACGGGTGCATGGTTAATGCTCCCACTTGATTTCTCTTGTTCAATTTGACTCATGATGGATTAGTGCAATTCCCAAGATAAATTCTGTAATTGTGTTTCCATTTTCATTTTGTGCATTAAAACACTTGGAAATACAAAATGTGTAAATATCAGATTATTTGGCTGAGGTGGTAATGTAGATGTATTGATAAGAACAAAATGTGACAAAGTGCAATGAAAACAGAGTGAATTATTCATGATGTACACAGAGTGTCACTTAAACGCTCACTAAAGAGATGAAACATCTGATCTGTGACTGTGAGGAGACTGTACTGCTTCTTAAATTAACAGATAAACATAAATGTCACATCGCCACCACTTTTTTCTTCATGGGTTTCATTTGTTTTTAGGTTTTATTGGTGCCCTGCTGTTATGGTTTAATGGCACATGACCAAATCTTTCTTTTTTTGTGTGATTTATTGGAATTGGGGTAAAATTAGACACCCACCTAGGTAACAGTGAATGTGGGGATTTTATTGTTAAGTCTTTTTTGCAGCTCACTCTTTTTTCTGCTCCCCTCGTGGATGCCATATTAGTCAGGGAGAGGTAAAATGTAGCAAGGTAGTAAGGTGCACATAATTCGCATGATTGCATATTAGCAGCAACACACTTGGCTGCACGGGAGATGACTGTGCTAACGAACAGAGAGGCGTTATTAATCACCAATTAATAAAAGCAGGGAGATATCAGACTTGGTATATGGCACACATGGTTTCCTTTGTTTCCACTGGCTGGTCTGAGCTTGTTCTCTTATTTATTTCATAAGATTGATCTTGTTCCTGTGCTGTGTTGTCTATTGACTTCTGACTCTGATCCAGCCCCCTAGGAGTCAAACAAGAGCTATTCGGGCATGTTTGTTAGTTTGTTAGCAGATCACACATGTATTTGCTCTATGAATGAGTCCTAGAAATGGGGGGAACAATATCAGATATGACTAATTAAAGAAGATTATAGGTAAGAAACAAGAAAACCCACTGAATGGAGTATCAAATTGTCACTATAAGGGCAGAGAGAATGATCAACATACACTGTCCAAGTTGCTCTTAGAGCCCAAGACAAGTGGATAGTTATCAAGGATAATGTGCGGCCCTTAGCAAGAAACACAGCAAGGCTTTCAGATTCAAACACTGTTACAGTGTGTCTCCTGTCTGTTCCCCTATTCACAGCCAGCACAGTGTTTATGCCAGCTTGGAGCTCAGTTGATATGAAAATGTGAGATCTAGATGGTGAGGCACAGGAAGATGGAGAGATAGTGAAAACAGATAGGGGGAAAGGGAAATATGAAATTAAACAAGGAGGAGAAACTAGAGGAGGAAATGGCCCACAGTGCCCTGCTTCACACCTACACCTGATGTATATCTCTCATCTTCTCAACCTGAATAATTTGCTAAAAAAAACTGATAACAGTATGCAACCCATTGTCAATCTGAAAATAGGAGCAGGTTGCAGTATCAATGATGCACTTTGCTTGGACCTGAACAGTTTTTATTGTTGATTATTTCAACATCATGAATCCTGTGCAGAGTAACCAAACCTTTGTGAATAAGCGCAGACAAGTGAACACGTTTTAAGTGCTGAACTCTTGGATGATTAAAATTGCACGCTTGCACAAAACAATATTTCTAAATTGTATGTCGTAAGACTCCCAAAACAATCTCCAGCAGATCATTATTTCAGCTGTTTAATCAGACTTTGTCTCCTTGGGTGCCCTGTTTTGGAAACAATTTGCACTCAGTTTTAATTCAGAATATATCTGAACACCTGTCACTTCCTCTAATGTCAACAGAGAAACCTGCAATCAACGTGGACATTCTTAACTACTGGCCAAATTGAGAGTGAGTGAAATTACTCTGAGGTTCCTCCCGAATCCCTGGAGGTCTTTTGAACCCACTTTTGGCATGCGATGAAGTGTTACAGGATAGAGCAAATAAATGTAAGACACATGAAACTGATACTCTGGTAGGTCATGATAAACACCATGGTCCCCAGAAAGTCCTTGTTTAAATCTGTCTGCGTATCTGTTATGTCACAATCAGCCAGAAATGTGAAAGACAAACTTATGTTGCTTATATCAGCCAGAAATGTGAAAGACAAACTTGCTTACGTTTTCACTCTCACTCACCTATGTAGAAGTTTGTTGCCGTCCTCATCTGCCTGTGTTTGGAAATGACATAAATAACCAGCGAGTTGCCCACCAGACCGACCAGCATGATAAGGGAGAAGAAGAGGGGGACCAGCCAGGCATCCGTGAGGAAAGGGTGCTGATCTTCCTCCTCTTTCTCATTGTTTCTATGTTTTCCCAGAGAAAAGTTCGCCTCTGAGCCATTGCTCCAGACCAGCTCGGTGGAGTTCCACAGTTCTTCAGATGAGTACATTTTGAAAGGATTTTGGAGTTAATGACAGAGGGTAGAGAGAATAAATGCTAAAAGGAGCCGGTTGTGAAGGCTATATAGAAATAAATGGCAGTCAAAAGCAGGCAGCATGTGTGCACTGAGTCCTGTCTGACCTTAGGCTAAGTCAGGGAGAGAAAGACTGATCATTTGGAATGGAGGCGAGGAAAATATGCAGAAAGAGAGAAAAATCAGGCAAGAAAGATACGTCAAAGAAAAGAAGAGGGAAGTGATGGGGTGAACAGAGGTATGAGGTAGGGAGAGGTGAGGATGGACAGTAAGCTAATCGGTGAGCATGTCTGAGGAAAAACTGAAATTGGGAAGGAAACAAAAGGAGTGGTGAAAGAAGAAAAAGATCCCTCAAGTTCCCTCAAGAGGTGTGCATTTAATTGCAGCCCAAAGCTAAAATATAGTAAAAGAGAAATGACTGTAGATGTGTTCATGTGAAGAGGAGAGAAAAATAATAGGCATGTGGGAAAATGTTTCTTTTCTTCAGATCAGATTGGATGAAAACTGCCCCCTCTGCTACCAATACATCGCCCCTTGCAGCTTTAAAGCATGCTGCATTTCTGACATGAGAGATAAGCAAGCCTCCAGGCACTGCTGGGGATTTGTTCACAAGGAGCTGAACAGATGTCTTCTGTGAGCACGGTCATCAAATACCCAAAAGGTAAACAATCCACTGTAGTTGCAGCCTCCTTTCCTTGAGTTCTGTTTCACCTCTCCTTGTTCCACTGCTGAACTATTGTTCTCTGTAGTTTCTCTTTTTTTTTTCTTCTCTCTGTCTCTTAATCATCCATTCACAGATTTTGCTTTGGGGAGTAAGTTGGTTCAAAGAAGACACAAGCTTGTGTAGGAGTCGATATTTGCACTATAACCTTGATAAAAATATGCCTGCCAAAATGCTCTGTATTAAAAAAAAAAAGAAAGAAAAACCTTAAGCATCATCCGTTGTTCCTCCTCCAAGCACAGCTGAGTGTAATTTGGGTTTCAGCGGAAACAGCCTTGGTGGTGCTCGAGCAGAGAGCAACGTGAAGGAGATGCTGACGGCTTTATAGTACGAGCAAGAACAAGGACACACACAAATGCAGTGGGGAGAGGAGGACACACAAACACACACACACACACACACACACACAGAGTCTGAATGCATGTGGGCTACTGCGTGATTCTGGGATAAGTAGCTGATGTCAGGGTCTCCTAGCAACATTATCCATCCATCTTTTTGTAACATTTTACAAAAAAACTCTCTCGCTGTCTCTTGTCATTCAGTTTCAGAATTACAATAATTTACCCCCTGTAGCTAACACAAATAACATTCCTCCACTCAGACAGAGAAGAAACAGGAAATAGCAACAGTATCATTGCAGGTTTAAATTTCAAGTTAAGCCTGAAAAGCTTCTTGATAAATTTTGTAAAATAAAAGTTAATTTCCAAAACCCTATGCCCCCATAAACACATGTAATATGTACAATAAAACATCAGCGGATTATTTACTGTATCATGTGCGTCTATATGTGTAGCTCAGGTGGTAAAGGGCTGGTGGTCTAATTCCTGGGCCTCTCTGTCCATGTGCCACTGAATGCCAAATAGCTCCCACTGTGTGTAACTGTGTGTAGTGTCAAACCATCTATGTTTAGCTGTACTGCAACATTAGAACATGCAGCATGGCTCCACCCAAGCAAGAAATTGTAAAATTAATAATTAATCCAAAGAAAACACCAATACACATGGCAGCAGGACTACATCCCAGTACAAATGAACTATTTACAAATGTATATTATGTGCACACTATTAGGCCAGTATGTTATGCCAGATGCAGGTACTGCTGCCTTTTGCCAAGGCAACAGTCTTGCTAAATGCTGAAACCTAACAGGGGGAATAGAAATGCACACACGCCAACTCACCAGCTGCAAAACCGAGTGAAAAAAGTTGGATTCATTGCATGTTTGGATCCACCCACTGAATTATTAATGTGCCTTCAGGCAGGAACCTGTAGTAGTCATGATGGACAAAGTCAGTCTGCATTCCACTGCAGCAAGAAGTTTGTTTTGAGTACTCAAGACTTTACAACTCCAGAATACGTGTAGTGGTGCTGGATGACACTACGCCACTTTTTTTTTTCTTTCTGCAAGAGAGGAGACAGAATATTTGCATAACCCTGCTGAAATCATAATGTTACATTTTTACAAAAATGGTGGAGTTTCTACTGTAATGGCCACCACAACAAAAACCTCATCATTTAAGTCCACTCTTGAATAATAATAGAAGCGGGGAGAAGGAAGGAGAGCTGTACACCCCCCCCCCACCGCCACCACCACCACCACCACCAAAGAAACTGTTCCACCCATGTCAGGAGGAGGCCTCTGAGGCCTCCTGAGTCTAATGACGCACATTTCTCACTATGACCGTTGCCAACACTGGCTGGCTCTCAGCATGAAAATATCTGAAACCATCTAAAAATGCACTAGTCGTGAATCCTGTGTCTTTTAAAACTGATCCAGAATGATATCCCGTGGTGTCATGTGTTGCCGGTTTATGATGCAAACCCCAATACTCTTAGCACAGAAATCTGTTGCAGCACAAATAGATTTCCTTACACACTACCATCATAAAAGAGCCTGTAAAAGCTTCAACAGAACTCCACAAACTGCAACCAAGGTCGCTCGTAACTTTTTGTGTTCCAAATATTTAACGTTAATCTATGAAACCTTCTCAGAGCCTACAACAGCAGTTTGGTGTGTAGCTGTCAGCTGTCCTGACAGGTGTTCCTCAGGGTCTTGCTCAAAAAAGTATGTAACAGGATGGAAAAACATCTTCTAAGAAAAAAACTGTTTAGCTTTTAGATGATTTAGAAGATTTAAAAGTAAACGGTGTTATTTTAAATCTGCACGTTCTCGCTGTATGTTTACACATCCATCCATTTTCCTCCGCTTATCCGGGACCAGGTCGCGGGGGCAGCAGTCTAAGCATAGATGCCCAGACTTCCCTCTCTCCAGACACTTCCTCCAGCTCCTCCGGGGGAATGCCGCGGCGTTCCCAGGCCAGCCGAGAGACATAGTCCCTCCAGCGTGTCCTGGGTCTTCCCCGGGGCCTCCTCCCGGTGGGACATGCCCGGAACACCTCCCTAGGAAGGCGCCCAGGAGGCATCCGAAAGAGATGCCCGAG
>NW_018127894.1:3635127-3636696 GCF_001952655.1 Monopterus albus | reverse complement strand
GCCATGCCGGGCGACGTCACGGTCCTTGATTGAATTCTATTCATAAAGGGCTTTTTGAACCACTCTTAGTCTAACCCATCACCTAGGACCTGTTTGTTTACACATCAGTCTGTATTTAAAGTCCTGTCAACAAGTTTAGCAGATTCTAGTCATACTGTATTTTTTTATATTTATTTTTTATTTTAAAGTTTCTGTTAATATATTTTCTATTGTGGATCTTTTTCCACACACACAAACTGCTCTGTCTTACTGTAACTTGTTCCTGCAAAGAGACATTTATTCACAAACTCAAACTTAAATGTTTGTGTTAAGTGAAATAGGATTCAAGTTTGTGACTGGTCAATGAAGAATTGTGGACACATGTTTTGACTTGATGGGCGTCAGGTTACTAAACACGGGGCTGAGACAACCACAAATACACTCAAAAAGACTAGAGAGATGTAAAACGGTCACACAGAAAGCCACAAAGAGAGTCAAAAAGACCAAAGAAGACACAACAGTGACAAAAGACACAAATCAACTAAGCACCCTGAGGGATTTGGTCCTATGTAGGAGGGGTGCGGTCTCATAATCTGTCTCTGTATGGGCTACTTAAAGTTGGCAAAGGCTGCATCACTGCTGTAATGAGACTGGCATGAATTACTAGCAGTTCATCCCACTAAGAACAATACCGCACTGCAGTAGCTATTTATAATGTTGTTCATTGCAAAGAGCAACAGCTTTTTACACTAAGATCTCTGCACTTACTAAGTCGCAAATGTCACACTATATTTGCGATGGCAATGTTAAGTATAATTTTTATTTTTTTCCATTTGCTAATGCGTCACATTGCAGAAAGCTTGTTTCAAGCAGCCCGTTTTTATAGAAAAACAAAAACAATCTGTCAGAGTGGCAGTTATCTACCGAAGGGAAAATGAGAGCAGACAATCACTAGTGAAGTGGAGCCTCTTGTCAGATCACGTGGGTGTTTTGTATATTGTTCAACAACTGCTTACCAGTAACCACTTGCACTGTGACAGAGGAGAACAATACATAATCTTCCAGCATTGCCTCTTGGTCAAGTGGAATAATGTAACTGTAAATCACTGTATCAAACCCCGAGCCCTTTTACAAGTGGATGCTATTTTACTGTCAGTTAACACTCTGGTAAACTCTGACCAAATTTTACATTTGTTTAGGGTTATTATGTTGCTGACATTTCAGAGTGCTATGTTTTGTTTAACATATGATGGGAAAGAGAGGAGAAAATATAGTTGTCGTGTTTGTAAATGTACACTGCCTGGCCACTTTATTAGGTACACCTGTACAATTGTATGCATTTCAGTGTAACACTTCCACCTCAACATCTGTGTTTATGAAGCTCAAAATGTTTCTGTTTTTGGTGAAATTGTCATAAATGGGTAAATTCAATCATGTATTTATTATTATTATTATGTGCAGGTGTTAGAATTGTTATCAAAATACTAAACAAAGAACCTCAGGTAGTAACAGGATCCATCTTCAAGTTTTTTCCATATTTCCTAACAAATGTCCACATTATTCATCGTAGTAATCTGATCAGTTCAGCAG
>NW_018127894.1:3601251-3635111 GCF_001952655.1 Monopterus albus | reverse complement strand
TATTAGCCAATATTATCAGTATGTATAGTAAATGAGGAGAGGATTTTTACTTAAACTTCTAAACTCTGAAATGTCACACTTTGTATCATTGTAGCAATTCTTTAAAACAACTAAGGAATCTGTATCAAGATTGCTCTTTGTCATACTGCAGGACTGACGGCAGAATTTGTCTCAGTGAACAGCACCACATCAGACCGAATTTAAACTCATCATGCGTGTCAGACTGACCGTATTGATTTGTGATTTGCTGTAGAGGCTCTGACCTCCGTGGTGGGACAGCTTAGATACTGTTTGGTATTCTGACGACTGAGGGCCTGAACTTTAAGATCCATCAATAGAAGACGCAGAGGAGGAAATGGAAAGGGAATGTGTAAACAGAACTGGTGGGTAAGAGAAAAGGGTCAGAAATACAAGAAAAGGGGAAGGAGTGGGAGAGACAAAGAGAGAGAGGAGTGGCTGATTCTTAGTGGACTGATGGTGATTGGTTTGTGAGCATAGAAAAACCAGCAGCCTACAGATAAAGACTCAAGTACAGAACAAACAACCTGAGTTGGTCTGATACTAATGTTGAGATGATTTTTATGTCAATGATGCGTTTATTACTTGTTACACTTCCTCCACCCAGTTAAAAAAATGTATTCATACAACACTAAAGTCAGTCCTAATTAACAATAAACGCAATATGTGCTGTATATTCCTGGTATTTGTTCTAACTTGTTGGATACTTGGTCAAAATCATCATTACTAAAACAGTGAACTGTGATTTTATAGTTTTTTTTCTGCAACAGTCATTTAAATCATTTCATTTTTGATATTATAGGTTTGAACCAGCTTGGGGACAATATTGCTGTTTCTTACTGTAAGTTTTACTTTTTTTTTTTTAAGAAGATGCTAATGCATGAGTCTGAGGTGTAGAGTTCTGCATGACAGCACTTCACAGCATTTGTACAGAGAGAAGATTAACAATGACAGGTAGGTTGATGCCTTGTTACTGTAACTTCTACTGACTGGATGTTTCATGCCATATGTGAACAGAAATAAGCATCCAGTAGTTGGTGGCATTATTGATGGCAGATGGAAACAGGTAATCAGCCACACAATCAACCAATCTTTATACAAAAAATTGATATGAGAAACAAACTTTTCCTTTAATAAAAGTGAGGGATAAGCAGAGGAGCTGAATGGTTCATATTAGAGGCAAGAACTGAATTCCATTGTGCACCACAGTGTCATGTGAGAAGAAATAGCCTGGTTTTGTAAGAACCAGATTTAAAATAAGTTGCATGAACATGCTAGCACCTATTTACACAATCCTCATGGGTGGTGTGAAGAGCATCCTGTTTGTTTTCAGGCTGAAAGCACAAAATGTCTTCAGCATTTTTTTGTGCGGACTCTCATATGTTGAAATATTAAACATATTAGTCGAGGTGGCTGTTTCTCTCTAAAGCACAGCAAAATAAAAAGAATGAATGAATGGCCATAGTATTTAAAAAAAATGAAAGATGATTCTTAGTTTAGTTTCCCCTTCAGTGTAGTTAAATGAGCAACTTGTTTGCTGGACTAATTATATTTAAGCATAATCACTGTCAGATCATTAGGTTTAAGATTCATCATCTCCTGGCTGAGATATTTTTTTATTCAAACTTTGCTAATAAAATATGCATTCAAATTATTAAAACTATAACCTATTTGCTGCTTCTCAGTCAGAACTTGACGAATCAATGCCAAGGTGCACTGAAGCTTTTCTGGTGGCATGTAGTGGCCCAACACCTTACTGAGAGAATCTGAGATGGTTTTTCTTTTAATTTGTCACCGCACTGCATTGTAACTTTTAAAACAGGTGTTCAAGTCAAGGTTTTTAACTTACTCTAGTCACAGCAGAGCATAGCTCTTAGCTGCTTTCCCATTGAAATCAGTCAAAACTGTCTACTTTACCTGTTATTTTTCACTCTGCTCCTGTCAGCACTCACAATGAAATGATTCACTGCCTTTCAAATCTAAATGGTACTGGAATTACTTAAAACACAAAGACCTCAGTACGTACAGGGTGTAACTAAATGCATTAAGCAAAGTCATTGTTGAAGATACTGAAACTGTCTGACACTTTTCCAACATCTTTCTTGACAAAATCTGACAAGCAATGCCACTTCATGTGTGTACCTTTAGACCAGCTGTGCTTGAATCATTATTTTATTGTTGTTCTTCACACAACAATCTTCTGTCGTTTTTCATGTATAAAACCAATTGCTGCACCATCAATTTTTTGGGAGGAGAGACTTTTTAAAGGTGTGCACTGTTACCCCCATTTAAACAGTTTATCATTTAGTGTTTGGCCACACTGTATGACAGCAGGCCTTTTGCCCACATTGAAGTGTGCTTGTTCAAAACAGGCACAGACACGTTTTGCATTTAGATGTGACAGGACAACACTTTAGAGAAACTGTCCTTCCAAAACAAAATTGACATCAGTTTTAAGAAATGTTTTTGACACATTTCAGTCAGCTCACTGTATCCTATGGTTATATTGTTATATTATATTATATTATTATGTTATATTATATTATATTATATTACATACTTATCTACTAATAAGAGGCTTTGTGTTCTCAGATGGTGGCATGTGCAGAAAACAAATGCATGTAAATAACTTATTATAATGTATAATGATTTAAATCTCTTACAGCTGACTGTCATGGTGACATAAAATAATCCAAAGACAGTGTTTCAAAACTGTCCTGTCTGCAGTCTAATCGGTCAGTTTACACAACCTTGAAATGTCAAATAAGTCAAGTTCAGTCAGTAATTCTTCTATAGGAAAAGAAGCAGCAAAGCTAGGTTGTAAACGATCATTGTCACAGCAGTGCTTCTGCCCTTCATCAGTCAGTGGAAGCTTAAAGCATGACTTCAGCTCATCAAGCCTGTTTAAATCAATCTTGACTGATGGGGTGCGTGACACCTCCACTGCCTGCTGAAACCAGTAGTGACAGCAGTGCAGGAAGAAGGGAAGACAATAGATTGTGCCAAGTCAGTTATTTTTCTTGTATAATTAAGGCTTTCATCTCAAACTCTGCGGTAAAAGGCTCAGATTGCTGTCTCAAGCAAGAAAATCCTCCATTCTCTTAAAATGTCATTTTATATTTGTGACTGCAGTTAGATTCTATTGGCAGCATTGACTGTTAGGTTTTATTTATCGAATATGACTAACTTGACATTTGGTAGGTGACTTCAAGGTTGAGGTGTAACAAGTCAAGTGTTAAGGCTGGACAGTGATGAGCAGATGATTTCAAGAAGTTAAAAATATACAACTTTATATTACTATGATAATATTCAGAGCTACAATGATAAGAAAAAAATTATAGCAGACATGTGGATTGGCATAGGTACAAAAGATCACTAATTCCTGATAACAATAAAAATGAATAGCGGAGAACAATGCATCGTCAACATCAGGCCGCTCAGCCCAGACAGATCAATACCATTAGGTTCTTTCTGCCTCTGTTTTAAAACACCAGCACTCAGGTGGATGATATATTGAAGAACAGTATCCAAGGCACAGGGAAAACTTGCTTAATTAGGCTATCAAAATGTTGGAAACGATTTATAAATTTTTCACCGTAGGTTGTCCATTAAAGTATTGGTTTATTATACTATGGTAACTTGGTGGTTGATTATACTATCAACTGTTTCCAGCAGGTTAATAGATTATACACAGTGGGGTATGCACAAGTGATGGTAAACACCCTGTATTTAGCACAACTATAGTTCCTAGTTTTAGAGGGTGTGCATTTATAATTGCAGCTAGCATTGAATTGAAGCAACTGAAATAAGGTCTTCAATAACTGATGATGTCAGCGCAATCAGTCAAAGACAAATTTTAATATGATAATACAATTTTAATATTTGGTTCAAAGGACCTAATTAAAATCATCTGTAATTTTTTTGTCTATGCGGTGGCCTTCATATTAGGAAAAGGTCGTTCATAGTGCTTTTTAAATTTAAAAAGTACACAGCTGCCAGAGGTACTTGTATGTTTGATAAACTGTTAATCTCTCTGAACATTGTTTTCTTACTGCCCCACTATCCAAAGTGGATCTGACTTGATAAAAAGGTTTATAGAGTTGATATGCAGCCTGAAAGAAATACCTACAGACACTACTCAGGGCTGAAACACATTAACTTCTAATGCTGTGTGTTAAAACTACCATTTTATCTATATTTTTAATTATGTAGAAAATTTTGTACTAAAAATACACTAGCATTTATCATCATTATGAAATAAGAAAGTAAATGCCCTTGTTCTTTTTAATAAACATGAAAAGACACCAGAAAGTTTATCTATAAAGGAAATTAAAAATGGTCCTAGGTGTGATTGCAGTACTTTGTCTTAGTTTGTTGTCCTTGGCTACAATCTTCACTGCCTGCTTTTGTTTCAGACTTGAGGCTCTGCTTTGTTATTAGTCACCTGTCAGCTCCCCATAGAGATTTAAATTATTCTTCATACTGGATGTGTTGCTGGAGTTTTGATTTCTTCTGACTATTTTCATTCTCCTTCTCCATATTTCCTTTCACTTGCTTGGAAGCAGGTGAAGCTGTGCTTGTGACATTAAACTATAGTGCCACTGAAGCAATATCACAGTTGACTCTCACTTTGAAGAGCAGCACGGCAACAAGATGAAAATAACTGAATGGGCGCTGTTTTTTATTTCGCTTTGTTTGTTTCTGTTCACCTCTGAGACATCTCTCATGCTTTTCAGTACTATCACAGAGGCTGCCCAAATAGTCATGTGTCCCGCTTTCAAAGACATATGCTAAGCCAACGTCGTTTCTAAACAAAATTACTTGCTCTTCTTGTATTCTGATATTGTATATGTCACTAAGCTATCCTAGCCCAATGAAGCTGCTTTGCAATCATAGGCTAGTTAGCTAATAAGTCACCTGCCTGTGCTGCACATCCTTCACCACATATTCAGCTACAAGCTACCTTAGCTCCTTCAAAGACACTGTTCTTACAATCAACAGAGTTTGCAGCCCCAACTTTTGCTGCTTCACACCTTCCTGTTGTATGGAGACATTAGCATTTATCTTTGCATATCTAGCATCCAAATCCAACTTCATTAGTGTAACATGCAAGTGGACCTTCTCTGTGACCTTCTTCAGTCATGCTGTTGTTCTTTTCTGCAAAAAGTTAAACACAGACAACATTTCCACTTGAGAAATGTGGGTGAGTAGTTGGTCATTTATAAAAAGGGGGTGCCAAAAAAAGAGAAAGAAATAGTGTCTGGCTGATGGCATGCAGATGAGACATTTGAGGTGATTTGGTTCATCCAGAATATTAAAAGTAAAGTATGAAGTATGCATGATGGTGCTTTGCCACTTCACTCAAAAGAGAACAAGGGTTATGAACAAAAATAAAAAAACAAATTTCTTTCTGTCATGTTTACCTCAGCTGTGCCAGGGAATTAAAAACAAAAGAGCCTGAGTTGGACAGAATGACTCTTTTAAATATGACATAAGCTTATGTGAGCACCATTGATAAGCAGGTAACTAATAGAACAACATATTTTTTCTGCCTATTATTGAGACTCAATGTACTTTTCTAAAAATAGTTCATTTGTGTGGTTAGGGGCGAGATGGACACATCATTTGTTTTGCAAAGGTGAGCAGCATCTGCTGCATTCACAGACAATTCTGTCTGTAGACTTGCTGATGTCACTGAGTAGTGATTACATATACAAAACTGGGACAGAAAGCTTACATTCTGATTTTATAACCAGTATTTTTATCCACCTCATGTCCCATACATGTAACAAGGAGAGAGGAGAAATAATGAAGAGCCTTGCCATTCATGTTTGTATTCATATTCTAGCTCATTAGTGTAATATTTTTTTTAATCAGGATGATATAATATAGCTTTAAATGTATTGGCTGAAAAAGGCAAACCTGAATACCCCAGAGAATAAGAGCGTGTTGGTGTTCAGAAGAACATACTCAATGGGGCTTCGTTAATAGATTGGGATGATTTTGAATGGAAATTATACTTTTGGTCTTGGCTGTTTTATTAAGTCGTGGCATCTGTGAGTATCTTAAGTAGGGACATTAGTATTTAGGGGATGTCTCTGTGATGGGAACAAGGTGGAGGGAAAGCTTGTATAACCATTTTGTGTTTTTCAATCAAATTTTCTATCTGAAAAAAAAACCAGGTGGAAAAGAATTTAATTTAAAGAAAAGAAAGAAAATGTTGAACAATATTTTGCTCATTATCAGGATGTTTTAAGCCTTAAAAAAATTGATAGTATCCTAGGGAACCATTACATGTGTGCACCATACCTGTTTTCTAGTACACAGCCTACATGTCTTGTTTGCATAGCAATATTTACATTATTTATCATGAGGGACATGGGGATGTATGCAAACACAAATATGGCCTGCCTTGGTTTTGGGCTGTTTTAGAGAATACTCTGTGTATGTAAATGTATTCATACTGTAGACCACTGATGTTGGGAAATGTGCCTTGAATGAGTACTGATCATTTAACACAATAAAGAGATGTGTTTTAAGCTGCATGCATGAACATTAGTGCTGATAGGGTCACATAAAATAAATCTAATGTTCTGTTTTTATTCATTACTAACAGATTTTGGGATCTAGCAGCAGAAATTTGTCATTCAGCCAGGAACTCATTGGTGAGGTTGGTGATAAGACCCAGCTCTCAGTCTGCAGGCTAATTCCCAAAAGCACGGAATAGATGGGAGGTTTATAACACCTTGCTTAGTTTTCAATACTCAACAAAAGTGGTCTAAGGAAGGACAAACGGTGAACCAGCAACAGGGTCACGGGCGCCCAAGGCTCACTGATGATGTTGATCTACTGTAAATTGAAAATGCGAAGTATTGTACACTGTTCTCTATGAAGAGAAACATTCAGCTGCTATAGTGGTGATATCACAATTTAAGAAATGAATTACAAGCACAACTCAGTTTCTAGCAGTGGAACTAAATGATGATGTTCCAGCTGTGCCCCAATATCTCATTGCTGATACAAACCAACAAGTCTCTTCAAACATGGAAGTAGATGATAATTAAAGTCACGATGTTTTCTGGGGGAAATGTACTGGGTACGTTGTTTTACAATCTCACTATAAAACCTATGAAAACAGCTATGTTTGCTCAAGGTTATTTCAACATAAAAAAACATCAATGTTGCTCAGAGTTGTCAGAGTTAGGTGAACAGTGCTTGGACGTTAATGAATGAAATATGTAGTTATATAGGGAGCAGATAAAAAAGGGATGGAGGTCAAATTGACCCTGGAGAGCATCCAGCAGAATGAAACCTAGAAGCGTGAACACAGACAATACAGATGAAGTGAGTAGAAGGTTGAGGTTTAATTAAATAGACATGCACGTTGATGAGCGAAGTGCAAAACCACTTAGTGTCACTGTAATGACATACAGTACTGTATGTAGACAGCTTTACCAGCTCCTGTGGTGGCACAGCAGAGAGGTCTGTGTTAGAGGTCTGGATAATTAATGAACAGTATAGTGTTACAGCCCAAACAGAAGCTAGCTGCATGTGATTTATTAATGGCTATAGCTTGGTGAAAGGCAGACAATAATTCAAAACAAGATGAATTATTATTCCTTAGATGGGCAAGAAAACTAGGGTCTACCAAAGTCAAATATTGCTTCAAACACTGGACCTCATGCAAGAATATTTTGTAATCTTTTCCTAAGCCTCTCTTATCTCTTCCTGAGGTTTGTTTATACTAGTGTTGCAAGTCAGATCCACCATAACTGGATAAACCTGTTGTACTGTAAATCACTCGTTTCACACTGATAAATACGCCCCATTGCTAAGGAAGCGCATGTTTGTGAGAAGTATTCATTAGTATAATCAACAGCCTTAAATTTGCCATAAAAGGGTACATGTTCTGCTTTGTTTGTGCGAAGGTTTCCATCGCAAAAATATCATACTATAGTAAAAAAGAAGTTTGGATTTGAAATTTCTGAGACATTGGATTGAATGTTGAGATTCTTTATTGATCTCTTCTGCTTTTACTGGCAAACATTTGCTCCGGCTGCCCGCTGCCTTCTCGCTACCTCAGCAACATTCTTAAAGACAGTTCTCATTCTGTTGATGAATGATTATGATGTTTTATAGTGTTTTATGAGGTTTTCACTTGTTGCTGTATGTTTAACTTATTATTATGTGTCTTATAGCACCACTCAGGGTTAGCACCCTCAATTTCATTGTAGTGTTTACATTGCAATGACAATAAAGGCTTATAATTCTAATTCTGTTGATATCTGTTTATAAAAGTAATTATTTGTATTGACCCTTAAGTACATCTGAAAGAACTGTGGCGCTGGGGGTGGAGAGACACTTGGCGGGGTCCCCTAGACTGCCTTAGGTGGGAAGCACCTGGCAGGATCCCCCATAACATTTCCACTCCCTAACGTGAGCCTTTACCTGTTATCTCTAATGAATAAATAAATAATATAAATATTACTAGCATTTTTACATTGTGCAAATTTTATTTAAACCTATAGTTGTTATTTAGCACAAACTGTAAATACAATAGGCTGCAGTACTGATAAGGACCTAATACAAGTCCTGGCACACCCTGCAATGAGCCCTCTGCTCTGCCACTCCCAGTGATTTTGTGTATGTAAATAAAGAGACCAAGTGGGGAGTGGTAAAGGAATTCTCTTCAGTGTTTCAGAGAAAAATGTCCTTTGAAGTGTTTTTTGCTGCTTTTTACAAAGCCTGACAGTATGCTCCTCAGACAGTTAGCAGTGCCAAAATCCCAAGACCCTTCTGAAGTAGATAGCTCAAGGGCATAGAGGAACACACTGCTGTTTTTGTCTGAGTTTATAAAAGTGAATCATAAAAACACTGAGAATTGTACGTCAGCCACATTAAGAGCATGGGGCCGTTGGATGACAGTAGGTTAGATGCATAAAATTTCCTGTTGTAAATAAACACAAAATCAAGTACATTCACAAAATACATAGAAGAAGCTCTTATCTGCAGAATGGCTGCATTAAAAACGTCACACTAATGGGGGAGCTTGCATCAGTGGTAAAGCATCAAGAACTATAGACATGGCTAAGAGTAATAGGATGTGTTTGATGGCTTTAATGGCAGGTACTGTGGGATGGGGCTGCAGCTTTTTTATATCAATTTAAAGCAATTTCTTAAGCAACACAAATGAGCCATTTGTATCCATTGAATACATGAATGAGAAGCGCAGCTTGATACTTTTTTTTGCTGAAGTGAAGGCTTTGGAGACTGTAGGTGGTAGGTCAAGAGATTCAAAGGGACCTGTCAGTCTTGTTTTCATAACCACAGATAATTTTTTCATAACAGAAAAAATATGTAATTTTTACAGGGACTTGATAAACATATTGCAGTATTTTACACTACACTTGTCCCTTACACACTTTGCAGCTTGTCTTTGGTGTAGATCATTTTTCTGCTGTGATACAGCCTGGAGATTCTGTTCTGAATGGAATCTAACCTTAAAGATCAATGTCATTTTCTACCTTGCGTTTTAGAAATTATTTTTAGACAACTACATATAGTGTATGACAGGATGACACAAAAGAAATCTGCTTTCCCTTACAGTAAATGCTATTTTTAGACAACTACATATAGTGTATATGACAGGATGACACAAAAGAAATCTCCTTTCCCTTACAGTAAATGTAGTCAGGATTACCTCAGAGTTAACTGAACAGTTTGTAACATAAGTCAGTGACAGAAAATCTGCAACTGAACGACTGAGACCAGTTTTAGAAAAGCTTTCCCCTGTTTGAAGGCCCTGCACTTATTATAATCAGTACACAGCTAATACAACTATTTCTAAGTTGTCGTACGAACAGTGAGGCACATTTGTCATAATGCTGAAACATCAGACGTGACAAAACTGGCCTCTGTTGTATTAATCAGTGATACCACTAATTTTATTGTCAGCCAGCGCCTGTGATTCTTGGAGTTCTACAGAAATAACACTGACAAGGGCAGAATAATGATAATGATTCTAAAAAAGAATCTGGCTCGGAGAAGAACAGAATCCATAACTTCAAAATTAATTTGAATAACTATCTTCATGGTCTATAGTACTCATTAAATCATTTCTTATCTGTGATGGATAAGAAGACAGAGCAGACACCTTTTACAGCTGAATGACTTCTGTGGCCTCAGAGGCGAAGCCTGCACCAAATTGACAAGAATTACTAGATGAGGATGGGGACAGTATTCTTGGAGGTAAGAACTGTCAGAAAGCCTGAGATTAATGAAGAGGAGAACTCAGACTTCTAGAATGTTTAAAGCTTTGTGCAGTTAGTCTCGTTGCAAATGCTGTTTTAGAAATGAGTGTACTGCTGTTGTCAGCCTTGTTTCTTCACTGTCATTTAACAAAGATATATATATATACTGTATATATATTGTTATCATCACAGATGTATCCCACAATTATTAGTCACTTGATTTTTGTTTCTTGTGACAAAAATCATACAATGTGTACTTTAAAGAAGACACAACTTGTAGTTTATACTGTGGGTCAAGGTCAAAAACTGGTTTATCCTATATTTCCCATAATGCACAATTCATTAGACCTTGATAAATATCCATGTCTTTCCAGCTTGACAGTCATAGATTATAATGCAGGTTTTAAATTAAACACACTCAGATGGGCTGCAATTATATGCTTTATGTTTGTTTCAATCTCAAGCCAAGGTTCAACATCTGTGTTATTTTTCACCCCTTGGAAAGCCCTAGCATTAATAAAAGCATTTTACATGTTTTTGGGGGGTTGGTAGAGTGCTGCATTTAACTACATGCCATTACATTACCATTAAGGTATGTAGAAAAGAAGAGATTATTAAATATGATGCATTTTTAACAATTCTTGCTGTCTAAATACTGAGAAGTGGCAGTCTGAATCTGAAGAACAACAGCTCTAAATCATTTGAACTTTTTTCTAGGTGTATTTAAAAAAAAGAATAAGTGAAATAAAAAATGACTTGTTTTTGTTAGGCATGTCTTTGTTGTTACTCAGAACGTAGACTATATGTGATTACACAGAAGCAGCCAGGTTGACAGAGCTTGTCTTTGTAAATGTGAATGTTTAATAGGGATTTTACCTGTAAAACTGCTTTCAATACACTGTAACACCGTGACTCGTACAAATGACCACGGCGACATCTGGAGGCAACTATCTGTACTGCAGTCTTCTAGGACGCATTCGGTTACAATGTGCCTCTTAGCTGTAGCTTGAATTTTTACATAGTCTATACTGCATTACTAAACACAATTTTGTTTACATACTGTGGTAATAGTCCAGTTGTGACGAAGTATTCAGATCCTTACGTTAAAGAACTGACTGAACGATGTTTAAAAGGTTTTTAAAACGTAGAAAGGTCCTGCATTCAAAATCCCTCCTTGAGTAGATATAGGCTATACCGAAGCTTATACAGTATAGGCTTATCATGCATGATTTAATGTTAATGTTGAAGGCAGTATCAGAGAGCAGCGAGGAGATAACATAAACGTAACCGAACGCAGCCAGTGCCTGGTCACATGCTTGTCAGGCTGGATCAGCTAGTGTCACTTCTGCTTTTGATGCTCTTGTTCCTTCACGGAGCGGTAGCGTTTCATAAGAGAGAATCATTTCGTTATTTCAGTCTCATTGGTGTCAGATTTTAACTTCGGGCCAAGTATATCTTGGTAATCTTGCAGGTTCGGCCGCCGGAGTTGCTGTTGGAGTGAATGATGAACGGACACGCCATTCTTTACACGGGGGTCACATTGGCCTTCTGGAGTACCATAACTATCATCGGTAAGATTGTATTTATCTGGAAAATTTGTCAGAATATTTACTCTGATGAATGAAGTAATCTTTTTCATAGACTTGTGCAGCAATGATAACGTAGCAAGCCATTCTTTCCTTAAAGCACAGTGCGTTGATTTACGTGTCACAGCTGTAACTGGGGGCCTGGCTAAATCATGGGACTAGAGAGATTTTGCCTGTTTCCATTTTGTTTGCTAATGTTAGCTTCTGTTGGTAACGTCAGGTTCCGTCGCAGATTTGGACACACGGTTGTTCGTGTCTGATAATAATTGCACGCCAAAACACGACTATTGCTGATGGCTATCGAAAGTTTTGTTTTAACGTTGAAGGAAAGCTGAATTTTGTACACACGTTAGCATGTATGCCAGTGTCTAGTAGCTCAAAGCTAACCGTTTGCAGAGAATTTCAGGGGTTAAGACGGTGGACAGCAGTATTGGCGATTTATACTGACAACTTTCACGCTTACTTTCGGCAAATAATGTGGTGCTGGATTGCATTTTCTTAGTCTTTTTCACTTGCTAAGCTAACGCTAGCCAGTTAGCTGTTCTGGACTTGGCTAAGCTAACGCTAGCCGGTTAGCTGTTATGGACTTGAATCGGTCCCAAACAGGAACTGCAGCGTTTTGCACATGAGGCTGACCTGTCACACTGAAGCTACAGTTTCTATGTGTGCCAGTGTGACCTTATTTTTCACATGTTGCAGGGAAAGGTTTAAGGCAGCATCAGTAGAAGTGTGAGGTCTAAATGTAATAAAGGCTTGTTTCTGTCACAGACACTAAAACGTAAGGGCAAATATGCATATGGCTGGGCTTTTCTACACGTCACGTGTGAATGAATATTCTTGTTTGTTTCTGTCTTTCCTTAGGAATCTGCTATACCATATTTGACCTTGGGTTCCGCTTTGATGTGGCATGGTAAGTAGTCTTTGCACAAACCTGTCTCATTCACAAAGAACTGCCTACTTACTGACAAAGTAAAAGAGAGTGACTTTTCCTGGTACGCTGATAACTTATTTATATCTCAAGAGCTGATGATCTTTAGAGTCTCTTCTTTTCCTGGTACGCTGATAACTTATTTGTATCTCTAGAGCTGGACCCGGTTTGTAAAGTGTGCTGATGATCTTTAGAGTCTCTTAGTTTTCATGTAGTTATTGTGTTGGCAGTTGTTGTGTGAATGGGACCATCACCTTTAGTCACATGCATGTGACACTATCTTTTGAAAAGCCTAGGTTCAAGCATGTACTAGGTATAAGCAAATTGATATTGGATTGTGTGTAAAAATGTGTGTTGTTATATCAACTGTTTTATATGCTTGAAAGAATAAATCAAATCAAATCAAAGAGTGTGAAGCTAAATGTGTGTTTTTTTGGATGATAATTTTGCTTGGTTTGATAGTCGGCCCACCTCTTCAGCAGAACTGTGTGAGCCATCCTGGCAGTCCTTACAGTTAAGATGAGGCCATTTAGAGCTTCTAGCAAAAGTACTACACAGACATTATATGGCAGTGGCAAAGCTACAGTGACTTTTTCTAGATTGCACAATTCCAACACAGCAGCAGTGCTATGTTGAACACTAGTTTTAGGCTGTATTTCTGTGACATTCATGGCCTGCCCTTTGATAGCTTGTTAGGATGGCACTGATGTGCTTTCACATGACAGTTCAAAAATCATCTTTGTACTGAAAGTAGAACAGAGGATGAAAATGCAGTTTTGCTATTATGAGTTATCTCAAACTTGGTTTAACAGTTTGTATAATCCTAGCTAATGACTAAATTGAGAGACCAAATGTACTCGGTTCATACCGATGCAGTATAATGCTGTGAATAATAGAAGACTGTTTTTTGTATGTCTGCTTGTGGCTTGCTGAAATACTTTCGGGCTGTGATAGAAACTTTCATTAATGGATTGCTCTGTATCCACTAAATGTTTGTGGTAGCCTGTTGTTGTTGTGGTTTCCACTACAGGAAGCATATCATTGTCTTGCTTATTAATACAATGTGCCATTCAGTTCTCCATTATAAGCAATGTTGTGGTTCTTTTTTTTGACATAAACTTAAAGGGGTCATACTGTGAAATGACTGAGAAGTTTAACATGAAAACAAATGAAACATCAGTGTATTTTGCTGCTTGAAACATGAGTTTTCACAATGTACTATAAACACTGGCAGTGTTTACTCATGAAATAGAGTTTTTATTTTCTGTACTTCTTTGCTTGCAGGTTCCTGTTAGAGACTTCTCCCTTCATGTGGGCCCTTCTGGGCGTTGGCTTGGCCATATCTCTGTCTGTGGTGGGAGCTGCCTGGTGAGCACCCAACAACGAACACTGTCTGGTATTTTATTGTGTAAAGCAGTGGTGGCAGCTGAAAACCTAAAATGTGGTGGTCCTTCTTAATTTCCTCTTTCTTGAAATACTCAGGAAAGAACATTATGTGTACATGTGGAAGTGGAAAATCTTAAAATCAGTAATACAGGAACACTCGAGTGTCTGAAAGGAGTTGTGTTCTTTTATACAACAGTGTCAGTGACACGAATACTACATAAATAAAACCAAACATTTTGAGCCTATTTGGGTTTTTTTTAAAGTGCCTTGCTTTGCTCGCCTATAAACCTTGTTGTGTGCTTGTGGAAGAAAAGTCAGAGATTAAAAGTATAGGAAAACCTGCATTAAATGGGTGAAATTGTTGATTTTCCTGAGTGAACAGCCAGCCAGAGCGCTCTTTCACAGATTTCCGCTGATGCACATTCAACAAGCCGAACTGGCTGAACAGCTGCTGATAAGAGGCGACTAGAGGAAATGGTGCGGGACTTGCATCAACAGCTAAAGGCGCCTGTGAGCCACACATGGCTCGTGATGCCGTTCAGCCATTGTGGGCTTGCTGCAGAGCTGAATAGGACCTAGCTGAATAACAGATTTACACCTGACACTAATTGTGCTTCACTGATTTACACATTCACTCACTGATCTCTTTGTCGTGCATGAAATTATCATGCACATCACTTCCTTTTGTAATATTTACATCATTTATAATTAGTACCCTGTCTGATTTGTTTGCCATCCACACACATCCTGGAAATGGTTGGTTTTCTGTTACTGTCTGAGCTTGTTTGGCTTTGCATTTGGATCTGATCCTACATACATTCCCAAAGTAGTGAAATTAATTCCAGGTAGCCTTGCACAGACAGTAACATCATGGAACGTTAGAATCCTCTGGCCAACCTGCAAACACATCACATGCTGCTGACACACTGGCCCCAGGCAGTCAAAACAAACAGGTACTGTGCTCCAGGGGAATCCAGCGTTGATGAGCAGATCATTTACCGCCCCAGGGTGCTGTACTGGGGCGGTAAAACAGCAGGTCCCTGTACATGAACATTCCCAGACATGCAGTAACCTCAGGCTCTATATTTTTCTCCACATCCTCTCATCACAGTGCAGTAGCAGGAGGTAAAATATATCCACAAAATCGTGTGCAGTCACTTTTAAAATGGCACAGGTGGATTTCAGACAAGCTCACATGAATGTGCAGCTGCATGGAGGTTACGACCATTCAAAGCTATCCTTAACTATCACGCAAGACTTTAAATTGTTGGGGAAAAAGAGTCCCGTGAGTGACAGTTTGCAAGACTTGTATAAACCTAGTTGCTTCTGCATATAAGTGCAGCATGGTTACACCTTGTTTTTTGAGCACTTGCGTTGTTTTGTATCACCTGGTACTTTTCTGAGATCTTAATGATGTGCTTATTGTTAATTTGCTTTCCAGGGGAATCTACATCACTGGCTCAAGCATTATTGGTGGTGGTGTCAAAGCTCCACGTATCAAAACCAAGAATTTGGTCAGGTAGGCTCACTGAAGTATAATAGAGTTTAGTCCAGTTCTGTCCAGCTTTCCTCTATTTTATTCAGTTTTATTGTCTCCACATTAATCATTGTTTATAACTTCACCTTTAAATCTATGTATCTCATCTACTTACCTACATAAAGAACATGCATATCTGCTCAGCTGTGTGGTGTTATCCAGTTGGATGTACTTGACTGTTGCTGCCAAATGATGATGGTTTAACCAAAAACAAAAAAACACCCTGGTTACTGAAATACTGTTTGTAGTTGCATTCCCCATAGAGAAATGTGGTATCCATTTAATACCATAAAACAGTATCAAAATGTTTATATATACCTCTTAAATTAAATTATAACTGCAGTTTATAAGCATTAGTGTCTATGTAATATAAATGCACCCCAAATATATACATTCTTATTAAAATGTTGCTAAAACCTACAGAAGCAGTATTATTAGTTCTTATCTGTGGTCCAACCCATCGCTTATAGTTTGATTCTATTTATTTGTATTTTCCGTCTAGTATCATCTTTTGTGAAGCTGTGGCAATCTATGGGATCATCATGGCCATTGTCATCAGCAACATGGCTGAGGTAAGCAATAAGCCTTTTCATGGTTAACATCATGAAAACAGTGCAGTTATCCATTTTATGCTTATTTTTATTTCCTCATAAAGGATATAGAGGGACTTTCATACAGGAGAACAGCACATTCATAATTTTATGCTTTAGTAATTTGGGTTGAAAAGAAGTTTAATATGGATTTTGCAACAGTGCTATGATGGTTGTTTGATTCAAAAAAATAATCTCTTTAATCTTATAGAGGTTCACTGGAACCACGCCTGAGACCATCGGGGCAAGGAACTACCAAGCTGGTAAGAAAACAGACAAGCTTCTGAATGCATGAGTAGAGCAGAGTAAAGCTTGAATGTCCTCAGAGGGGCAGTTTGTCTAACAGACAGCAGTCAGTAAAATACAGAGTTCAAACTGACAATACAGCAGTTAAAACTGATGTACCATATATACATAAGACACCACAGTCAGTATAATCTGGTACTAAGTTGAATGTTGGGTTAATGGTATGAAATCACGATGCCACATCTGGACTAGCGTCTGTTCTGCTCACTTCTGTAATTCAGTACAGTCTCTCACTTAGCATTTCTTTCACCAGTCTGTCTGAAAAGAGTGATTTTTATTTTCCATTGCCTAGGACAAATTAGCATCTACTTGAACAATTGGAATAAGAAATGTAAATGTTTCAGATTTGAACATAAAAAAAGCATAAACTACAAGCATGGCGGTGTAGGAACTTGCCGTCTTCTAAAAGTCACAGATGCGCTCTGTTTATCAGCTTTTTAGGTCTAATCCATGCCTTCTAAAATCTACAGTGATCTGTCTGTTTTGTCCTTCTGTTATTACAGACGTGTCAGCAAACCACATCTCATGGACTTTTAGGTTGTGACCATTAGCCTGCGAATGTCAAAAAATGAACAGCAAAAAAACAATATTAGATCATTTTGCAAAAAGCTGCAGTCCTTATTCAGACATTTGAACTGAACCACACAAAATACTGATGAGAGAGGTTACAGTTTTAGTTACTGTAGTTACAAGTGTCAATGGGATTTTGTATATGGATACAACCCAGAATTGCTGGGTTCACTTTGGTTTTCTCTACAAGTTTGATTAAGTGGGTGTGGTCAGAAACAATAATAAACACCTTAAGAAAATTCAAATGCAAGTTAAATATGGATTGCTCAGTGCATTTTATAAAATCAGTTGAATTTGACAGCTATATCAACATGTATACTCCATATTCGTTAAATATCTACAGTGTGCGTAAAATATGAGGCACAAGATGTCAAGAATGCTTTGAAATAATGTTAAGCCTAAATATTATCTTACTAATTTCAAATTCTGACAAACTGGTTATGTATTTTTTTTAACCTTTATTTATTCAGGGTTGGTCCACTGAGAGGCCACATCTGTTTTTCAGGGAGCTCCTTTTCACATTCACACTGGTACAACCACAGACTGATGTGTGGCCACTGAGCAGCTCCACTGGAGTGGCTGGGGATGGTGGCCTTGCTCAAGGGCACCACAGTGGTGTTGCAAGCAATGCCTTGTCACCGGTCCCACCCAGATTTAATCCTGCCGGTGCAGGGTTGAACTGGCAATCTTCCGGTCACTATCTTGCTTCTCTAACGTTTGGACCATCACGGCCCCAGGCGAGCAGCTCCGCTGTGGATTAGTCATGACTGTCTCTGACTTGTTTCCGTTCTGTACCAATAGGTTACTCCATGTTTGGAGCCGGTCTGACTGTGGGTTTTTCCAACCTCTTCTGTGGCATCTGTGTCGGCATCGTGGGCAGTGGAGCAGCTCTGGCTGACGCCCAGAACGCCAGCCTTTTTGTGAAGATCCTCATTGTGGAAATCTTTGGCAGTGCTATTGGCTTGTTTGGTGTCATTGTAGCTATTCTGCAGGTGACAGGCTACTTTTCTGTCTTCCCAGTCTTTCCTTTTTTGTTTAGAGGAATCCATGGCTTATATCTGCAACAATGGCTTCGTTTGCTGACTATTGTTGCAGATTTTTGAGAAATGTCACTGCAAAGACATTCTAAATAGGTGCACGTTGCATAGACAATGATTGTACTGTAACTGTGTTTAAATTCTGTAATAATTTTTTGTTTTTTTTTTCCTCCTCAGACATCAAAAGTAAAGATGGGTAACTAGAAGAGGCATTCACATGCCAAGAAGATACACTGCTGGAAAAATAAGATGGATTATTGTGTATATACATCGTAAATTATTTAAATGTCTATTTGGCTGGTATTATTTTTAAGCACCATTCATACAAGAGTGGTACCTGCACGTTAAACCCATTTGTCACATTACATGACTAATGAGTGAGAAAATGGGGAGAACAAAAAATGATGCCACTACATTTCTTGTGGCAGTTTGATATAAATGAGTGAACTCTGTATGTCTCCCAGTTGTTTAGCTTGATGACTAGTACAAAGAAATGTAGACGATGTGAAGGATTTAGAGTGAAGTCGTATTTCCTGTCATCAGCTTTCACTCAGAATTGTGGTATTTAAGTGACTTTTTTTGACCACTCTTGGATGAATGATGAGTTTTTTGATATTTTGGTGTGTGTGTGTGTGTGTGTGTATGTTTATGCTGGACATGATCCCCCCACCCCCCCAAGCATGATGGTGTTTACCATTGTGTTTGCCTGGTCTACCTGAGTTTTTGTTTTTCTAACTGTACTGACCCAAATACAGTATTTTTTCAGGCTTCATTACTGTAAAATTGACAAGAGAATCTGAGGTTTGAGTACTCATCTTGAATTGATAAGGTCACAGGACAGTTGGACAAGATTTTTGACAAGTCAAATAGTCAGATTATAGCAGACCTGCTCAAAATACATCATTGTGTCATTCATTTTCTTAGTTCCAAAAAACACGATGGCACTAAGAAGTCTACGATTAAAACCCATAACACTGGCTTTAAGAAAACCTTGTGTAAGGTCATGTATGAAAGTCAGAACTATTATCTTCCCATTCTCCAGGCATTGTTCTTTGACATAAAAAGGGATTTTATTTTAGAGAGCAGCTCAGTTATTAATATCCAGTGTTGTAATTAATATTTGCTTTAGCATCACCTTTATTGAGCTAGAGGTCTTTAGGGAAAATAATTTTGTATAGACTGGTCTTCAGACTTCAATTTTATGGTGGTCTGCTACTCAGAGCTGCAGACTCATTACATAAACAGATTTGGATTATTAAATACCCTTATTTTGCACAGACGTCTCAGTTTGGAATGTACACGTTAGCAGACATTTGGTAATGTTCTATAAAATGTTAACTGTTCATGTCTGTTTCCCCAGATTATTTCTGAACATTCCACCATGTTTCGTTCATGTCTTGTTTGGGTAGTCTTCAGTTTGAATGGCAGACAAAATTAGACTCGTGCTACATCACAACAAAGCCATCATTAAAACTTTATCATAGTTTGAATGGCTGTTCTTGTCAGCTGGTAGCAGTACAGTGTTTCAGCTGTATCCTGTTGATTTTAATATAGAAATCTGGGTAAGCAGATTCTTTGAGTCTTCTGAACTGTTGGCTGTTAGCTGGGCAGCAAGTGAGAAATGATGCAGGGCTGGGTCTAATGTTTGATGGTGATGTGGATGGAAACGCATTTATCCTTGATTGATCATTCCGCAGAGATTGCAGACCATGACTGATTATGAGTGGCCTCACATCCTTTGTAAAATTTCCTCATTCCTTCTTGTGAAGTTCTGAAAGAATATAAACTTATGTGGGGTGGCTGAATATCATACATCTAGAACTGGCTTCCCAGAGGTATCTAAGCAGCAAGATCATCTTTGCCTTTCTAATTATTTTATAACTCCTACTAGGACAACGTCTAGGATACCTTTGGTGAACCGGGTACTGTACCCCAGGGTTTCAGTGACTGTGTTTGACACTGTGCATTATGTTGATGTAGTGATCAGAAAATGTTTTTCCTTTGTGTATAATAATAAACAGGCCTTCCTCCTGGATTCCTAAATGTTCTTGAGAAAATAAAATTGTCCAATCACCATCTTGTTTCTGATTTCGTCCATTTGCTGTTTTTGTTTTGTATCCACATGTCCAGTCGTCATGAGCCACTGACCTGATCCAACCCAGTTACTTAGTCATGCACTGATATTGGTTCTACTTGGGTGACCTGCAGTTATTTCTTGCTCCCACTAGAGGGGACAGAAAACCACAATGTGCTGCTGATTGAACCGGTACTGTGCATGATGAAAATTCAGGTAATAGACTAGTTAAATATACACAGATCAGCCATAACATTATGACCACTGACAGGTGATGTGATTAACACTGATGATCTCATTACAATGCCACCTGTCAGTGTGTGGGGGAGGCTGTTGAATTAGTCTAAAAAACTCGAACTTGTCCTCATGACCACAGTTTTCACTCATTTTACATAATTTTGTCACAGAATGGTAAACACATCTGTACTCTTCTTGACAGTATAATTATGGAAGCAAAAGGATTCGCAGAAGATGCACAGTGACCTGCAGATTGATATAGGACCAACCGCTGCAGTGACTCCTGTGTACACAGCATGAAGCAGGCGGTCATAATGTTATGGCTGATTAGTGTATCGTCTATTCAGCAAGAGATCATGGCAGGTTTATAGCTAGATTTTTCATTTACATGCATATCCATGTAGTTCTCTCAAATGAAATTGGTCATGATGTTTCTTTTACATTATGTGTTATCCCCCTGCTGTTGGCTGCAGAAATGATCTTTATAACCAGTAATTATAGACAAAAAGACCATACTGTTTGTATTATTTTGATACTGTAGAGTAATTCTACATCAATACCAAGTGACTTTTAGTTATTCTTGATTTAAAGATACCATAGTAACTAATCAACTTGAGCTAAAACACATGTGGCCTCAAATTTAATGACCATAATATACAGACAAACATGTCTTGGTTGACCAAGATTCTGTAACATGTTAGCTCACTAACTCTAGTTACTGTCGCAGCAAGCTTCAAAATGTATATCTTAAAAAGACTTAATCCTATAAGTCAACCTGAGGTTAAACACTATGTGATAGGGCTGGCATGTGGCACATCTGCAAATTTTGACAGTGTTAACCCACTTATATTAATTTCAAAGCTATTAGAAGCATTTTACATTGCTGCCAAATGGCGGTAAGCTTAATATTCTATTTAAAACAGTATTTTAAACAAACAACTGAGTATAAAATATAGTCTTTTTCAAAATCAAATGATTATATTGAGCATAATCATGATTATTTGAACACCTTTAAAGACCAAACCAGGTGTAAATTTTATTGTGATGCTAAAATAAACAGAGTAAAAGTGTCTTAGTCCTGCAGGTTCCCAAAGATCAATTAGTCAACTTTTTGAGTAAGAAATACAACCATATATACCGTTCCATCAGACCTTCAAAATGTGGTCATCAAAGCCAAACAAACAAATATTGTCAGCTGTCCATCTGGAGTAAGGCAAAAAGTGAAGGTGGAATAGCATAGTTCACATCCGTTTGTTATGAAGTAAAATATAAATAAAGTTTTATTATTGTTATTGTATCTTTTGCGTGTGTGTATTTCTAATAAAGTCGGTTAACAAATTACCAGGCCATGTAATATGTGAGGAATAAAAAGCAAAAGAATTGCATGGACCATCCGAGCTTCCGTAGCTGCAGGGTGAAGGGACTTGCTTATTGGCACAGTCTGAGCGCATCCTTTTCTTTGCTTTCTTGTCATCCTCACCAAAACACAGCGGGACGATGGAAATTGAAGAGGATTACATCTCTCTACTCGCCAGTTTGCAGTAGTTTATCGTTAGTAGTAATGTTATTCGCGGAATTGTACACAACATCAGGCTTTTTCTGACTGGAGCAGACATAATAGCTTGTCCGTGGAAACGTAAAGAATATAGTTATCCTTTCGCGTGCAAGCTGTGCTGAGTCGCTAGGTTTTAGTATGTTTTTTTGTTTTGTTCCACAGTTGCAGTTTTTGGCAATGAAATGCTCATGGACAGTTTTTTTAAAATTGTAATTTGGTGGATCTGAACGAAATCAGCGGTGCTCCAGTAAACAAGATGCTCAGATAGAAAGTGGTGTGACAACATCAAGGTAGGTGCTCTGTCTTCCTTTCTGGGATGTATTGTCTCATTCAGCATCGCATCCACGCTTTTCTTTGTTTCCATCCAGCCTCCGCGCGTTTATCCTGCCACCTTGCATCCTTGTGCTTTTATTGAAGCTTTTAATATGTTGGAAAAGTGATGGCATGCGCTGCCCCCCTACGCCTTTTTTTTGTTTGCATGCACGTTTCCATGCACTAGCAGTATCTTTACACCCGCCATACTAGGCTCCGTTCAGCCTGCACTGTTCTACAGTAAATGAACCATCTCAGCGTGCAGACTGCTGAGAGGACTGGTCAACCTCTGGGCTTTCATTTAAAGCTCTTAAATCCCACTTTTCACTACAGATGTCTATAATAGCTGGCACTGCTTTTCTTGTTTTGAGGGAAGCATGCGAAGTCTTAGGTTCACGCCTTCTCGTATCTAATGATCCAGTAACAGTACACTAAGAGCAATGACTAATAGTGTGCACACTGGGGAAATAAGAGAGGAGAGGAGGAGGAGGAGGAGGAGGGGGCTTCTTCATCATGGAGCTTAACAAAACCTGGCGTTTACAAAGAAGCTCTGTACCTAGACCATAATCCAGTCTGACATCTCTCTCATTTCTGACACAGTAGGCTATCTCTGTAGGCCTATACTGCTCTAGAGCTACTGTATAGTAGTAAGTGGACTGGATCTGTCAGCTTTGAGCACTGAGTTGTCCTCTTGCAGAGTGGGTTTCAGGGATCTGAAAGATACATTTTGATGCTGTTTTATCAGAACATTCTGTCATGTCATGTTAAGGCCATGTTTTATAACTGGGGAAGCTATTTAGTGATTTGTTACTCAGTGCAAATACACCGTCTACAAGTGTAGAGGTGTGATGATGCACTTACCTCATGATATGAGACAATACACGATATTGGGTTCACGAGAATGAGATGAGAAGATATTTTAAAACAATTTTTAAGAAATCTTCAACGACGAAATATATGACTGGAATAATAGTCTTTTATTCAACTGAAAGTCACAAAATGTGAAACAGTGCAGGTGCACTTTTAAATGTTTTAGCTAATCATCTTGTCATGAGTGTCACTTCGGTTCTACTTTCTGAGTATGAATCATCGATACTGAGGAAGTGTTCCTGTGACACTGTAGGAATGAAGGTGGAAATAATAAAATTACTGATGTCTGAATTCCATTGAGCTGCGCTGGTTTCAGTGTGTTCATGCTGGTTCACTGTCATGCTCTCATGCCTTACTGGGACACTTGAATTGAACAGAGCCATTGTTAATATTGTTAGCAAGCAGAGTTTGAGTTTTAACCACTCGTTTGTGAACCAGTTCGGTATCTCAGAGTGCACACATCTCAGGCCAGTTAAGTTCACACACGTGCAGTGATACTGCAGAAACATCTTTGACCATCTGCTGTGAAAACCTGTGTTATCTGTCACTTGTCTAAAGGCTGATCAGATAGCAGAGAGGCGTTTGTGGCATCAGGTTGGGTAATTACAGGTGGCGGGGTGGTGTCTGTGGGTAACCAGGCTGATATGGAAACAGTAGGTCACTGTCCGAGTCCTAGTGAAAACAGGATTTGCTTGCACCAGCTACTGCATTTATAAATTCCTTACTAAGTTTGTGTCTAGTTCTCCATAAACTAGGTAGTTTCAATCTAGCAGTTTGCCAAATTAGTGCACTGTTTAAACATCTGGAGTGTCTAATATCATATTAGTAATGTGTCTCAAGGTTGCTAGGAAACTTTTGTAGCAGCATCTAAATAATAGTGCCAATTTATAAATGTAGATGTTTGTTTTTGTATTTTTAAATGAATCCATAAAAATATGAGCTGGGTTTGTAGTATTTATGATTTATAGTATATTAATATACTGTGCAACCTCCTTTTCACCTTGTTTTATTTTGCTTACTGAGTCTCCACCATCTCCACTTGAGCGCAGAGGATTGCGTCTCTCACTTCAAGAGCTGCACACCCTTAACTTTGTTGACTTTGCATGTCTGTCTGTCCTGGAAGACGGATCCCTCCTCTGTTGCTCTTCCTGAAGGCCCCCTCCCCCAAAGGATCTGATTCGAGGGTCTAAGGACAAAGTTACAAAGAGCCAAACAACTTGTTGTGTACATTTCCTCAGGGGTTGGATTTGACTGTGTCTCTGTTTCAAGGACACACACGGTGAAAACGGATTTGTACACCGAGGCTTTCCTCTATGGTGTTTTTTGTAAGCCTAGATCTGCTGTGGAGTGCTGCTGAACTCTGAGGCTTTAAATCTTTATGACAAAGAGAAATAACAGTGGAGCCCCAGTAAGCTGGTCGTCCAGAGCATGTTTGTCAAAGTTACCACAAAGTGTTTTGATCAGCTTTGTGTAAATACTGTAACCAGGTCCTCCACAGTCATTTTCTAACAGTTCAGTTCTTCACTGTGCTGTAGATGAACTTGCTTCCATCTTTCATGAAGCTCAGTGATGTAACACAGGGCAAGAGAAAATAGGATGCTTCATATTGGGTTCCTCAGATTCACTCGTTCTCCTCACCGTGCCCCGTCCTGACAGTCAGAGCAGCAATAGATTCATCTCATCACACTTTCATGTTGGGATTTGTTGTCATGGGAACTAACCGGGCCATCCCTGAGTAACCAAGGGAGTGGGTTCAAAGAAAAACACCTGTGTGTGTGTGTGTGTGTGTGTGTGTGTGTGTTGTCTGCAGTATCTTTGTTCTCATTTCTAACGATTTCATTATGGTTCTGAAGTAAAGGTTGAAATATCAGCTTCATAAATGCAGTATTTTATTCTGTTCTTGTTTGATGAAAACACATCTTCACTTAGAACTGCAGTTATTTGGGTAATTGATTAACCACTTCAAGACAATTTCAAAAAAAAAAAAAATCTAATAGTTTTAGCTTCCGCAGTGTAAAGATTTGACACCTTTTATCAGCATTCCATTATGGTAAACTGAATAGCTTTGCATTTTTGACTGTTGGCCAAACAAAAAAGTTGTTTGAACACATAACTTTGGGCTCTGGGAAATAATGATGTTCATTTTTCACAATTTTAAACAATTAATCCATTAATGGAGAAGATAAGTGGCAGATTTATCTGTGATGAAAATAAAAATTATTAATTGGAGCCAAAAACTTAAGATTTTTTGCCCTGCAGCCGTTCCTCAGTGTTTGGAACCTGCAAGATGAAATATAAATGAAGATCTAGCCCACTTTTGTGGTGTAGGAGTAGTTTAATTAGGTTTACCAGCAGGCTTTGCAATTTGTAGCACCATGTCGGATAGCTATTGGAAAAAAAAAAATCCAGTAATTACAGTTTGGATGTTGACGTGAATGCTACAGTATTTTTACAATTGGGATATTGGTAATTATGGTAACATGGATATGAGGTGTAGGCAGTATGGTGGAGGGGGGTTAAGATGGATTGAATCCAGCCATGGACCGTTATTGCATCTCTCTTTCTACCTAGTTTCCTCCCATGTCTCCACTGTCACTCTCTGCGAAAAGGCACAAAATCAATCTTCTCATCTTGGGAGCTCAAAAAAGTCAAAACTTTTTCTTCATGGTATTTGAGTTGTCTCACTGCAGATAGTTGCCTAAGGTGACCCCTTTGCAGGAAAAGCAACAGCAAGTAAAACCCACGCAACAGCCTGTCATCAGATACACAGCTTATCAGTTATAGATCAGATGTTATAACTAATGCACTAGTTTCATTATTGACCAGTTAATATTCTCAATATGAAGCAAGGCAGCTGCCCTTCATTCTCACCTTTTTTAGGTTTCTGTTCAGGTTGCTTGTCTGTTAAACATGACTGCATATTGTCTTCTTTCATACTTAAAAGAATAAACACTGCTTTTCAAATTCCAGTTATTCCCTCTAGCGTTACAAAGAAAATAACATCCAAGGACTCACATTGATTACACCAACAGCCACTGAAAGCATAATTGGACAAACCTAATGTCTCACAAGCCAAAAAAGAAGACACTCATTTAAATAAACTGTCTTTAAAGCCCCTTACCAAATCCTCATCTCACTCCCTCTACCCAGAACCCTTCCCCCAGTGAAGCCTTCCTTCCGCTGAAGCACTTCATTTATTTCTTTGCTCCGTTGCCAAATGAGCAGCTGGATCAGAGAGAGAAACGGAGAGAAAGGGGGAAAGAAATGATGATGTTTCCACTGTAGTCTGTGGATTGTAGCTACAGTCAAGGCTTTGTTGTATTTGCACAGGGACTGTATATAGGATGGACACGCCGACAGCTCCCAGAAGTGAAGCCATCATGAGTTGATCGCCCCCTGGTGGCTGGTTGCAGTATAACTCCTGCCTCTTCTATGTTAGTGGATGGGACATGAGCCAAACTTAGAATTCAATGTACAAATCAAATACATTTTTCATAGAGGTGATTTTCTCTTTGGTAGATATGATCATTTTTTCTGGTATGTTTGTTTAATAAGTTATTCAGTTATATAAAAAGAGGTGCATTTCAGTTGATGTTACACCTTTGATTGGTGTTCTGATGCGGCCACTCCACTTCTGGTCAATACTGTGCAGAATATGGTTGCAAAAAAGCAAGATGGCAGCCACTGTATTCATAAAATTTTGGCTTTATTTTGCACAGTGGAAGGAAGTGGTGATGGTGCGGTGTCCATTGTACACTGCTCAAAAAAATAAAGGGAACACAAAAATAAGACATCCTAGATTTGAATGAATGAAATATTCTTATTAAATACCTTGTTCATTACATAGTTGAATGTGCTGACAACAAAATCACACAGAAATTATCAATAGAAATCAAATTTAGCAACCCATGGAGGTCTGGATCTGGAGTGACACCCAAAATTAAAGTGGAAAACAACACTACAGGCTGATCCAACTTTGATGTAATGTCCTCAAAACAAGTCAAAATGAGGTTCAGTAGTGTGTGTGGCCTCCACGTGCCCGTATGACCTCCCTACAACGCCTGGGCATGCTCCTGATGAGGTGGCGGATGGTCTCCTGAGGGATCTCCTCCCACACCTGGACTAAAGCATCCCCCAACTCCTGGACAGTCTGTGGTGCAACGTGGCGTTGGTGAATGGAGCGAGACATGATGTCCCAGATGTGCTCAATTGGATTCAGGTTTAAGGGGTCTGAGGATCTCATCTCGGTACCTAATGGCAGTCAGGCTACCTCTGGCGAGCACATGGAGGGCTGTGCGGCCCCCTAAAGAAATGCCTCCCCACACTATTACTGACCCACTGCCAAACCGGTCATGCTGGAGGATGTTGCAGGCAGCGGAACGTTCTCCACGGCGTCTCCAGACCCTGTCCCGTCTGTCACATGTGCTCAGTGTGAACCTGCTTTCATCTGTGAAGAGCACAGGGCGCCAGTGGCGGATTTGCCAATCTTGGTGTTCTCTGGCAAATGCCAAACATGCTGCACGGTGTTGGGCTGTAAGCACAACCCCCACCTGTGGATGTCGGGCCCTCATACCACCCTCGTGGAGTCTGTTTCTGACCGTTTGAGCAGACACATGCAGATTTGTGGCCCGCTGGAGGTCATTTTGCAGGGCTCTGGCAGTGCTCCCCCTGTCCCTCCTTGCACAAAGGTGGAGGTAGCGGTCCTGATACTGGGTTGTTGCCCTCCTACGGCCTCCTCCACATCTCCTGATGTACTGGCCTGTCTCCTGGTAGCGCCTCCATGCTCTGGACACTACGCTGACAGACACAGCAAACCTTCTTGCCACAGCTCGCATTGATGTGCCATCCTGGATGAGCTGCACTACCTGAGCCACTTGTGTGGGTTGTAGACTCCGTCTCATGCTACCACTAGAGTGAAAGCACCGCCAGCATTCAAAAGTGACCAAACCATCAGCCAGAAAGCATAGGAACTGAGAAGTGGTCTGTGGTCACCACCTGCAGAACCACTCCTTTATTGGGGATGTCTTGCTAACTGCCTATGCTTTCCACTTGTTGTCTATTCCATTTGCACAACAGCATGTGGAATTGGTTGTCAATCAGTGTTGCTACCTAAGTGGACAGTTTGATTTCAGAGAAGTGTGATTGACTTGGAGTTACATTGTGTTGTTTAAGTGTTCCCTTTATTTTTTTGAGCAGTGTATATACAGTCAATGCATTTGCATAAGTTGAGTGCAGCTTTGCTGCTGAGAACAAGAAGGTATAACAGTGGAGAAGAATTCCTCGAATCTCTTTCAGCTTCTGCCTAAATGTGACAATACCTTTCCAGCGCTGTGAGTGGCAACAAATACCTTTCCACTCTGTGACCTTTTATTGATTACTGTGTGTACTGTCAGTCTCATCTGGAAAAAGAAATTTACAAAATACAGAATGAATGGAGTTTAGAAGCATAGCAGGGCACTTGTTCTTCGATGAGAGACAGCAGAAAAAACAGCAGAGAGGCAATATCAGACTTGTAAACAGTCCAACCCCCTTCAGATCAGAGACAGCTGAGAGGCAATTTAGCATCCGCATGGGTAGAGCTGAGTAGAGGAGGGTTGAGCACAGAGAACACTGGAGTTTTGTTCTGATTCGGTCAGCTTTTACTCTCATCTCATCTGTCCTGCCTCTCTCCTCTCAGCTCTTATTGTCTCTGCTCTTCTCTTCTCTTTTCTGCTCGGTTCTGTTTTTAGCCCGTTGTTTGTAGTTGCAGTGAAACGCATGCTTACGAGCCCCCCAGGCTTCACCAGGTAAAATCTGTTTTGTCACAGTAATCAGATGCTGTAGATGGGGTTGAATCATTCAAGAATCGCATGGCTATTTTTCTCATCAATATTGAGATTTTAATAGTGATTATTTTCAATATTTCATAATTTTTTAAAATATATTTCCCCTATCCCCCCTATGTTTTTTGTTTGTAACCAGAGGATGACAGTGGGGGAAGGCAGGGACAAGCAGGCACTGTGTATTGTTGTGTGTGTGTGTGTCTGTATATACATATGCAACAATAGACAACTATCAAATGCAGATCATGGGGAAATGTTAGGGTAAGGCTGACTCAGTGTAGATATAGGCTTGTCACAATCCTACCTTCAGGCAAGGGAGCTGCGAGGTTTTACCTGACAGTCAGTAGAGGCACTTGTTACTGATCGTGTAATCAGACCCATTTGTTGGGACAAATCAAAGGTTATCATGGCACAGCCTTCTGATGCTGGGTCCATGCTGAGCTTTCCTGGTCTAAGATTTTCCCTGTGGCTTTGCTGAAGCAAATGAGCAAGTTTTTTTTTTTTTTTTGACTAAAGGAAATTGTGATCTCAAGTTCCAACTTCCTGCTTTGTGCAATAAAACAATACATGCATACTGTATTATGAAATGAAATGTAAGTTGTTCAGCTGTAGCTGCTCGACTGCAGTGAGCACAGAATGAACATTCAACACACATAGAGCTGCAATGATTTATTTTCAACATCATTAAATATTTAGTTTATTCTTGGTTTAATTGATTAATTGTATAGATGAATCATTAAGAGCACAAAGTGATGTCTAATGTCTTTTTGTCTGACCCAAAGGCATCTAGTATCTGTTCACTGAAAATCAGTAAATCCACACATTTGAGAGCTGGAACTGTTTGGCATGTGTTGCTTAATAAATGAAATAAATTGCTAAATAGTTATCAAAATTGTTATTGATTAATTTTGTGTCAGCCTGATACCCCCAGGAAGGAGCAGACCAAAGACCGAGCTTTCTCACAATGAGCAGCAGTAATTTGGAACAAGCCGCCTGCAGAAACCAATCCTGAATAATTACTTCTAATATATCTGCCAGAAAAACAGCATAGGCCTTTGAGTTAAAGTGGATTTTCCTCTTTTGCTGTTAATACTTCTTTACCTTGGCTCCATGCTGGCCACATTTGAGATTTTTTGGATTAAGAACTGGGGACGTCATCTTCCTTTACAAGAGCCGGAACACGAAAAATGGCCAAGTAATGGCAACAAGTCTAGAGAGATTAACGCAGCAACAGGTTTATGTAGATTGACTTAGCAAAATAACTCTTAAATTGCCATATATCTGCAAGTCAGGTGACAGAGTAAGTTAGGTCACCACAGCTTCTGAATGAAAACGACGCAGACAGGGTGCATGATCTCAGGAGACTGTGAATTCAGTCAGGGTAATGAACACTGAAAGGCCATTGTTGTGAAGGAGTGGAGTGTCTTCACGACATCGAGGCTCAAACTCAAGTTACTTTGTGTGATGGGGCCTGACTGACACATTGCTCCTCTAACATACTATGTACTGTATTGTTAGATAAAACACAGGCTACAACATGTTTCACTGACGATGCATTGATGCAGTCAGCACATAAAAGTACTTAGACAGTAGACAAACCACAGGAAGGAATAGTTCAACATTGTGGGAAGTGTTTATTCTCCTTCTCGCCGAGAGTCAGATAAGACCTCTCTCATGTATGAAGCTACTATTTTTATATCTGAGCTTGATGTTATTTGACTTTGGGCTCAGGTTAAAATACATGAAAGACCTCTGGCTGTGTACAGTATATGCATATTCCATGATCAGACAGTGGTACAGTTTGACAGTTCTTTTTCTTTACTCCTGCACAATATGTTGCATTGTTGCATCATGCCCTGCTTCTTAGTGACACGACCCAGATCCTTCATAATGACAGTGTGTAGCATGCTCTCTCTCTCTCTCTCTCTGTTTCCATCCTTTCTCTTCCTCCCCCCTCTGTCTTCATTATTATGGCATCTCATTGGCTTGTGCTTTCAGTGTTGGGAGTGAACTGGATAATCTTCAGTGGAGGCCCACATACAGTAGACTGCGGCTTTCTTTGAAAATTGATTCTTAGTTTAGAAAAATGAATTTTTGCTGACTAGATGTACTACAGTACTTCAGAGTACTACATTTTAAATAGAGATAAATCAGTCAAAAGGTGTAATTTTATTAGACGGGCTCCTTTTCAGCTGATCTTTTATGTGAACTGTGAATGCCCATTTTACTGCTTTTCCTAACACACTGGACTCACACTGTTAAGGCTGGTTTTGTCGAGCCAAAGATAACTTCTGCCTTTCCCACTGTGTATTGGTTGGTTTGTGGGAGATGAACTCGCCTACAGCAACATGTGCTGCAGCCACGAGAGAGGTCCGAATCTCCATACGATCAAGTGTAGCATGGCTAATGCATTTTTGATAAGACCGGGAGGGCTGGCTTGTAGGTTAAAACGCAAGGGGCCCGGGGCTCAAGAGACAGAGAGACAGCAAGAAAAGCGAGAAGGAGTTGCTGTGGCTGTGATCTCCATCCAGCTAAGGATGCCTTCGCCTTTACACTCACTCACTTTTGTGTGATAATTTTCTGACCTATTTAGTGTTTAGCTACGTTGGCTACAAGCCACAGTCAAAATATAAAGAAATATTATATAATATTATAACATTAGCATCATTTTAATCTGGAATAATGGATTTTTGGCATGACAGGTAGTCATGTGACCATTCTTAAAATAAAAATATTGATTATTGCTGCTTTAAAAACTTAAACAAGTAGAGATCAGAAGTAGTTTTCAGAACTGTAAGACAAAGCAAACCTTCACATGGAGCTGAAAGTGGGAGTCCGATATTTGAAGTCTTCCACATCAGTTAGTACAGATGAATATATAAAATAAATAAGGCTTGTAGCCTGAGGACTGTGCTGAGAGCATCTGCTGAAGAAACACAGAGCTAGAGAGTTTGGATGTAGCAGGGAGGTTGTGTGCAGTACAGTACATGTATGTGTAGTACTGAAAGGAAGGCCTTCTGCTCTGTTGCATTAAACCTTATTATAAATAATTAATGATAATGTCACTGACAGGAAAATCAAAGCGTGTGCAGTCTCATATTATTAGTTTACTGGACATGCTCAGTTCTCTGATGCCAAATGGAATGAAATGCAGTATGTGGAGGAGAAGGCCTCAGGCAAATCAGTACAACTGTATTTTATGTTGAAACAACTGATCTGCAGTACATTTCTTTGCAGGTAAGTATAGGTGTTGCATCTGCACCAGAGTCACTGTGTAATTCTGTGTTGAAATGAAGTAGGATGTTGTGTTGCTGTGGTAAAGTGTTACTGTCAGAGAGTCACATGGTAGAAAGGCAGCGTGAGGCAGGTGAAAGTCTGAAAACAATGGAGGGATCAGGTATTGTAGTAAAAGAAAAAGTGAAAAAATGAATGTGAGGGTGAGAACAATAGAGGTGTTTATTTACTGTGATTATGCAAACATTGTACCATATCTGGAATCAGCCAAAGCCTATTTGCATTGGCTTTGAGAGTTTCAATCTCAGCAGTGATACTTTCATGTATTAAAGAAAATCTAGCAAAGTCTATGGTAGTTGCTAACAACTGTCCTGTGGAGAAAAGGCACCGGTGCATTTCCTTTTTACATAACTAATTCTTATGTTTCTATATGGCACACTGCAGACAGTAGAGCTGCAGCTTTGCCAACTGCAGTATAGTCATGTCGCTATGTTCCTGCAATAGATAATGTTGCTAAATTCTTATTTCCTATGGTCTTTTCTAGAGCTGACAAATAGAAAATTCATCTATAACAGTCACTTAATTGAAATTTTTCAAGCTAAATAAAAAACTAAAGTCTCTTAGTTTCAGCTTCTCAATTGTGAATGTATATTTTCTTAGTTGTATGATAATAAACTGAATATTTTGGAGCTTTAATTTTCTGTGTGGCCAAAACAAGCAAGCTGAATGTGTCAATTTGGGTTCTAGCAAACTTTGAAGGGCGTTATTCACTACCATCTCACATTTTCAAGAAAAAATGAATAATTGCAAACACAATAAAAAGAAAAACTGACAATGAAACTATTCATTAGCTGCAACTATAATATTACAGTCAGCTGCTTCCATTCAAGTTACAGAGGTTTTTGGGATTTTGTTACATTTTTTACTTCTTGATAATGAGAACATCCTAATTAAAGACAGTTTATAATTTTTTTTGTGTCAGTGTATGTCTGCAGCTGCTTTATACAGTCATATTCATAATGCATTGTTAATGCCTCAAAATCAAACTAACTCTGCAGACCACTGACATATATATGTACATGGCATCAGTACTTCCCTTCACTATGCACAAGCGAATATTTTAAGTATGGCGGCTGCCAGCTTGTGTTTTTGCAATCAGATTCTGCACAGTATAGTGGCAGAGTATTAATATATTACTGGGTGAGAAATGAACAATGAGTCAATAGTCTTTTATAAATTTATCAAAGCATGCATACTCTATTTCAGCTGAAAGGTCATTGGTCTCACAGGACCAAATAGAGAATGGCAAAAAAATGAAAAGATAATCACTATCTTTATAGGCACAGACCTATCTGTTTAGTTTCAGCAACCCATTACCTGTAACAAATACCTTTGTCTCTGCATGCAGTAACGACCTGTTAGGATGGCTCGAACACGGAAGTGAGCGAGTCACAAAAATTGACGGACCCAGGTGGCTGACTTCGATGCAAGCAGTGCAAGTTTATTTACAGTGTAAAACAAGTGACCAAGAAATGAACAGACGAGTAA
>NW_018127894.1:3599745-3599961 GCF_001952655.1 Monopterus albus | reverse complement strand
AATGACAGTGTTCCCCTGGGAGGGAGGCAGGCCGGTGACAAAGTCGAGGGCAATATGAGACCAGGGCCGACTAGGCATAGTCAGCGGCCGAAGAAGACCCGCAGGGGACTGGTGGAGTGGTTTTGATTGCACACAGGGGGCACAGGCGGCTACGTACTCCCTGGCGTCTTTTTCTAGTGTGGGCCACCAGAAGTAACGTTTCAGGAGGGAGATGGT
>NW_018127894.1:3582615-3597800 GCF_001952655.1 Monopterus albus | reverse complement strand
GGTGGAGTGCGATGTGTGATGAGGGTCGGCAGTCGGCTGTCGATGGCCCAGGTCTCGATGGGATGGGGCAATGGTTCGGCGGCCAGGCCTAGTAGCTCCACCAAACCGAGATCCATAAGATTGCTCCCGGCCCCAGAGTCCAGGAGAGCCAGGTGGGAAAACCTCTCGCCGCCGGTTTCTAAGAGCACAGGAAGACAGCAGCTGGTGATGGACCTGGTGGAAATGGTGGAACGGCCCGTCAGTGTCCCCACTTTCACTGGCGGACCCGCTCTTTTGGCCGCACCGGGCAGGCAGCGATGAGGTGTCCTGGTGATCCACAGTACAGGCATGACCCGGTGCGGATATGGCGGGCCCGCTCCTCGGGGTGAAGACGGGCGTGTCCCAGGTCCATCGGTTCCTCTGGAAAGTGGCGGTTGCTGGTGTTGGTGGCCCCCATACGGAGAGGAACCCGGGCCTCGACTGGTGGTTCCGCTGTGGCTCGGGTTCGTGGGGCTGACTGCCGCCCTGTTCGCTCTGTACAGGAATAACCCAGTTGTCTGTCAATCAGAATGGCCAAGTCGACTAAGGAGCTGAGGTCAGGGGGCTCGTCCTTAGTATTATGTTCGTGGTTGGTGTTTTAATTTTGGCTCATGTCTCATCCAGTAAAATGGAAGAGGCCAGATTTAAGATCTATACTGGAAGCAGCCACTCGTGGGAGCCACCATGGTGGCCATATTCTCTTCAGTCGATGCCGCAGACTGACTGAACTGAACTTGTGACTGAAAGGTTACCTGCTACAATTCCCCAAGCTCGGTTTTGACCGCTTGGCCCTGCACATGTGGTCCAGCTGACCAGCGGTTAACACAGGAGGACAAAGTGTTTCCAGAGCAGCTCGCACACAGTTAAACTGTGGAAGTTATGATTTCTGACACAAAGCTCTGCCTTTACATATTTTAGATAAAATCATTAATCTGACAACATGACAGCAATTCTTGTTCTTGACAGCATAGTTTGTTTTGAGCTGTCCCTTCACATTAAAAGCCCTCTGTTCCATCACAGACCATCTCTCCCTCCAGCATATGCTTGGCCTAGACTTTATTAAGTATGTACCATCACAAAATAACAGTCTGGCCACCCGTCTGGCAAGCAATTAAAATTCTAAGATACAGATGTTGTAGATATCATGCTAGCTTTAGCTGGCACCTTTCTACATCTAAATGCACTTCTTGATGTGTGTGTGTGTGTGTGTGTGTGTGCGCACGCGAGAGTTTCAAGTATGCAAGTGAGGCATCCCTTACATTTATGTGACAAGAGCAGAAATTATTAAACAAGTAGTGTATTAAAGAGTTTATTTAAAGCCTTAAAAAGTTTGTGTAGCCACACAGAAAACTTGTTTTACATATACTGTCTTCATTTGTGCTTCACACTCCATTGGCTGTATGGCAACCAGCTGACTTGGAACGTCCAATCATATTAATGCAGGTGTAGCATGGCCACTTCAACCAGGCCCTATTACCCCATTACCTCCCTTAAGATTCTGTTAAATTTAAACACAGATTAATGACTTTGAAATATTGATTGCAACTATTTATTGGCCCTTGGCCTGCAACTGATCATTATTTTCATTATTGATTAATCTGTTGATGAGGTCATTTAGTTTGACTGAAAGGTCCCAATATAGAAAAATATTTAGTTTAAATAAAATAAGAAAAGCAGGAAACTGCCTTTAGAAATCAGAGAATATTTAGCATTGTTTCACTATTTTTGCTTGAACTGCAACAATTAATTGATTACCAAAATAGGTGCAGATCAGTTTTCTGTTGATCGATCAGTTTGGCTATAACTGGATCTTTCTATCATGAGTCTTCCCCTGTGCAAAATATGAATTCAGCTTAAACCTGTCTTGTTATTGTAGATTTTTAAAATGTAATTTTATTAATTATACATGTCTAAACAGTAAAAGTCTTAAGTGTTCTGGTGGCACACTACAGGCTATAGTATATTGGTTTGTTGTGCATTAAAAGTTAAGCTTCTGAAATGAAATGGGAGTGTGAAGAATGCATTGGCACTGGCTCAGACTGTGGTGTCAGTGGTTTTGTGAACAACAAACAGTAGTTAAATGATATGTAAAAGGTGTGGAAGCTCACTATGGCTACATCCTCTTTCACAGTATTAGGATTAATCCACCATCCCCTGAAGAATGAGTTACAGTAGCATGGTTGTCAGCCTCTGTCACTGAAGCTGCACTTTCTGCAGCAGCTTCACACAGCGGTGAGTGCGCCCACTAATTTCTGTGGTGGGAGACACAATGGAATGTGCTACACAAAGCCTTATACATTATGAAGATGAGGCCATTACATACAGTACTGTACTGTTGTTGTTTTCATTAATCTTGCTTTGATTGTCTGGTATGCATTTCCATCTTTGGTGGTCTGTTACCTACTGTACCTACTCACTGATGATGATGATGATGGTCATCTCAAGGTCAAGGTCCCTTTATTGTCTCCTGTGGGTGAGAAATTTATTTCAGAAAAGGGGTAAAAGTACAGCAACAGCATAACCTGAAGTCTCAAAATGACACATAGCCTAACATAACATACACACATAACATAAAAATCCCGCAGTCCAATGAAGACCAGTGGGTAACTGATATCTAATATGTTTGTTAAACCACGGCCTTGTATTCACCTCACATTAGCCACTGTACCAGAGTCAAATTCCTCATGTGTCCAACACACCTGGCCAATAAAGCTGATTCTGATTTGTTGAACTACAGCTATTTAAACTCTTCCCCTGGACATCTGGATTCCTTGGTCTGCTCATTTAACAAACGTAATAGAGATAAAAATGGGCATTCGTATTCCACATACATTCATAGCATTTCTCTGTTGGTTTCTTAGACTTCCTCAGACTGTTATGGCATTTATTGCTATTATTAAAAAGCCAGGGATCCTTGAATAAACTTATTACATTAAGGACCTATTTCTCTCTATTACCACAGCTGTCTGTCTTTTCTTTTCTCTGTCCTTGGTCTTTCTCTGGCTTGTAATCCTCACTGTCTTCGTAGACTTATTCCTTGTTTTGTTGTCTCTCCAAAGTGAGGTTTACATATTAAGCTGAAAGTGAACACCCTGTGCTGTCATATAGACAATCCCTGTGAGAGGTCCCAGAGCGAGAAAGGAGGTAGAGGGAGACAGAACCAAGAGAGCAAACGAAAGAATTTTCTCTGCACTTTTCTCTTATTGTCTTTTGTTTTGGTCTGCTGACCTTTTTCAACATAAAAAAACAACAACTTGATAGTATTTGAGAAAGGTCAGCTGAGTGAAAAGTCAATAAAAAGGCTGAACCGCGTGTGGCTCTAGCTTTTTTTTTCTTTGTTTTTGTACCCCACATGAGAGACAAAGCACTGGTTTGTGTTGTATCTGCTCAGTTATCTGATGCATCTTCTGCAGCTGGATGTCTGGGGAAGAGAAGGACCTTGATCCTGTTTATGGATTCATTTCTTCTGTTTTCCTGTTGCTGATTCTTAACAGTGCTACACTTCACTCTCATACGGTTCAACACCTGTTGGACACTGTGGGCAACCTGTTTTCCCCTGAGCTCTGTGGATGAAGCAGAAAATGGAGCACAACTTTTCTGTCTGACTGCTTGACTACATGTTTGAAGAATTTCGGCCTGATAACATCACATGCCAGCCCATTTAGTCACTGAAGAACAGCGTGGCTAGGAAATAAACCCTGACCTGCACCAGCATTGTCGTGTGATCGGCATGCGTGGTCTGGGTCATTTGCTCATATTATTAACTAGCAAGTTTCATACGCATTCACAACCGCACCATTCACATACACACAGACCCCTTGAGACTCAGTCTTGGCAGTCTAGACTTTGCTGCCCACAGACAAAAGCCAGGCGCTGTAAGAGGCAGCCAACTGTCTGGACAAGCAGCAGCAATCAGCTCAGCCACCCTACATATGTTTTAGTTTGCTGTAGCCTCTTCCTGTCTAATCTGAAATGAGTAATCGTTAGTTGCAGCCTACTGTACCTTCTTTGATGACACCAATTAATAATAGATTAACAATTTTTGCCAAGGCAGCTGCCTCTGACAACGTTTAAAAAATGACTTCTTTGTTAGGAAACTTAAACACAATCCCTCTCCTTCCCATTCAGGATCAGCTTTCATCTCTTGGTTCTGCAGACTAATGTTGGTCCTTACCAAAAATGTGTTCAGTTGTGATATCCAGCTCTATTTAACATGGTTTTACACTACAAAACACCCAGGCCAAGTAGTTTAGGTTAAAGTATCAGATTAGTATATACAAAACTGACAAGATATTGAATGACATAATAATAGCTTTATGCTAAAGATGTTATTCAACTGTATCTCTTCTTCTCATCGTGGTCGATGTATCAGTTCTACAGTGTAATTTTGCAAAAATATTTTCATGGCTGTCGATTTGTCGTCACAGAGTCCGATGTCATTCATGGTTTGTTGTCTGCTTCAGCTTCATCTTCCTCTTTTCATTCACTGATTGGAAACACCATAAACCTACAGAAAGCATCACCAGTGGGAAAAGCTCTAAGTGCCCCCTCTTGTTCTCCTTTGCTCATATGGTCACCGCATTGAGTATTCCCACTTGCCATTTCATTCCACCATAAATGCTTTTTAAACCACTTGACTGGAAAATTGACTTGGCATGTCAATTCAGCCGAACCACCCCAGTCAAGGCTCCTTGTTTGCTTGTGTCTGTTGATGCTTTTGTTGTTTAGTCTGTTTCTGTCAAATTGTCAAGTGTATTTCTTTTTCTACTGAGAGTGAACTTCTAAATTTATTGCTCTTTTCAATCAGGCTGTATGGAATAAGAACAAGGTCACTCAATAGGCCTAAAATGCCAGAGGAAGATCGATAATGTTCAGTTTGATTTTGTGCAGGGAATAATACAACAGGTCACTGTATTGAGTGAAAATGCACAGCTAAAAACATTAACATTATTTAACAGCACAGAGCCATCCATTTACTTAAACATAATCAGTTTAATTAAATAGCATTTAGCATTGATTTGGCCTCATCCTAATTTATTTTCCTTTGTCTTTATTTTCCTCCAGGGGCCCGAGACTTTCCTGGTTTAAGGCTACCAACCAAGAGGCCAGCATTTGGGTGATCACCAACCAACAAACTGCAAATGTGACTGATATGACGCCATATGTTTACCGAAACATCAGCTCTTGTCAACAAACTGATGAGCGCTTGTCAGCGGCAGCCAGTCGTGTGCCATCGCTGGGATCACTTTTGGTTGGCTGTTTGGAGCACTAGTTCTTGGACTGATAGGATTGGCTTTTAATAGTGGCATACCACATGGCCGCAGCAGCAACTTCACACTGCGATAGTGACTAAGTCAACATATGATCACATGTAAATATCAGAGCCATCCTACTCTATATGCACCAGGTGCCTTATGTCTTAGATTACACTGAACTTGGTATTTATACATATTTGCCATATTTAAAATGAAACATTACTAGTTCTTAAATGACCAATCTTCTGGGATCAAGGCTGATGGAAACATTTTAGTACTTTTGTCATGCGGGGAAACTGGGTACACACACAACCAGCGGGCATCTCAGACTTTTGGTGGAGCTGATGGTGTAGCCTCCCTATCTTCTTTAATGACCCCATGACCCCTGCAGAAGTATCATCTAACCACATTTTAATTAGAGATCTCACAGCAGCTGATATTACCCACATGGTTGTCGGTATGACTGCATGCCTGTAGCTTCACCACGCCAGCTTTGTCGTGGCTGGCCATCACAGGACAGCCACTTTCCTCGGCCATGACCCGGCTGATGTTGGGCCGGACTCTGGAGCGCATCTGTAAAGGTGTCCTGCTGCTCTGCCTGCTCCACTTCCTCATCATGATGATCCTGTACTTCGACGTGTACTCACAGCGCTTTGACCTCTTCAGCCGCTTCAACAACGGACGCAACGGATCGAGGAATAATGGCACCGGAGCAGCTGGGAGCGGACATCATTATTATTATTACAACCTTTCCAAGCCCAACACAACATTAGCCAGCTATCTGGCCACGGGCGAGCAGCTGGCCCTGAGCATGCAGCCGGAGACCAATCAGACTCCTTCCCTCAAACCGCTGCCACCATGCCCCGAGAACCCGCCTGGCCTTGGTGAGTAACAGTCTTATTGAGGTCTCCACCACTTCCTGCTTTTAAGAATGACTCATGTATTGAAGTTATTACAACACAAAATGATTCTCATAAGTCAAAAGGTAATGTAAATGATAACGTCATATTTTTGACAAGTCTGCATTATAGTGCTGGTCTTTTATTATTCTTCAACAACTGTCTTGCACATGAAGTCATAAAAAATATGATGTCTCAGTCATGTTTTGTGTAGGAAAAATATTAATTACAAATGTCCACAAGCTTGAAAAAATTGTATACAGTATATATGTTTTTTTGGACATATTTCCTAACTTTCCTTTACCTGTAATGGGAGCAAGAAGAACGCTGCCTTGTGTCTTGTGCTTTTAGTACAATATGTTTATGCTCGTGTGTTGTTTAAACCAGATACCACAGTTAATGCTGTGTTCATCCTGTTGTAGTTCTGTTGCAGTCCACCCTGTAGCTCATAGTCATGTCTCTGATCTGTGTTTTGAAGGTTTTGATCGGCACGAGCAGTTTGAGATGGGATTTTTCTCTTTTAATGACTTTCTGCCTCCTGATTCTCCTTTTCCATTGACCTATTTGCTCGATTTGCTTGTCCAGCTGGCTTATTGGGTGTTAGGCCCAGCATATATTGTATGCTGAGAATGTAAACCTGGAGGATTTGGACATCATTGATTAGTGTAATGAATAGGGGAGATGAGACCTTGATTGGAGCCCGATGCTACAGGGAACTACTTTAAATTCAGGAAATAAATTCATCTTCAGTCTTATTCCAATTATCGGGAGAGCAGGTGTAGCCATGATTTTGTTTTTCCGGGTCAGCCTACAACATAAAATGGATTTAATATCAATGATTTACACTGTGGTATTTCAGAATTATCGACTCACAGCGGAGAGGTTAGCAGAGACTCACAGATCCATGCAGTCGGACACATACGCATGTTTTATTCTAATTATACTTCACACTTGCTGCAGGTTTTTAGACTAATCCTATAATCTTCTTTGTGTATTCAAGTTTATAAATCATCAGTTTCAGCCTTCATCAGCAAAAAGCTTTTTAATTAACCAGCAGTGACATTATACATATATGTACACACACACGCACACACACATATACTCACAAGTAAATAAAATCATAGTTACACTCAGCTACACTGGCTCAGCTACATAACTTTGAGGAAAATGTGGAACTTGTATATATGCATGAGCGCGCACACCCATCATCAGTATCCATCCAACCAACAAACCAGTTGCTGATTGAGTCACACTAAGGATGGAGTTTACTAAATCTATAATCATGTGGTGGACACACACTCTGTCACACACCGTCTCTTGCTCTCTATGTCATGAATGCTCATAGATAACAGCTCAGAAAGGAGGAGCTAACTACTGTAGAGTAGACTCGACCTGTGAGCCGAGTCCTGTTTATTATAACAGTCAGTTGATCCTGATACCAGTGAGGCCAAAAAACCTGCTATACTCTGCTAAACCCCCACTCGCTTATGTGTTTTGTTAATTATTCCTTCATTTTGATGTTTGAGCTGTGCCGAGTAGGAGGAGGAAATTTCCTCTGTGCTCACCTTAAACCTGAGCAAATGAATGAGCAGGATTTGTAACCTCATATGTTTGGATGCCAGTCACGGTCCAGTACAAAACATGTGTGATGTGAAAACGTCAAGCCTCCAGCGCTTTTCGACATTCTTAAATTCCAATATGCTTCCTGTTTAAAACAAACAAAAAAAAAAAAACCTGTGCAATTTGGTACCAATTATAGAGAAAGTAAACAGTTTTAATCTGGTAAACTACCAACTAATAATAAGCATTAATCATTGCAACAGGTAAGCCCAAAAAGGCAAAAATATTGTCTGTTTGAATTTAGATTTACATGTATGTATGGAAAATAAAGTTTCAAAAATATTAGAGTATTTATATGGCAGCTCTTTGAGGGATTTTTAAAATTTCCCCTTACGAACAGGATCATCATGAACCAGTTGTGAGAGACTTTGTAGAGCGGTGTGACAACCACGTCCTTAACAAAACCTAAGATATGGTCATTGACCTCAGGAATACTTCTCTCTCTACCCCCCAGCTGTGATTAAGGGCTCACTTATTGAAGCAGTTGAGTGGTACAAGAACCTGGGAACAACAGCTGACAAAAATATGAACTTAACACATCTGCGTTCTGCAGAAAAGGTCTGCACAGATTTTCTGCACAGACTGAGCACTTTTAATATGGACAAAACATTGCTTATTTTATTTATGAAGTATTTTTTCCAGTCCATTTGAACCTTTTGTATAATCCCTTGGTTTGGGAACCTTACTGTGCAAAACAAAAGTTGTCTGTCTAAAATAGTCAGCGAAATAACTGGCTCTCTCTGATGAGTTAGAGGAAGACATGGTCAGTCTTGTCTGTCCCTGACCACACTCTATTGGAGGATTTTTTTTTTCTTACCCTTGGTCTGGGCAGAGAAAGAAGACCCCCCCAGGGTAAAATGTAATCGGTACAGATTTTCCTTTGTTTCTTGTGCAATTAATGCACTTAATAAGTCTTAACTGTATTTGTTCTGCAGCACCTTATTATGGTTTCCTATTATTATTATTATGCTCAACTTGCACTAAGTCCTGTCTGCATTTCTCAGCAGCAGTATATTAGCACTTTACTGTGTTTTTAAAGAATATTTACATTTTATTCTTGGCTGCTTTGCTGTTACTGTTATTAGTGTGATTAATGTCCCTTCTCCTCTTATATGTTGTGTTCATGTTTTTGTCCTCCTACTGCAAATCAAATGTCCCTTCAAGGGAAAATAAAGATCTGAATCTTGGCTACTTATTATTGGTACCAGATAAAATGTTCTAGGAAATTATTACAGTATTGTACAATAAAGAATTATCCAAATTTCCGACCCACAGCTTTTATTGCACCTCCCCATTTTCCATATCATTATTATTATTATTATTATTATTGTTGTTGCTGATAGTTGTTTATTGAGAATGTTTCATTTTATTTATTCAAATATGTTTATTAATATAGCATGTAGTGGTATGATGATAAATGATATAATATGATGATGTGATGTAACACATTTTAGTTTCTTTGATCAAATAATACTTAGTAACACCTCAATGATGGAATAAAGACGTTTCCTATTTTGTCCCTGTTCTGTAAATGAGCTTTATAAATTTAATCCCTCGCGAGCTGCATTGTGGACGTGTCAACATTTTTTTTTTTACTGATTGCTTTTCTCATTTGATAATGACTTTTGTAGCATGCTTTGAAATTGGGAGTGGGAGATAAAGCTGTCAGGTTGATTCGTCTGAAGCTGAGGTTCACTGATTCCATTATTTGGCCTGGAATTGGCTGTCACTGACTCTAGATTTGGCATTCATAGCAGACACAGGTGTACTCTTGTAGCTTATCTCTGCCTTTTCTCTGTGATGGAGTGGCTGCCTGCGGGCTGTAATGAGCAGGAAGGCAGAGAAAGACTGAGGGAGTCTGTTTGTCAGTCACAGGTGCAGAGACACAGAGAGAGAGAGAGAGAGATCTAATGCATGGTGGTATGATGGCTGGTATGAAGTGAGACAGACAGAGAGGTGGGATGGAGTGAAGGAAGGAACAGCAGGTGGAGAGGTGAGAGGGTGTAGAGGGAAAAAGAGAGACACACACACACACACACACACACACACACACACACACATATATATATATATATATAGAAATGGGGTGGGAGAGAGAGAGAGATAAACAAACAAACAAACAAGCCCTTGGCTGTCCCAGAACACCAGCTGACAGGTGCTGCAGTATGAGTGGCTAGTTTTTGTCCTGGCTGTGTGTGTGAACTTGCATGTAGGGTATGCACATCAGCTGTTTGTCAAAAATGTAACCTAGGCACTGACAAATACAGCTGAAGAAAGTGATGTTTGTCATTGAGAAGTTACATCTTTTTAAAGTAAAAATAGAAAGGTCTGGGGCAAGGCTTTCCAGTGTGGGTGCTGTATTTTCCTTCCAATTCCCTGGAAACATAGTGCATCATTTCCTATAAATTAGCTGGTATTTAGCTGCTAATTACTAGGACATTTCCAAAAAAAAGCCTACACAGTTTGGTACTAATTATAAGGGAAAAGAAAAAGTGCTAGTTTGTTATGTACTGTAATGGCAAGCACCCACTAGTTGGTTATATTTGAGTTTTTAAGAAACAGCTATGTCGAAAAATGTTCATCAACTGATGTCAATATCCATAAGTTCTTAGTATTTTGTTAGAGGTCCAGATTGTGGAAATTAGGTGCTAATATGTTTAGAACTGCTGAGTCTGTACAGATGTGTAGCATGGAGTGTATTTTATTTGTTTTTCATCATGTCAGTTAAAAAAAAAAACTAAATAAATCATTAAACTGTAGGTAACCTTGCAATTTAAACAATATACAACATGAACATCTGAAAAATTATGTAATTTAAAATCAGAGGCAACATTTTTTAGTACTTTAGGTAAATAAAACAATACATTTATGTACCACATTGAAGTTCCTCTTAGGTTTAGCACTTTGGTTAATGTCAGTGAAAGATGGAGGATTTTGTTGAATATCATTAAAAGCATCATATCTCCATATTTCCTGTATTAAAGTAGAAACGGTGATTTTTTTTTTTTATACTTAACCATAGAATTTGTAATAATAATTTAGTTACTAGATGTTAAATACCAAGATCAGACATTGTTACACACTCAAGTCTGTTTGGTATGTGAAAAACTGTTGTATAAACCTTTTGTGGCTGTGGAGGGAGCTGCATGAAATCTGATAAATGGCTTCAAGTGGTGTCACTTGGTTGGGTTTGAAGTTTGGAAATTGAAACAATCTAGGTGAATTACAAAGAAGGGAGCTCAGCAGAACTCTGTAGCCCGCTGCACAGCTCTGCTTGAGGCTTGTGGCTCAAGGCTTCATTAGCTGCTATGAAAGCAGGTGTTCCTTCTCATCTACACCGAACTTCAGTGTGTTTGGTTTTGATCTGCGAGTATTTAATAAGCAATTTTCTACTTGTGGGCAGTGGATGCGCAGACATCCATGTGGGTTTGTGCGTGTCTTCTGAAGCTTGATCCCTATTATTTTGCTCTTGCTATTAATCACTTCTTCCTCCACACACGGCATGTGAGATGCTTAAGCATACAACCACACACAAACACAGACACACACACACACACACACTGCACATTCACATACAACTCAGCGGGGAGTTAAAAGCTATTTTCTAGGTCTTGTTTTAATTGGATGCTCTGATCAAATTTAATTAGCAAGAATTAACTGTCTTCTTGTGTAAAACTGGATGCCAGATGCAGAAAAAGGTGCACCTGAGCCGCCCTTATCAAGTTGTTGCACATTAGGCTACAGAGAAAAACTTTAAAGTAATGTCGTCTGCATAAATTTCTGTTACTTCCATATTTGGGGGGTTGGGAGGTGACCATGTTCCTCATCCACGTGTCAAGTGTTAGCTTGGTGCTTAGGCCGGAGATGGGGGGAAGCTGTTAGCCTTTACCAGATGTGGAATAATTCACCTTCTGGTACCTCTAAAGTTGTTTAGCAGTGGCCTGAATAAGTATGTGAACCATTAATGCATACATTTCTTCATAAAATGCGACCTGATCTTCACCTAACCCACATGTCTAGACAAACACATTGTGTTTAAGCTAATAAGACATGAGCAGTTAAAAGCTTTGTGTCTTTAATGAACAGACCCATTAAACATTCATAGTGTTGTAAGTGAACCCTTGGAACTGGTCGAATCACCTTTGGCACTTCTTGTAGCTGTGGATCAGACCTGCACAATGTTCAGGAGGAATTCTGGACCTTTCGTCCTCACAGGACTGCTTCAGCTCAGCCACATCCTTGTCTGATGTGGCTGTCTGGTGTCAATCACAGCATGTTGGGTTTGCCTTTTCTGTTGCTCTGGGCTTCTTTCTTACCTCATTGAACATTCTGCGTTGTGCCTTTAGAGTCACCTTAGCTGGGTGCAGACTTCTAGCTGTGGACTGATGGATATCTAAACTCTTTGAGATTACTTTGTAACCCTTTCCAGCTTAATACAGATCAACCACAAGATGAGTGATTTATTTTTTTAAGCTCTAACCCACACCTCCATTCTTGTTTCCCCTGAGTGGACTCCATGTTTGTTGTCCCCTGACTCCAGTTAGCTTTTGCTAATGCTGTTATCCTAGGGGTGCACAGACTCCAACCTATACTGTTGAAATGATGTATTCAGTATTTTGTGTGTTATTAGTTGAATTAGGTTGTGTTTGCTCATAATTATAACTAAAATAAAGATCTCACCATATTTTAAGACACATTTATACATAAATGCAGGTGATTCCAGCTGGGTTTCCTTAATTTTTCTTCTGAACTGCCTCGGTAGCCACCTGTAAACCTACATGCTGGATTTATTTCAGAGTTGAGAGGTGTGTGAACTTTTATTTAAGCTTTCTTGTGAGGACGGGAGAGCTCATGGGGTTAAGCCAGTTGCTATTGGTCAGTAAATGGTTGTGTTAAATACAGAAATGTGATATATGGCTGTGGCAGTAACTTTGGAGTTGTTGGAAGGCACCTTGGATGGAGTTGGACTGAGTAATGAAACATTTCACTCTTCCCCATCAGTAAAATGTGAAAATAATATTGAAACATCTTTTAGAGCCAGGCTGGATCCAGGGAGGCCCAAGGCGCTCTTCCCCTCCTATCACCATCACCCAGTATGGAACCAGTGGTTTTATGACCTTTCTCCAACATTATTAATGGGGAGGTTAAATCGGGCTTCTAAGGTTGAGAACAATGCACTGTGTTAGCTCAGTCAGTGGAGCGCCAGACATATGCATTAAAGGTAGGGTTGGTGGTCCTTTTCAGAAGCATTTTTTGTTTCTGTAAATATCTTGAACGACTCTTTTCATCCTGATGGAAATTAATACATTTAATGCACAGTGGTGGCAGTAGGGCTAAAAAAAAAAAGCCTGACCGATAATTTTACTCATCCCAAGCAAAACCACTGAATGGCCTACCTGCCTGTCGGCCTAATTCCTACTTGTGTGCACTCTACCCTTGCACTCAATGCTTCATGGCTAATCTGCTTCATAACAGATAGAAAGAGGACAAAAAGCCCACTGTCCTAGAAATAACATTCATACCAGACAATTATCCACCTCTGATTTGCATCCAGTGCCAATAGTCAGTGCCAGTACAGGATGTATAGCGGGTTGCTTTTTATGTAACCAAGCAAAGCAACCGTGTGGATAGGTGTGTAGAGCACAGTCCTGTCACAGTTCATTTTTTTATTAAGCATACCCACAACCATGCTGCAGTTGCCACCTATTGTATAGATGTAGAAAGTGAGAATCTGGCCCTTGACATAAAAGAAACTGAGTAATCACTGAATGGAATTCACGTTTTTTCAGTCTTCTAATATCAGTGTTTTTGTTTAGCAACTGGGCTGCAAAAAGAGATGCTTTGTATTAAGCCTAGTATTATATTAAAGGCCGAAAATCTCCATCTGAGTTCAATCTAGTAGGTGTTTATGAATATGAATAACCTAGACATCCCTTGTATGTGCTGGAATTTCCATTGTATGCAAATTTTCTGCTTCAGCTTAACACCCGGTAGATGGACATTAGATTGTTATCGGCATATTTTATGTTATTACAGCCACTCATGTAGTGGTTTGCAGTTACATTAATAAATACTTGTATCTGCTTACTACAATATTATAGTTATATATGTTATAAACCATTTGTTAGGTGTTACTGTTTAGAAATGCTAAATGGGCAGACTTGAAGGAAAATGTTACCCAAAGCAAGTGTAATCGTGCAAAGGCTTAATTAATCAGATTTGTCTTCCCACTTTATTTCCAGAAATGCTAAAACCACAGTATATCCATCTTACTGTGCAGCATACACCTGATAACTTACAAGCATTTACAGTTTTCTATTTAAAATAAAGCAGTAGAGCATACCAGGAATTAACTAATGCCAACCATGCCATTCTCATGATGTTCTGTTTTACTGATAAACATTGTAAACTCTGACAATAAAATTCAAGAAACAACCTTAGGATAATGTGACGTAAAATCACCCAGGAATTCATGTCTTGTGCCAGTGTTCCTTCACCTATTGCTGTGTTTATTAGGTAAGGAAATAACATCAGTCCGGTGAGGAAGGAAAACGGCCTATTTTCCTCACGACTTTCAATCAAGCCAATAAACAAGGTCATTCCCTTCAGAAACACATTGCTATGCACTCCCACGCAGCAAGGAAGCCAAAGCGGCAGAGGCAAAGGGCTCTTGACAACATAATGGCTGTCATAACTTCATTGAAAATGGTCCCGTTTCCCTTCCTCAATGCCGTTCACTTCTTTCCACAGGATCCTTTCCATCTGCGTACTGATTTTAATTTTTTCCTAGCCAATTAAATTGTCCAACCTTTAATTGGTTTATCTTGGTATTTGTTTGTTGGATGTACTTCCTGCACCAGCTCAGGAAGTTTGACCTGCCTCAGGAGCTGCTGATACAGATCTAGAGGGGAATCATCGAGTCTGTTCTCTGCACCTCCATCTGGTTTGGCTCAGCAACCAAAGAGGACACAAACAGACTCCAGCAGACAGACAGGACGGCAGAAAGAATAATCTGAGCCCCCTTTCCCTCCATGGAGCACCTGTACACCTCACAGGTCAAAAAAGGGCAGAGAAGATTTCTGCAGACCACTCACATCCTGGACATAAACAGTTTGAGCTCCTCCCCTCTAGACAGTGCTACACGCCCTAACAACCAGACACAAGGACAGTTTCTTAACCCATTCCATCACTCTGATAAACAGTTAATCCATGTTTTATGACAGGACACAGCAATCACCCCAGTGCAATAAACTGTAAATATAACCACTGTATATGTCAATCTGGAAGCTTTTCTGCCTAATGTGTATCTATCTATCTATCTATCTATCTATATAGATATAGATATAGATATAGATATATATAGATAGATATATATTTACACAGTATGTATATA
>NW_018127894.1:3574658-3580280 GCF_001952655.1 Monopterus albus | reverse complement strand
GGTGTAATCTTCATTTATATAAATATTAGATCCTTTAAGCTTCTTTGCTTGTTGCAGTATGTGTGCCTTATCTTTCTCTTTCATCAACTTTACCATCACCGCCCTCGGTCCCCGATCAGAAGGTTTCCCGACTCTGTGAGCCCGCTCCATCTCAATTTCTTGATGAATTTGCAGTTTATCCTTTAATATTTCCTTCACCTTACATTCCGCTTCCGTCCAGCTTTCTCCAGCTGACTCCTTGATTCCCTCGAAGATCAGGTTTTTTCGCTTGGACTGTACTTCCAAATGCTCCATTTTATCCGTTATGGCTATTAGACTCACAAGTTTTGTAGACATCATCCCTTGTTTCCTTGGTTTGTATTTTCTGTTCACCCATGGCTGCTTTAATCACATCCACATCTCGCTGGGTAAACTGCAAACTCGTTTTTATCGCCTGTATTTCTCTGGTCATGTCGTCGAGTCTCTTATTTGTCTCCATAAGTAGTTGCACAAAACCTTTGAAGTTATCTTGTTGTTGGCTCAACAGTGCGGTGTACATCTGTTTCTGCTGACTCAACATCTCTGTTACTTGTGCCGCTGAAATATAATCCTCTTCTGCTTCAACATCCTCGTTCGCTTCTGATTTATTAGCTCTTTTCCCTCTTGGAGGCATTGTAATAGTTGTAGAATTTGTTCCAAGACTTGAAAATGTAGAAGATGTGAAAAATCATAGAACAGACAAGAGGAGCAGTAAAGACGTCTGCTCTCGCTTGCAACCCAGAACTGCAGACGATTAAGATTCTAATTCTGAATCTTTTTTTTTTTCTGAAAATTCTTTCTGACTACCACATAGGCTATAATTATGTGCATCAAGTCATTATCTTCCTTCCAAAGTTTCCCTAGGTAAGAAACAGAATATAAACAAGGCATCTTGCAGCATTAGCAACATCTGCACTTTCACCCAGTGAAATATGAGCTGCAGATCACCTGCTAGAGGTGAAACAACATGTCCCGGGCCTGCTCAGTGTATCTCCTCTCAGCCTCTGTTGTTTCATAGTAGCACCAACTGTCATCAATCCCACTGATCTCTTTGGTAGAAGACAGAAATACTCCTTCCCCAAACACTGTGTGGATGCAGGAAATGTGATATGCTACAAAGGACACCTTCAGGCCTCGCTCAAAGGGTCACAGTGACTGAATGGAGTTTTTTTTATTGTTTATCTTGTGTTTCAAGCCTGTGTCCCTGGACAATGACAAATGGCTGGATACTTTTTCAAAATGGTTCTGGACAGCACAGAGAAAGAAAGTCATCTTAGGGTTGAATTTTGGATGTGCGAAAATCTTCTGTCCATCTTTGACTATGTTCATATGGACACAAGTGGCCAAACTCAAAGGGGTATTTAAAAAAAAAAAGCATTTTCTTAATATTGCGATAAATATTGTACTGTCGACTTTTATCAAGACACAGAAATCGATTGTCAAAATAGTTGCTGATTAATTTTCTGTCAGCCGAGTAGTCAGTTAATCGAATAATTGTTTCAGCTCTAAATCAAAACTATGAGCAGCTGATTAATTTCTCATGATGTTGTTGTGGTTGTTATCGTGGTGTCAGCTGTGTATGGCTGAGTTTCCACAGTCACATTTTGTTTTTCAATGCAACGTACGTGTATTTCCAAGTAACCACGTGCAGAATATGGATGTTATATAATACATTGTTTATTTATTTATGTTTTGTGCGTTTGTCCACTGAAGGATGTGTTTAAATCTCTTGTGTGTCTGTGTGCATGTCCGAACTCTGTTGCTGGCACTGTATGTCTGTGACATTATACTGTATGATGCATGTGTTTGTAGTCTTGACGGGGTAATAAAACACCTCCTCTCACCTCAGTTCTCCCAATTTAGAGTGACTATTACGATGTGCTCGCTCTAACAAGCATGCACTCCAAATGATAAATGACAAAACACACTGCTGGCACACACACATAGTGCTCGCGCTCACGCTCTTACCCCCTTATTTCTGTCTCACCTGCCTCTATTTTATTTTTTTGTCTCAGATCTTTGATTGTTTCTGTCTCTCACCACACTGATCTACAGCACAGATCCATTCAATAAAAAATAGGATGAAAATTTAAAACATTTTGAGGGAAAAAAACACATGCACACATTGAAACACTATAACATTGTAGGAAACAAACTATTGTAGGAAACAAACCATTGCAGGAAACAAACCATAAAATTTCACAAAACAAAAATGGGTATACATATACTGTATGTTATATGATTATTTAAAACCTATTTTAACATATTTTTGATCATGTTAAATTGCTTTAATGTAGTCCTTTGACCCCCTTCACTATCATTTAACACCTGTATTCATGTACAGTACTGTTTGTGTGCATCCAGTTAACAGTGGATGGCTTGAAAATGTGGGCTTTGGTTCTTCTTACCATTGCTAACTCTGAGAGACGAGGCAGTCCAAGTAAGTTCAAAACAGTGCTGATTTTTTCAAAGGATCACAGGTAAAATTAACATTACACACTCAGGTATCTTGCACCTCCAAACTGCACACAGGCAGATGTAAGATGAAAGACCCTGAACCCACCAGGCCTATACATTATATCCCCTTGGTTGGGCTAGCCCCATACTACACAGAAACGTCAACTGAGACGTCTCTGTTGCCAGCTTTGCAGCTGGTCATAGCAGTAGTCAAAACATGAAGCAAATCAATGTGTGTGTGTGTCTGTTGATTAAGTGGTGTGTAACTAAAAACATTCTCACGACCTCTAGTAACATGTCGTGACTTAAACATGAGAACATATTATGGCTAAGGCTACAGTTATACACATCATAATAATAATATTAAACACCCTGTCTGCTGACAGTCATCAACTCTTCTCTCTAGTTATCCTTGACCAGATGTACCCTGTAGAAACTCATAAGCATGACTAAGCATTTAACAGTCTAACTAGACATCCTATCTCCACTAAACATTTCTAATACATAAAGTATCTATCCAACTTCTATCTGACTAAAAATACCTAACAAAAAGATCAAGGGGATTCGCTGACATCTACTGTATATGGGATTACCCTTCAACCTATATGAAGCTCAGCAGGTTGGTTATGGAGAGAGGAGAATGATGATTCATTATACATAGTTTTTGGTTTGTTTCATTTTATCCAAATATGAGGAGAATGATGATTCATTATACATAGTTTTTGGTTTGTTTCATTTTATCCAAATATGAGGAGAATGATGATTCATTATACATAGTTTTTGGTTTGTTTCATTTGATCCAAATATGAGGAGAGGGGACACAAAAGCTGCACTGCAGTTTGTTTACAGTAATCTAATGTGTTGTCACTATGTTTCTCATATTCACGACTGCACATGCTGGGTTTTTTTTTTTTTCAGTCTTGTGACAGCTTGCATTTTGATTATAAAACTAAATGGGCTGACCTTTAGCTGTCTTAATTAGTTGGTATTGATGTTGAAGAGCTTTTTGAGTTGATGTTGGAGCAGGCCGATGTTGACTTTATTAATCACGGATGAGAGTAATCTCTGGCGCCAGGCAAAGAGCCCTCTAAAGTTTGTGATGGAGCACATGCTGGGGTGAACTATGTAGCTCAACTATGTAGCTTTATATCTCTCTACTGTCTGCCATGTTCTGATGAGACTTCACCAGATGTGTAACAACACTCCTCTGTTAATCTGAGTGGGTGAGTGCAGAAGATGAATATGTTAGGTACGTTATTAACAGCAGATGATTGGATTGAGAAAAATCTGAAAAGATGACGCAACCTGTTGGTCACCCAACAACTGAAGCCACTGCTTTATTCTGATATTTCTCCCATTCCTTCTCCTCCTTGATAGCACATTTTTCCTATTTTGGATACACAAAGTTTTATTTTTATTTTTTGTGTATTGTTGCCTTAGACATTGAGAGCCTCTGTACTGGAGTCAAATTCCTTTCTAAACATATCTGGCCACTAAAGATTGTGATTTTGATTCGGACCACCCCGATTCTGAGCTGGATTTTATGTTTGTTTCACACTTCACACAAGAGATAGTTTGATTTAATATGATTCAGTGGTGCTTTTTAAACTAATATGAGATTTAGTTTTTTTTATTCAACAATCAATATTTGAGGTGCTGGCCTTTGTTGCATGACTTTTCATTGATTAGGCTGCTTAATCAGGGATGAGAGTAATCGTTGCACCAGCTAACACCATGATCCGCAGCACTTCTCGTAACAAACTTTTATTTTATTAAAGATTGAATAAAGATTTACAATATATAGAACATATGTTCATGATATTAAATCATTTCAATATAATCACTCCCCTACTCCCCACCATACCCGCCAGTCTCTCAGGATGATCAAACTGAAAATATCAAGCACTGATAAATACATAATTAATATATTTTACTTACTTTACAGTAGCCTCATTTGGATAGAGGCAAAACAGAAGGGGGGAGGGGGGCGTTCATTCATCCTTATATCTATAAAATAACTTTCACCAAACCAAAAAGAGTTTAAATCATGACCTCTCCCCGTCTGTTATTTGAGTCAAGTTGTCACAGTAGTTTAGAAAAGGCCTCCAAACTCTTTCAAGTGTATTCGCTTTCCCTCTTCAGAGTGAACTTGCTTTTTTCAAGTTCCAGGTCGACCATAAGATCTCTAAGCCATCTCATCACAAACCTTTATTTTGGTACACTTCCACTTTTCTACCCTGCCCAGTTTCTGCTTCAGATTTACCTGCTCCATCCGGTTCCGACTATTCACACCTGTTTCCCATCTAGGTAATTAACCCAGTATAAGTCAGCTCTCTCCATGTACTGTACTTGCTATCAGATTGTTAAGACCAGTTTCAACAGACACTGTCCAGTTAGCCTGTCTGTTCCCTCATTGTTCTGCTTCTCTGCCCGGTGCTGACATGTTTCTGTACTGGACCTTTAATTTGGCGTGCTGTAATTCCCTGTTTCCCTCGTTCCACGTCACGCTTGTCTTGTACATAATACACAACTATGCCACATCCCACCCTGGTTAAGGCATAAATAAGCAATACAACAAATTATTATCGCGATTTAATTATGCATGCCAGAGCACAGTTCGAATTGTTTACAGATGAGTAAGTGTTGTGGACCGTCATACCTAATGCATTAGCATTGTGAGAGATTTGATGTGGATTAGTTAAAGGGATTATTACTAGTTGTGGAGCACCAGCAGACTGTGAATAAGGGGTTTGGGTATATTTGGAATTTGAACGAACAGGATCAGCACTTGCTGCTGCAACGTGGAGAAAAGTATCAACTAAAAAATTCAGAGTTGCATAGAAATGTCACCTCATCCTACTTATTCTATTTCTGTCGTATCTGGTGTGGTGTTTCATTATGTTATTGCCGCCCACTACACTGAGGCTCGGTTAAATTTCCCTCAGACTTTCATTACTTTCTCTGTCAGTTTTTTTTTTTTTTTTGAAAGTGTCAAAACAATGATTATAACAATTATATGATTGTAAAAGAGTCTTCGGATAAGGTTGGGTGCCTCTAGGGACGATGTCTGTCAGCTGGTGTCAGTCAATTGGTCCAGTCCGAAGTATCTCTATAACTACTGCAATACGGGACGTTGTGAGGGCATTC
>NW_018127894.1:3567688-3574641 GCF_001952655.1 Monopterus albus | reverse complement strand
ATCCTATTGACTTTGATGTTCCCCTGAATATTCCTCCAGCACCACCGTGAGGTTGAGGTTTGTTGCTTTGAGTGAAATGAAATGTCATGCGGGTTGTGTCGGACCATTTTAGTCATTTTTGTCATCCCACACGTCCACCCAGACTTTGTCGTTCAGTATACAGTGTTACTAACAATGACTTTTGTTCTTGTATTAATTACTGCAGCTGCTAGAGATGGCCTATTTATAACATGTAGCGATGATATTAATCTTTTGTAGTGCAGGTTGCCCTCTCTGAAGCATAATTATGGGTGTTATTAAAGCTGATAACTGTCATTAATTTGGGTGATAATATGCAAACTAGCAACCCAGATTGTCAGAAAATCGAATATTCCAAATGATTTTCATGAAACGAAGACTCCTAGATCTCCACTCATACACTAGCAAATACACATTAAATGTCAAAATATTAAAAAAAAGTGATGTTTTGCACAGCTGTCTTTAGTGTGTGCACAGTTTTGGGATATCTGTGCTCATTTTTCAGGATGACCCTGATACATGTTATCAGATAATATATTGTATCATTTGGCCCATTGTGTTTCATACTAGGTGTAAGGAAGACTAAAGACCTTTCAGGTTAATAATTTGCCATAGAGAAATGGGTGATGGAGGAGGAAGAGACAGAATAAATGAGAACAGGAGCACAAAATGAACGAGTAAATGGAAAGATAAGCTGAGGAGGGCTGGAGGAGAGAGATGAGCTGACGATGAACAGATTAAAGATAAATAAGTGGTGTGGAGGAAGGGGGAGGGGGCTTGTGAGAAGAAGTTGGAAAAATGAAGAGGAGGATGGATTGAAGACGAGTTTAGTATGCTGGAGACAGCAACAGCAAGGAGTCTGGAAAAGCCACATCCTCTGTGTGCTGAATAGATCCATTTATATTGTTGGTAGGGCACACACACACACACACACGCACGCACACAGAAAATGATCTAAGTGGTTTAATTGATAACTAGTGTGCCTTAATATTCACTAGCAGCCACTTTCCTGCTGTAATGAGGAGCTGTTACATACGAAAATTAGCAGTGTACCAGAGTCCTCCTGTGCCAAGAAACACTTTAATTGGACCTTTGTTACATTCATATCAATATTTTAAAAAGTACAGATGAAATTTTGTATATAAACTTCATTTGGGAGCATGCCTAATCTTTTAATCAGTGTTTAGTTATAAGTCTTTGGCTACTTTTTCCTCAGTTTGGTATTGCTGAGAGTTTTGCCTTCCCTCTTGTGACACCATCTGGTGATTCATCTTAATGGATCTAACTAATGCATCAGCTAACACCTCTATCCAGGCTATTAGGTGACTCACACAGACACCCAGGTGTGGGGAAAGAGGATGAAAGATGATTTATTTAGTGGGGCCCTGCAAATATTTGTTTGATGTCTTATCTCCAATGTGAAGGTTTGAGGTTTTGCACATCAGCAGACATCTGGCAAATTAGTTGGGCGAGGTCGTCGTATCAGTCAGCAGGGTGGGTATGTGAAAGTGGAAGATGCTGGTTGCAAACTGGATTTTACCGGGTGAATGAGCAAGTTGTTCTGGTTGTAGTCTGGTTAGGTCTGGGAATCATTTAGACTTCATCGATATATATGATTCTAAGAAAAATCAGACTTCCCAGCATGCATTTTTTTCAGAGTGAAGACTCTCCAGAGACCTTTTTTTTTGCTTTTTGTATTGTAGTAGTAGGTAGTGCGTGATTGTGTATTGTTAAAAGGTAAAATAAAGACACTAGGGATGAAACAATAACAACAAGAACCCACGGTTGGTTTTGCATCTGTGTGTCCTGTTTGTTTGCTCTTCTCTGTTAAAGTGTAGCACCCTGCCGTTCTCCGGCTGTTTCTGTGAGAGGAATCCGGTACTGTCTCAGTTCTAAACAGGGCTACCATTGCCTTTTTAGGCAGCATTTGCAAGTTGCTATGCATTTTGTCAGTTTCCTTTGCACCTGTGTCATTTCTTGAAACAGGAAAAGTGAAATGCTGCCAAACAACGACAATAAAAGCTGATAATGGAGAAGCCAGTTTCAAATTCTGTGACCTTAACACAGTCATATTAGAAAAATAACCACGTGATATCTTAGTAGATACATCACAGTCCCACAACAGTGCTGAGAAAATTTTATATTGTGACACTGTGGAATTACAAATATCATTACATGTTTTATCTTTTCATGTAGGACTGCTGACTCATGTTTTTAGTGTCACATCAATCCTTGGCCTCGTGTTACCTCACATAAAAATGATTGCAGTGAGTTCCATACAGCGAGGTTTGCATTTCTTTAACTTGGGGAAAGAGAGCACTGCTGTTGGACCCATACACTCTACCGGTAGTTTAGCTATCAGGAGAGAAAAGTTGGATCAGTACAGTTGCAGTCAGAGCTAGCGTTAGCATTTACACTTTACTGGGAGAACATGCAGTTTTAGTGTGATATATACAGTATGCCTTAATGTGTTACTGTCAGTATAAAAACAAATGATACAATGGCATTAAGGAGGCTATACCACAGATTGATTATAAATGTTTATGTAGTGATGATAAAGCTGTCGAACAGTGAGTTGCATAAAATTAATGACACATTTTATTGCTCATTTGAAATTATTCTGCGCTGTTAAAGTACAGGCTTTCAGATAAAGGATGTTTTCAGCCCGTACAGTATAGCCCTTTAAATTTATAACCCTTCATTCAACTACAGCCTAATGTATTTTGATGAGACTGAAATTACACTCAGATATAAATTATTAAAATGCAGTAGAAATGTGCGCTCTGCAGTGACTTGTATGCAGCCAATAAACAGCATGTCCCTCTTGATGCCTCTGTTTATCTGTCAAGTTCTTTTTTTTTTTTGGGCTTTGTATATCTTTATGAGAATTTAGCTGCGACTCCCCGGGGTGCTAAATTGCTGTTAGACAACGTTGTGCACATGATTAGCTGAACGAATGTAAGTACACGAGGGTGTGATTCATCAAACCTGCTTCTCAGTCTCCGCGTTGCTGCCTGAGAGCCTAAAGGAAGACATGTAACGGTTCATCTGCTGTGGATGAAATTACCATCCATTTATGAAACAGCAGACTTCAACACTGTAGGCATTTTCTCACTTCACATGCACAATATAGAGAACTGAGCCTAAACATCGGATACCTGCTACAGAAATTAATTAGCGCTGAAATGATTTGCTGATTAGTCTCTCAACAGAAGTGAATACATTTGCTTGAAGGTGATAAATTTGATTAGGACATTGTAACTGTGCAAAAAAAGAGAATAAAGGTCAAAAGTTTAAGGCTAAAATCAGATCTTTCCAAATATCTGTCTGTGTCTCTCTGAACTTCTTTGCCTGAAGTGTGCGTGCCTTGCTAATGCTACTGGTCCCAGGTTACTAAATGCATGTGCTGTCCAAATTTGAATCAGATTTTTTTCAAAAGCAGCAGAAGCTCTTCATATGTGACTACCACTTCTTATTCCATCACTTATTTAAATACCTGAAACTGTCCTAAAGTGATCTTTATTGTACATCAAGCGTTTCATAGTCGGCAGTAATCATTGTCAGTGAAATACTCCTGCACAAGTGCCTTTACTGTACAGCTTCCACAGAGAAGCACTTTAAATAAGAGCACAGTTACTGCTTCCTCTAGAGACAAGCTCATTGACCGCACTGTCAGTTGGGCACAGACACACACACGCTGTGTTTTCATTACTTGTAGGGACTTTACATTGACTTACATTTATTTCCTGTAGACTTATCCTAATCTTAACCATAACCACTACTATTTAGAGAAGGGGTATTTTGGAGGTGTTGAATTTTCAGACAAAAGGAAATGCCCTGAGCACAGACTTGCCTGAGACTGTCATCCCCTCACCTCACCTGTCTGTGTGTGTGTGTTTGTGTGTGAGCCTGACACAGACAGTGTGAGTTCCAATTGCAAAGACACACACACACACACACACACACACACACACACACACACACACACAGACTGGATAATGACTCACTCACAGACGGTGGGAAATCAATGCACTCAACCATCCAGGTACTTCCCTTGAGTTATGGTTGTCATTTAAAAGTTTGCTTTCCTGATCATAAAACTGGTTTTGCTTTTTGTTCATTTATTTATTTATTCACTTTCCATCTGCTGCAGTTATTCTGGGGCTTTTTCTCTGGTGCTTCTCACATTACCAGTCAAAGTGCAATATACGATTGATTCATTGTGTATGTAAAGAAACACCACAAAAGCCAGGAACGAGCTCTTCTGCACCAAATATAACCTCTTTATGGTGAAAGGTGGAAGTTAAAGAAACATTTCAGCGGTATGCTGTACCAGATATTGCCATTTTCTACTGTCAGTTTCGCACTTGACTTATTTTCCTAATGACCCAGTATTTACTACAAAAATTCATGTGACACCCTAAAAGAAACCTTCAGGCCCCCTGTTGTCACACATGGTCAACAGAATATGACATAAACATCAACAGTGAAACTTGGTAATTTGGTTTCTTTTAGTTGGCGGCATCCTGGTGAGCGATGCTACTGCCCACCAGTGTTTGTCATGGCTGCTAATGAGTGGTGGCTCTGTCTTTATCATCCTCTACTGATGTTGCTTTATGTTGCCCAGGCCTTTGTTGCATTCTCTGTTAAGTGTTTAGCTAATTTGACTTGTACAGTGCACTTCGACTTTAGCATAAAGTGGTAAATTGTACCATACGATATCATATTTTTATTCTACCTCTATAAAATTAAAGTCATTATTCAAGCCAAACTGCCAAATAAGTGGTACAAATGTAACTACAGCTTCTACATTTTGAGGATTTGCCCATTCTCTTGGTCTTATGTGATAGTAAACGGAATATCTTTGGCTTTTGGTTTGTTCACTGGCCAAAACAAATGATTTTTATTGTCATTATATAGTAAATCCTTTTTTAAAAATAATTTAATATTTAGTTCATTAATGAAATATTTCCTATGGGGTTTTCTTGTAAAGAAACAAAAGCTGTGTGCATTGTTTTGTCACTAAAACGTGTGTTTCCACGAGGCCTTTTCTCCTGAGCGCATTTACATGTTTCTCTGATATTTTAAATCCTGCACTGTTTACATTGTCAGCTTGTCGTCAGCTAGGAGAAACAGTTCAGTTTGTGATAACTAAGCTTTTCTATCGGGTATATTTGCCTTTTCTCCATGTGCTATTGTAGAGCTGCAACGTAATAAGGAAAAACTACAAATTGGAAAGAGCCAGTCAATAGAGCAGCAATGCAATGGCAACAGCATCTCTTTTCATCTTATCACATCTGATCTCCTAACAGGGGGAATTAAAATTGCCTTTGCCCTTCACGCTCGAGTTTGGAAAGATGATCTGCACTGGGTGCATTTCATCATAATGACATCATCTGACTGTGCTTCATATCAGTGTGTCAGAGTCGATCAGAGCTCACATAACCAACCAGAGATCTCAGAGATTAAATCAGGAGCAAAGTCAGTTTAGTGCAGCACATACTAGTCCTGAAAGCTTTGATCAGTAGTCTGTCAGAGTCACAGTCATCAGGATGATACATTTTTCCATGATGTCTTTTGCCTTATCTCATCTGTTCACATTAAGACATTATTGCTGTGCATAAAAAATCACCTTGGTTGTACAGTACTTCGCCTAATGACACAGCTGCGCTATATTAGGGCAGCTATGTGAATATACAGTCCTCCGTCAGCTATCACAAAATGAGATTGCATCCCAACTTTCTCCTAAACCTCATATGCCTTTTGTCCTGCTGGTAAAATTCAGTTTCTCTCCTGCTGCTCCTCATGCTTTGTTTTTTTGTTTTTTGTTTTTGTTTTTGTTCCCTGTAGATCAGTATATTCTGCTTTAAAGCATGCATTGACCATAAACTACATCTCCCACAATGCATTTGGATTGTTACTCACAAAGTAACGGCATCTCTCCACTTTAAGTGGAATCTAGAAATGTCTATGGGTGAGGAGGGATCTACTTGGTGTGTTCAAGGACAGGCAGCATCACCTTGTTGTTGTTGTTGTAAAATGCTACTTCTGTCACACTTGTTGGTTGTGCCATAGTTCTGCCCCCCTTCACTGTGACAAAAAAAAGTTCTGAATAAAGTTACTCTCATAAGTTGTTTTTGATATTTCCCTGATTTACTTGAATAACACCTGAAAGGTTTTGCTAGCTGAAAGTATGCTGAAGTAGAATTTTCCCATTCATTTGAATGGGGCAAGATTTTCAAATTAAAGCTAAATATTTTAAAAGTATGAAGTTTATAAAACATCTGAATAGAAGCATGAATGTCCTTGAAGAGCTGAACATTTTGATAGCTGAAAGTATGCTGAAGTAGAATTTCCCCATTCAATTAAATTGAGCAAGATTTTACTGAAAAACACTAAATAGTTTAAAAAGTATGAAGAATCAGATGAATCAGCATCCATACAAATATATTTTTTTGAATCGCTCTTGGTCTGGTCCCTCCCCTGAGACCAATTTGCCATGGGAGACCCTTTCAGGGGCTAATGCCCCAGACAACTCAGCTCCCAGGATCATTGGGACACACAAACCTCTCTACCACGTTAAGGTTGCGATTCCAGGAGTGGTTTTTAATTTGGGTGTTACTAAATTACATCAGATCTGTCAATATGTGTCTCACAGTCCTGTCATGTAATTCAGTAATGGGTCTGGCCAAATTGATTTGTTTTCATTCATCCATCCATTCTTCATTATCTATATAATCATTTTTTCAATAACTATAATATAAAATATTAAAATATAAATAAATAAATACATAAAATATAAAACTTTATATATGATATATAATATACTAATATATAATAGAATATATTATAATTATGTAATATATTAATAATAATAGAATCTCATATAATAATAATATCAACATAATTTCTGAATAGGGTTTATAAAAACAATC
>NW_018127894.1:3544014-3567353 GCF_001952655.1 Monopterus albus | reverse complement strand
AAGGCACCAGGGAGAGAGTCCTGGTCCTCACATTGTCCATCCTCATGCTGTTCCTCAGGGTCATCATGCTCTTCACAGCTGGTGACTTCCTTAGCATTGAGCTTAGCTAAGAGCTGGTTGTTGAGTGAGACCTGCATGTCGAGCATGGTTCTCAGTGGCTCCAGTATTCTCTCATAGAGCATGACCTTGCTATCAATTTCTTTCTGCATCTTCATCATCTCCTCTGCCATCTTTTGACTAAAGCTGTCTTTCTCAGTCCTTAAGTCTCAATCATCTTGAGATCTTGCTCCGCCATGTTGGCATGAGTGAGCTTTTCAGTCTCTAGCTCACGCTGAAGGGCGTCTTTGTCCGCCTTCAAGCTGTTGTTCTCCACCTTCAGGGTGTCGATCAGCTGAAGATCTTGCTCCACCCTTTCTGCATGAGTGAGCTTTTCAGTCTCTAGCTCACGCTGAAGGGGGTCTTTCTCCACCTTTAGAGCGGCTTTCTCCGCCTTCAGGGTGTCGATCAGCTGGAGATCTTGCTCCACCGTGTCGGAGTGAGACTTGTTTTCTGTCTCATGCTCACTGTGAAAACTTTCCACCCGCTGCTTGAGAGCGAGGGAATCGTCCTCACCTCTCAGGCTGAGCTCATGGTGTGAAGCTCTGAGCTTCTCCAGTTCTTCTTGGAGAGCGCTGTTCTTGTTCCTCTCCGCATTGAGCTCATCCGTGAACCTCTTCTGGCATATCGTATATGCCACTTTCAGATCCTCGTAGTCTTTCTGAAGATCTTTCTTCTTCCTCCTCTTTATACTATTGGCCACCTGAGAGGCAATGTTCGAGGCGCTGAGAGCTTCTGCGTCACAGTACTGCCTCAGCCTCTCAAGCTCCTTTCTAGCTTCTTTCTCCCTCTTGATAAAGTCTTCAGTCTTGGCTTTCTGGTAAGCCAGCTGTTCCTTTGTCTGGCTTAGCTCTTGGCTAAATTGGATCCTCCAGTTCTGTTCATAGTTAAAGTTCTCCCTGCCTCTGCTCAGCATCCCTTGAAGCCTCCTGATTTCTTCATGAGGAGCTTCGCAGTTCATGTTCTTGTTCCTGCGAGCTGTCTGTATGTTGGTTCTACAGTTTTGGGGTCTGTCGGCAGAACTTGCCATTTTTTTTACTGGAAGAATCACTTTTTACGGGAATACCGAAGTATTTCACTGAATAGATGTTGTTTAACGTGTGTTTGTCGAGTTAATCTCTCTTGCTCACCAGCGTGGTGTCTCTATTGAAGTTCAGAAGTTGTCTGATTGCCTGTTAAGCTGCAGTTATTAGGTGAGCTGCTGCGCAAGACTTGGTGACATCACGACGATCAAAGCCATGTCGCTGATGACGTCACAGCTCTGAATGCTGCAGAGTTCAACTTTCTGCATGTTTACATTCAAAATCACAATCTGTCAGTCAAATGTGCTGTAAGCTAACAGGCCACCGTAGTAACATTCAAAACCATTTAAAAACCTGCAGGTTAAAGCAGGTTAGGTGAAAACATGACTTTCCCTGAACTCGAAGTTAAACTTCATTTTCACCTAAACCACTTTGAACAAGTCTTGTTTTGATGTTAAAAAAGTAGACAGTTTGTATTTCTGTATTTGTATTTCTCTACTATTCTTGCCTACCACTAGGGTCTGTCCCCTTCATTGCCATTTGTTTGATCAAGTGATCATCATGATCACAGTTACATAAACTTTATATGGTCAAGACCAAACTTCTGAGAATGCAAAATAAAATACTAATTCACCTTTGTATTACAAATATAATTACTTAAAAATGAAATTACAAATTAAGACAAGACATAAAATGCAAAGAAAACACCACAATACACCATCGGGTTGGCATCAAATGAGTTTGATACCCCTGCTGTAGATGATCAGCCTCTGTTGCTGGACAGTTGTTTCTGACATGTGCGACATTGTTTAATCTCAAATTAGCCCATAACATGCTTGACAGCCGGGGGTTGTTGTTGTCATTTAAAAAAACTTTCAGCATCAGGAGCAGAGCAGGCTGTTGTGTGAGGCAGCAGGTCTGGTCAGCCTGGCATTTTGAGTTGATTAAAGCTGATGAAGCTTAAAGCGTGCAATGTGGAAATAGCTTTCTAACGCTGTGGATGACAGCTAAAATTTAAGTTTCAAATTTGATGTTTTAAGCATGCAGAATATTAGGAATGTTTTGTAGACTGATGAGGCAGCAACATGCACAGAGACAATTTCCATTACAGCTGCAAATAGCAGTCATTTTCTCACTTAAGTAGTCTTCGAAATATCAAAAAACAGCCTGAGGCGACATCTTCAAATTCCTTTTTTTGTAACGGACAAAAAGTTTATTACTGCAGGATCTTCAGTGAGTGATCATGTATGACAAAGACAAGCTGAAAATCATCATGTTTGGGAAGCTAAAACCAGTAAAAACTTTTTTCTTTATGCTCTTATTTATCATGAACAATGCACATTAACATGAGTATTATGTAAAGCCAAAAGATGCGTACAAAAGTCAACAATCAAATAGCTAATTATTTCTGCTATAAACCCTAGGAACATAGCCAGGGATATTTTATCAAGCTGAAGGCAAACATACAGTAATATGCCATTTATGTTACTCATTAGAGTCATAAAATTGTGGAGGTACATTCTGTACAAGGCTGTGACATTACAGTACATTCTCTGCGAAGGTGTGAAGAAATTAGCGGTCGTGTCATTTGCACTCGATTAGTTGAATAACAGGAAATTAATTACAACAATTTTGATAACCGATTAATCATTTAGGTAATTTTTATGTTAAAATGGCAAATATCTTTTTTCAGACTAAACAAAATTAGAACATTCTGACTTGGGCTTCAGGGAATAATGCTAAACATTTTTCAGTGATAATGAAAATAATTTTCGCTTACAGCTTTACAGGTTTTTCTGTCTTCATTACATGACACACATAAAAAAGAAGCATAACAAACAACCACAATATAAAGCAAAACATTTAACTGCTTAAAATAAGCTCTGTGAGAGAGAGAGCGTCAAGATGGAGAATAGACAACCAAACAGCTGATATTGTACTTATGTAAGTGGTCTAAATTTTTAATAAATTTGCAATTAAATTTTGTATTCAGAAATGGAGTAGTGTAAATGAAGGAGTTTTGGGGCAGTTGACCACTTGTTGCTCAAGCCTCTTTACAACACACTTCCCTTGTTACCTGGATGATAAAGAGGGATCTGGCTCTGCACGTTACTTCCTCCACAGTCAGCAGAGCTCATTGATTAACACCTTCTTCAAGTATACACTAAATGGTAGATGCACTGCTAATCTAAGCACATTTAAAGGATTTGTGAGCGGCCTCCAACCACCCTGTCGGAGCCGTCTCGTTTGATGATCCTGTTAAAATTCAGCTGTCTAGTGGATCAGATGATTCTGTGTGTCAGAGGAGTCAAGTGGTGAAGAAGCAGCGATCCATCAGAGGTTTGGTGGACTCGCTGTGTAATTACTGCATCTTTTAGCTGATACTCTTATCCTGTTTGATATTTCTTTGTGTTTTTAGTTGGGTTTAATCCCATTTAAACAGCCATTTTACTGCAACTTACTAGGTACAGCCACTAAAAGGAAAGCCAAACATCTACAAACTGTGTTATCTGAGAAAAGAGCTTCATAGGTTTCAGGGAATTCACAAAGAATATAAATAATTGACTGAAATTCTGAAAACTGTCATTTTCATTCATCATCTTGTTTATTTTTTCTCGCTCCTTCTGTTTGTCTTATTCAAACATTGAACACAAAGTCCAGGGGTGTTTGTGTTTGTTTGCATATTTGTTTGAGAACCAGATGCTGCAAACCAACGGTGTTTTGGGTCAACAATCCTCTGCCCGTTGCCTTCATCCAAATCAAGGTGGAGGAAAAAAGACACACAGTGTTGGGAGAGCTGATGGAGCAACTCTCCCAACTATTGTTACCTTCCCCCTTTATTTATCTATGTATTTACTTTTTACAAATATTATTTAGCCTTTTTTCAGTTGCTGTCTACATCTTGAGACTTTGGGTTAGAAACATCATTCAAACTTTAAAGTCTTCAATCTAAGGTGACTTTAGATCTATTACTTTTCTTCTTGTTAACTTTTCTACTTTTGTGTTATTCAAATATGTTTTTAGACATTTTTGAAAATGAATTTATTTGATATTAATCAAGTTTAAAATTAAGATAGAACACAGTAACGTGCAGTAACGTCCTTTGTCTTCAGTAGATCTCTGGCTGCTAGAGGTTTTTTTTTTTCACTTGAACATGTTGTTTTGGAGAATTTGCTAAAAACAAAAGTTCCTGGAAGAAGAGTCTCAGCAAATCTGGCTAACGGCAGCATAGTTTTAGATGCACTTTGCTTTCTTTTAAAATATTGCAGGACAAATCAGAATGAAAGGGTCAAAGCTGCAGGAATGAAGTCACTGACTCAGACTTATTCTTAATTTATATCACATACGCTTGGCAACAGTTTAAAAGGCGCCATATTTTCCCACTGTTGTCATGGTGTTCACTCGTTTTCGCATATGGCCAGGTCTGCATTGTTCTGCGGTGTGGGCAGGCAGCAGAAGCTTAAGTGGTGATTTGTCACCTCGTCCTACGTCTCTCATTGTGCTCTGTATCTCTATATATTGTCAGAGCAGCTGGCAGATTTAGCTTCACACATACAGTAATTCAGACCTGACAAGAAGCAGGTTGTAAATCTTGGTTAACACTGCCTCACTTCACATCGCACACAGAGAACTCCTACCTGCATGTCTTTTTTTTTTTTTTTTTTTTTTCAGTGTGTTAATGATTTGAGCACTTGTGGAGTTATAGCTACTGTAAATGCAGCTTTTACATGAATTTTTTAGTTTCACTTTTAAATAAAAATGCTGTAAAGTGAAAAATGTTGCACCCTAAGGTGTCTGGAAAGCAGGCCGCCACTGCAGAAGACGCTGAAGATCCTGTATACTGTTGCCATGGTGCCGTACCTGTATTTAGGTCACCGTTTTGAACCGTAGAGCACCTTCATCGTTCACTCGCTCACACTCATCCACACATATGCAGCGCGTGCATACATTTTCACATGCAATGGGTCCATGCCATAGAGCATAAGACCGTGTGGAAACCTCCCTGAACAGTCAGTAGCTGCAGCTGTCAGATTAGAAGAGGAAGGAACTGTAGTGGTGCCTTGATCTCAGTTCAACCCCTGCCGACCCTATAATCCCCTCAGGCTGATCTTAAAGGATATGTCTGCTGATATTCTGTATTTTTCTTATGACAACAAATCCCATCAAAAGAATTTATCCTACTACTGTACTGTATAGCCAAAGCCTTTATGCTACAGAGTGCCATTATTGTGTACTAAACTATTAAAACACAATAAGGAGCCACATTATCGCACTGGGTGACATTATGTAGTTTATTTAGAGGGACAGTTTCCAGCTGTTTACATACTGTATGTCACTGGGCAAAAACTAATTTAAAACTGAACTGAGTTGGTGATGTTTATTTGAGGATGTAAACAGACTGAGGGCCCAGACTTTTGGGTGTAGGTCCTGTCTACACCCAGACTAAGACCATCTGCTTTGGAAATGATCCTTCTTTCCTTTGCCCCAATAGGCGGAGATAGTGGATCAGCCTTGCATTAGTTGGGCCGGGACTCAGCCATCTGTGTGTTCGGCTTTGTTATTCCTGTGCCACGACTCTTCTGTCAGAGGCTGCATGTTGTCTGTCTGCTGTACTGTTCTGGGGCTTTGTGGCTCCTTGTGTTCCCCTACAGTCTGGCACAGACAGAGCTTTGATTCCTAAGATCCAGTTATGAATTTCTTCTTTCATCATTTGTTAAATGTAGCATCCAGTTATCAAATGTCCATCTCTGGTACTTTGTTTGCATAGACCTATTTCTATATAACCACAGCTGAAGTAGCTCTGGACAGTCAGTCTAACGATATCTGTTGAAGTTGATTTAAAGAAAATTATTACTGCTGTTTTCAGTTGCTGGGTGGTAAGCGGGGGTGAATTTGCAAACTGTATTTTGAAAGGACAGTTTAGAAAAGCTGAGATAAAAACAGAAGTGCTGAAACAGGTAGACTATCATGGATGTGAGACACCACATCCTTTCCCATTTTAGTTAATGCACCTTTCATTTCTACTCTCTGCTCTTTTGTGTCCTGTTATTTTGGCCCATTTATGTTGTCTATATTTTATTTGTGGTCGTCAGTCTGTATTTATGCTGCCTGCCATTTGTCCTTTGATGAACTCAGAATACGTTTGTGTTTACTTACGACATACATTTCCAAGAATTTTAAAATCTTTGTAACTTTTCAGAGATAAATAATTACATGTAATGTGACCAGTGTAATTACTGGCCACAAAGCCTTCAGCTGGATTCCGTTATTGGCAAAATCGATTTGGTTAAACAATATGCAGTTCAGGTGAAAATGTGCATTTCAAGAGAGATTTATTTATTGTACATGTAAATATTAAAATATATATGCAGGATTAAAATCTAGGAGGATGCCACAGTATAACCTTATATTATAATTCTGTTTATCCATTATGTAGTTTAATCTTGGGCGGCATGGTGATGCAGTGGTTAGCGCTGTCACCGAACAGCAAGAATGTTCTTGGTTCAAGCCCCAGCTGACCCGGTGCCTTTCTGTGTGGAGTTTTTTGTCTACTTGTGCTCTATGATAGACTGGCAACCTGTCCAGGATGTACCCCGCCCCTCACCCACTGTCAGCTCGGACTGGCTCCAGATCGCCAGACTTGGTTTGCTGGTTTGTTTGCTCCAAGTGTAATGTAAAAAGTAATGAACGGATTTTAATGAAATCTTCTGGGGAGGAAGGCTACGGCACACGGAGCCAAAGTTTTGCAGTGGGCTTGTAGAGCTAAAGGAGGCAGGTGTGAATCAAAAATTAAAAACTGGGTCAGTGTTTTTCCTGTAAATTTCTCATGGAACCAACTTAGCCAGCCTAGTAAAGACATCTTGGTCAGCTGGTTCTGAGGACGGTGACGCTGCAAGTGTCAGTTGGACTGAACACATGGATGCTCGAGTAGCAGCTGGCATGAATTTCAGGTCTCATTCATTTGTGCACCGCGGCCTTTCATTGCTGCCAGCAATAGGATTTTATTTATGATTTCTCAATAATTAAAGTTTAAATGAGCTGAAATACTGAATCCATTAAAGATATTACCTTGGATTTCGGTTCATTTCACTTTGAATTTTCCTCCTGGCCTCTCTGCATGTTAACACCCTGCTATTATGAAGAATATCTGTCATGTTAAAATTGATTTTGGCTTTATGCTAAATCATTATCTTCTCAAAAGGATCCATCTTGTTGGAAAACACTACAGTGCATACACCGCTAAAAGGGGGCATGGTGTGTTAACTCAGGCTGAGAAGACAAAACCAGCAAGTTCAACAGTATTTACCCAATTTGATTTGAAAACCGTGAGACATGGGCTGAGCTTTTATTCATGAACAGTGTGTGTTTAAAATATCACTGGCCCAGATTTTTCTTTATGCCAATTTACAAGAAAGCAAGAAAAAATGTCTTACTCCATGGACTGGTTTTGACTTTGTAATAAAATGTGACCTCCAGAGAGAAATGGTGATCTGCAGGAGAGAGAGAAATTAAAGTTGCTGAGAAATTAAATACTTTTGCATTGTTTTTTTTCTGTATATCTATTGGAGTAGCATAATAAATATGTGGCTCAGGAGGTAGAGCGGGTCGTTTGCTAACCGGAGGATTAGCGGTTCGATTCCCGGCTTGTCCAGTCAACATGTCGAGGTGTCCTTGAGCAAGACACTAAACCCCCATTTGCTCCCGGTGATGTCACGGGTGTGTGAATGCGTGAGTGCTTGGGAGTGCGAATGGGTGAATGGCCGAATAATGTGTGAAAGCGCTTTGAGTGTGCTGTAAAAGCATAGAAAGGTGCTGTATAAGTATAAGACCATTACCAGAGACCTTGTCATGGATGTGGTCCTTGCAGTTGGGCCATGAAATCCCACAGGCAGATTTTCATTGTGATAAAACTGCCACTTCTGCCAGCATCTTTGGCAGAAAAGGAGCCCGTTGGACACAATTCTTACATGTAAATTAACAACTTCCCAAAAAAAAAAAAGTTGTTAAAATGTTGAGTCAAGAAGCCGTGATGCCTTGTGCAGGCAAAAACTAATTTGTACCGCAGTTACTCAAAGTGAATTAATTTTTCACATCATAACAATATGTGATTATAATACACAAATGATTATGGCAACAAGGTACAGAGTGTTGTTTCTCCACTACTGAAACAAGTTGCCTTAAGTGCATCATGATGTGCTGTTCAGGTTTGTTTTAGCACTTTGTCAAAAATAGTCTCTTCAACTGAGAGCACCCATCAAGATAAATAAAGGGATAAGAAACAAAAAAAATTGTTTGTGTTTGTCAAGTGGCTAAAAGTAATTAGTAATACATTTACTCAAGTACTGTAATTAAGTATAATGTTGTTATAATGCTTGACCTCACATGAGAATTTTCATTTTGTGCTACTTCATAGAGGCAAATGTTGTACTTGTTACTCCATTGCATTTATTTGATAACTATAGTTACTAATTACTTTTCAGAATCAGATCTATTTAAAAAAAATACAGTATAGTCATGATTTTCTTGATCCCTGGTGGAAAATTCAAAGGATTCTCAGCAGAAATTGAAATGAAAGGGGACAAATAAAACCAGCTCCACCTTTACCAAGTGCAACATTAAATGTGATGTACACAATAATGTATCAGTAATTATAATCCAATAATATGATATACAGGAATGTGATATGTGCCATCCTGTAGTATGACTACTTTTACTTTCAGTACTTTATGTTTTGATGCTAATACTTTTGGACTTCAGTCACATTTTGAAAGCAGGACTTTTACTTGTCACAGTATTTTTACACTGTGTTATTGCTACTTTTACTTAAGCAAATATTTTGAGTATTTCTTCCACCACTGTCCTGAGATCAGTGGTCTCCAGTCAGCCTGGAGACTACTGACATAGTCGGGATTGAACCAAAGTATTTAGGCATTTAATCAGTTTACTGTATGTATTCAGTTATCCTGCTTTTCATTCATTGTTTTTAACTTATAATATTATTTTCAGCTTGTTGCTTTTTCTGTCTGTCTGTCTGTGCATGTTTCACCCTTTCTGATCCCCCTTTACATTTATTTCCCTGCCTGCCAGTCACATTTTCCATGCATCCATTCATCCATCCATTTTTCTGTCATCTGTGATGCAGTCAGCGTCTGCCACGTAGCTTATCAAGTCTCACAGAGCTCGGGCTATGCTAATGTGGTGCTTGTGCTGACATAAACAGTCTGTGTTCCCTGTTTGCATGGCTTAGCAGACAAAGAGTGATGCCCTGTTACCAATCACTGCACATGTCTAGCATCTGTTTTACTCAAACCTCCAGCTCTGCTTTTGCAGTTTGTTTTCACATCAGTGGTTACATTTCCACCCCATATGCAGATGTTTGACTGCTGATTGTTTATGAAATGATGAAATTCTCTCACTTGGATTTTTTGTGCTTTTCAAGCAGCCGCAGAAAAATGTTGATATGTCCTGCAGCAATCTCCTACTCGCCTGTAGTTTTTGCTGTGTTTCAGAGCTGACAGTGACCCCCAGCTGAAGACAAACTGTCAAAAACGCTTTGTCACAAATCAGAAATACTGTTAAAAGAAGAAGAAAATCTGTCGCTACAAGATTCTGCAGCATGATCTATTCAGGCAGCAGCAGCAGTATGTGGCAGGCTGGCATTTGAATATCGGCCACATAGCACCTGCGTCAGCAAATGTCTAGCAATACATCACATTCAGATTTACCTTTTTACTCATTGCTTTCATGCAGCTGTCTGACACATTTCATACAAGGGGAACTCATTTTTATTCTCAAACCCCAGCTGACCAGTCCCCTGAGTCGGGGTAATCAGTAAAAATGTGCTGCAATACAAAAAATATAATCCTATCAAAGTTAGGCCATAAAAGTTTTTAGTTTTCATATTCTTCAATTTATGGAGCGCTGCTGGCTGTTTGTAGATCAATGATTTTTTCTGACATCTTGCATAGTCTGCTGGATTATAGTGCCTCAAAATGATGCATTTACTGAGAAAGTACTAGATACAAGAAAATACAAGAAACATTATTAATAATTCATCAGAATCATGAGAGAGGAAAAGAAGAAACAAGAGGAGTGAAGTCCCAGATAAACAAACCCTCACACTGTGTGTATGAATGCAGCTTTTGTGCAAACAAGAGAGGCCCAAGACCTGCAGGCTTTGTAGTCGATGAGAGGAGCATCTGTGGCTCGCAGCACAGGGGGCAGAAAGATCCATTTATTCGAAGTTGTGCCGGTTGTTCTCCACTCCTCTCTTGTCCTCTCAGTGTTTAACTGTTTCTCACTTTCTCTTCACCGTCTTCCCTCTCGCTTGCCAATGATGATAAATGTTTCAGATGTGGATTCCAAATATATCCACAGTGATTTCTTGCTTAATAAGTTTTAGTCATTTTTAATACATCACCGAAGGCCACACGAGGCAAGATGCTTTATGCCGAAATACATCACATTTATCAGCTTGATTCACAAAGTAGGGATGCAGTGCAGATGAGCAACTTAATGGTATAGTCCGACTAGGGTAGCCCTGTACCGTACTTGAGTACAATTGTCTCCCCTATCCATTCCCCTGCTGGCCTGTGCTCACACTGCACTTGAAACAATAACACTTACATCACCACGATGCAGCTGAAGAGAAGCGTTCTTGCATAGCCCATAGCGTTGGTGTTCTGTGCCCAGGTACAGCCAGTGATCAGACCGCAAGTACTATGCAGTCCAACTGAACCATGCCTTGGCCCACCTCTTCCAAGCAGGCCAGGGCACAGTACACTGAACTGTGCCCTGGCACCATACGGAGTGATCACACCAATCAAACAAACTGAACTTTGGGGCCAAATATGCTTGGGAATGGTACGGATTTCCTAGTGTGAGTGCACCCTAAAGATAAGCCCGTGCAAATTCTCTCATGTGTAGACATTTATGCCTGACACTGTAATAATATGTGATAATATGCATATGTGTGTTTACAGCTTTTGCGCTGCACCCAAACATCCAAATATTGATTGTTATTGCTTTAACTGGGCAGCTGTGGCTCAGGATGTAGAGCAGGTCGTCCCCTAACGTAGGGTCAGCGGTTCGATCCCTGGCTTCCCCAGTCACATGAGCAAGAGACTGAACCCCTGATTGCTCCCAGTGATATCACCTGTGTGTGAATGTGTGAGCGTTTGTGTGTGTGAGAATGAGTAAATGGGAAATAATATAAAGCACTTTGAGCGTGCATCAAACGTTTTAGTCGCCTAAACCTTGTGCGGCGCTGGACCCAGCCTAGGCCCCACGACTTGAGTGCAGTATAAGAGCAGTTCACTGATTTGAACAAATGCTGCCACTAACTACTGTATAATTCAGGCAGCAATTCAATTTCTTCCAAAATGCACTTGAGAAAGCAAGCTACTAGTATATAAACTGATTTTATAGGAGACAGAGTTGATCAGTGCATGTGGTGCTGTTAGTTCCTCAAGAGGGAGCAACAAGATGAAAGCATTACCGTGCATTAAAGGAATGGCAGTAACTCTTCTGTAAATACTACTTCCTGCTTAGACAAACCTTGACATTGATACAAACAAGTCTTTTTCATCCACAGTTTTCACTTTTTTGTATATGTTCACATGTTCTAACCACTATACTTTTCATGAATGCCTGAGACATACTGTAAGAAGATGTAGTACAGCATGTGCTTTATTCATGTATTGACCATGTTTGACAGATTCGTGGAAGTAGTGACATCTTACTGTCATGGGAACAGCAGGAGACGGGGAGAGAGAGAGAAATAAAGGCAGCAGAGGGAAAGGAGAACGATCACATTACTTTGAGTGATGCTGATGATGAGAGTGTTGTCGTCCTCTGCCCTCCTCTCCTCTCCACTTCTCTCTGGCTTTATCTCTTCATGGCCGGGGATGAAGGAGCATGTTGAGCAGGGCAGCACCTAATAGAGAGGAAACAAAAGAAGCCTCCTGCCCTTCCTCTCTCCTGGTCCTCCTCCTCCTCCTACATGCATTTCCTGCCCTATCTCTCTGTCTCTGTCTCCCCCATCCTCCCTCCTTTCTTTCCATTCATTTGTATCTCTCTGTGCTGCTGTACTTTACCTTTTCCCTCTCATTCACTTGATATCTCTCCCTCAGTTCATTTTTCTCTCCCACTTTCCTCAGCCCTCTGTTTCTTCTCATTTCACATCCTCCCCCTCCTCCTCCCCCACCAGCCTTGAGCAAGACACTGAACCCCCAGTTGCTCCCGGTGATGTCACCGGTGTGTGAATGCGTGAGTGCTTGGGAGTGCGAATGGGTGAAAGTGCTTTGAGTGTGCTGTAAAAAGCATAGAAAGGCGCTATACAAGTATAAGACCATTTACCATTCTTTCAGGTCTTAACATTGCAGTTTGCTGAAATCGGATCCGTCACCGTGTCACATGGTTGAGTTGAGTAGAGTTGGGTTGCCAGGGGTTTCAACCCTGCAGAAAAGCAAAACCGCAGTTCCATCAGTTAAATCAGCTCCCATTTCAGCTGCAGCCAAAGTCCGAACATTTTGTGCATCCGGGTGGTAATTTTGTGATTGTGGCTTTGAGACTTTTTGCTGGTCTGTGAAATGGGTTCAATTAAATATAATATCTGTCTGTAGATTTGATCTTTTCCAAAAAGAACGTCCTGAGATGCAAATGGTCCAAGAACAATACACGGTGGAGCATACAACTAAAACCTTAACAAGAGTTTATACCCATACAAGATACTGTATATCTTAGTACAGTGGTGCTTTGTGTTAAACCATCCTCAGGCAATTCGTCCAAAACAAATGTGCTCAAAACCACAGATGTCAACCTCACAGTGGCGCTAATGGAAAAGTATTTGATGGGATATTTCCATTTGTTCCAGACCAGTCATCTCCTTAGTGGTACTAAAAACATGCTGTTTCCATACCTTCAAAGTTGTCAGGGAGCCCAAAAGCATAATGAATCCTAGAAAGTTGTGCGACCACAGTCACTGAAGAGTCTAACCAAAATTGATCTATTGGTATTAATTTAGAAGGAACTGGCTGGCTGGATGTTATAGGGTTTTAATCCTGAGATACAAAATTTACCCAACATGGGGACTAATCAGTATTTTAATGGATAAATACCAATTAGTTTGTGAACGACTTTGAATTTGCCATTAATTGAAGAAGTCTATTCCCTTCAGAACAGTGAAAAAATTGGTGAAACTGATGAAATGTGGCTTTCACATTAAAATCTGTGTGGCAGTTGTTGTGCTTGTGCACAGATTTGCTTGACTTTGTGTGACTGTAAGACTTTACCTAAGTCCACATTTGCATTTTTGCTTCCTTGTAGACCTGTTACATTTGTCTTCTAATTTCAAGAAGCAGTGTACTGTAGACAGCAGGCCTTTTAGATTGCCCTGCCTTGTTTTCATTATTATATTTTCTTCTGCTGAATCAATAATTGCTGTTGTTTAGGCCACAATATACAAGACCAAGAGGTGAAAAGAGCTGATTTGTTATGAAGGCTATGATATATTGTTATTGAGCGGTTCGCTGTGTATGTGTAGCCTATGTTCCTGTGCGTGTATAGCTGTTATTGAATTGGCTAAGGTGTGTATTTTGTCAAAGCTGAAAGGAATCAGCTTGTTGTCTGTTCTCATTCCTACTTACAGATATCATCAGTGACACACACACGCGAGTCATGATGCGTGTGTCCTGCGTCGGTTATTGTTTGCAGGATAGAAAGATTGTGATTTCCAAACCAGAAAAAAGTTTTGGATGAGTAAATTATTCAGAAATGTCCTTATTCTGATCCTTTTTTTACTCTTCTTCTACACAAAGAAGAGTTTACGGCAGCGTTTGAGTCTGAATGGAGAACTGCTGTAACAAACAAAGACTCCAAATGTGCTGTCAAACAGCTTTCATCAGCGGCTGCTGAATGCTGAGTTAAGCTGCTGCTCAAAGCATAAATCAGTAATGTGTGCACTATGCAGGTGTGCTGCTGAATAAGAAAAATGTATCTTTTATATTTTTTCTGGACTGCAGACCATGTTTTATCTTAGAAGTCAGGTTTGTAAATGAAGAGAGAGGAACGGGAGAGACCCCCGGAGTGGAGAAGGTCCATACCAGCATATCAGGGCTTCTCACTGTAAACAGCACCAGGTGGAGCGATGGAGGCTTTACTTCCTCTCTTTCTTCTTTCACGCTTTGTTTCTTCTAATCGCTCGCCTTTCCCTTCATACCTCAGGGTGTTTCAAGCAAAGTAGTTTTCTAAATTACTCATTTAAGCTCATTTGCCTTTTTGGTTCATCTCCATTATCAAGGGCACTTGTTACTTATCATATTTATATTTCCATTTGAATCAGTCCATGCTTTTATTACTTTGGGCACGCCAGCCTTGGTCTGATTTCCACGGTCCTTTGAAAACGCTCAGAATCTAGCATTAGCATTCATCAGCAACAAAGTTAAGAGCTAACTGATGATCGTTTTAATTTAATGTTACTTTTAAAGGCGAACAAAGCAGCTAATGTAACGGCATCATTATGCCTTGGCAACAAAGGTCTCTGTCTCTGTTTCAGTTTGCCTTTTCCTTCATATCTCAGGATGTTTTCAGCTGCTGTTTGCCTGTGTCTCAATCTACAGCTTCATTAAAATGGCTCTTTGGTTCATCTCCATTCTGAAAGGCACTTTTTACTTATCATATTCATATTATCATTTTAATCTTGTTACTCTGGGCAAACCGACCTTTGTCTGATCTCCGCAGTCTTTTCAAAACAGTCACAGTATAGCTTTTTGTGCATGTGCCTCCATGTCAGATTGCCAGAAAATGTTTGAACAGATTAAGACTTGGCTTGGTAATTAAAACAATTTGGATACTGTATGATCCTATTATTGTATTTAACATCCTGTGGCTTGGATTGTACCTCAGCTGAATCTCAAAAGCATGCATAAATGTTGCATGTACAGGTACATTGCATGAGATTAAAACAACACAATGGCTCAAAAAATGAAATGAAAAAAGAAAACGCAGGGAACTTGTTTGTGTGAACAACCCACATTCTGGGTCAGGAAATGCAGCTGATGTCAGGTTGCTCGTAGTTCTGCAAGATTTTGCATAAGCATCCCACCACCACACTGGAGGGAGATTTCTGTGTAGGCAAGTGGTTAGTTGGATAAAAAGCCAGTGGGCCTGTCTAACCAAATGACGCACATTGTTCATAGACATTGTAGCTTTTTTTTAACAAGTGGTGTAAAGGCAGACATCAGGAGAGAGGGGGACATAGCTCCGGGTGCTTTTCACAGAGCTCTTTTTCTCACATGGCCACAGTCTGTTTTACATCTTTCACTCGCTTGTGGTTGAAGAAATGCTGTCGCCATATTGACATACAGTAATATTGCCCCCCTGGAGTATTTAGAAGAGCACATGAACGACACAGCATTGTAGTTCTGTTAAAAGGTAGTACTTTGGACTTGATTTTTAAAAAACACTATTAAAATGATATATTTTAAGACATTCTATTTTCTATTTTGCTATTTTCAGTGAGGAGTCATCTGTGACTGGGTGGCTCCTAATTATGGTGATTGACTGTGGACCGAGCGAGGGTCTGCTGCTACCGTTGCTGTGAGTTGGAGACAAGCGTGGATGACTTCAGCAGTAGTTTTTCCTTGCTTTTGTCCCTAATTGAGCAAAGTAACAACAACAAAACAGAAGCCATATGTTCAGAAACTGTATTTGTTTTCATAGCTGCAAGGCATTCAAATGCCTGCACTTTAAGTCATCAAGTCATTTTACATCCAGTGTAATTACAATAAAGTACAAAATCATTAAACAATGGCCACAGTGCAGCACTTTCAGAGGTCAGATTAAGTTGCTGTATTTGCTGTAGTGAAGAAGCGTTAAGAAGAGGGAGCTTTGTTGTTGTTGTTGTTTCTGCTGTGATTCATGGAAGATTACACTTGATTTGAGGACTTACCTGCATTTTTGATAAGGATCTAATCAGTTCCTGAGATCAATTCAGTACGGTGTTTCAAGATGTTGTTTTGTGTTCAGTCATCCAAGCCTTTGTATCCATCCTCCTTGATTGCTGTAACTCTGGCATGATCCCAGTCTTGGGTTTGTCTCCGCCCTATGTTTTTCCTGTTATTTAATACCCAACTCCTTGTCTTTGTCTCTATTCCTGCTCTTTCTACCCGGTTCTGGACACACTCACCTGCCTTCACTATCTCAGCCACTCAGTATTTATGTCAGCAGCTAGTTTTAACTACTTGCCATATTGCATTTGAAGAAATATCTTTTGTGACTTCACAGTATTCATTCCAGTCAACATGTTTCTCTACTGGACACCTACCTGGCCGGCTCAATTTGTTGAATTTTCACCTGTGTTTGGATTCGTTATCTTTCTGGTTTTTGGGTCATATGTTTCTTGTCTTTTTCTGACATATGAGTTTAATTCAGTACTAGACCAACGATGGCTATAATTTGCACTGGTGTTCCTGACTGTAGTGTCCTGGCAGCATGAGTAGCTGAGTCTACGCTGTAATCCTCTGGCAGCCTGATACCAGCTCCCTTCCCCAGTTCATGTCTGAGCACAACATGCCACAGCGTGTTCCGACAGCATCGTGACCTTGGAGTCGTCATGCGCTTGGCTACTGATTCAAGATACTGATTCTAATGGGAATGTTGTTTGTAGTTTGTGTGTGTGCCAGCATATGTGCTATCTACCCCAGTGTGCCTGCTGGACAGTGGCAGTGAGACCTGTAACTGTACTGCCAAACTCACACACACACACACACACACACGCCCAGGTTTTGGTAATACAAAGGCACACACACACAGACACATGCTGGCACAAACTAGTGTTGTTTCATCTGACTGTCATGCAGATTTGATATCGTAACGGGGTAGATCAGGCCAGATCTGGCCAAAAATAGCATCTAGGGAAATATAACCAAAAACACAAGTTTGTATGGTTGTTTCAGTACAGTGCAAAAGTCAGTAGAAAACAGCTTCGCTGTGGCTGCTGTCCCTAGATTACTTAGAACAGGTGAATTCCAGATTGATAAAATGATGATGAACAAGGATTACATGCATGTACAGTAAGTGTCTGTCCTTTTAGGTTGAAACACAGATGGGATGGACAACTAGCAGGCTGTGAGGAGATATTCACTGAATTTGACAAAACGTGTATTGAATTAGTGTCACTTACTGCATCTTTGAATCCAAATGTCTCCTCTTGCCTATTAGGGGTCGCCACAGTGGCATCATCTACCTCATAGAACTCTGGATCTGCGTTTGTTATTTGGCACAGATCTTTACCACCCTGTGGCTCGGTGTGGTGTGCTGCTGTGAAGAGAGCTCAGGCTGCCTGTGAGGAATGGTACCTCTGGACCACCAGTGCACCTACAGTAATAGTGTAAAAGTGTAAAATTAGAAAATGTTTGACTTTTGTGCCCCCCACTTGGTGTATCCACCCCAGGATGCTGAAATAGACTGAAGGTAATATACAGGCTGCACCAGTTTCTGCTCATATCATCTGTTCTTTCCCCCCCTGTTAATAAAAAGCCATGACTTTCTTCATTTATTCTGCATGTATGTGCTATGTGTAATAATTTTCATGGATGCCAGTCTGTGACCAAACTGCAGTGTAGTAAAACAACACCTTCAGTTCAGTGTTGTGTTGCCATGGAATTTGCCACTCAACCTCGCACTATCTGTCACCTACTTCACTTTGTGTTTCCGTTGTCATCCTCCTCTGTGTCTTCAGCTGTTTCATTCTGTTTTCATCTGCTGGCTGTTTGATATGTCACATCTTTTTGTATCATGGTCCTTCATTCTTTAATGCTCCTTCCTTTCTTTTATTCTTACTGATGTCGTCTTTTTCCGCCTCTCTGTTTCATTTACACCCTGTTTCTTGTGCCAGGATATGTTATTGTGTTACATAAAGTCTCCATCTGTTTCATGCCCCCCACTTCCAACCTCTTCCATCTCAGAACAAAAACAAATCAGTGACCATACTGTGTACATGGATTCAAGCCATTAAGTACTTTTTGCCTTTGTTTGTTTGGGTAATGATCCGCTACACTGGTATTGAACAGAGCATTGGATAGTACTTCAGTGAATTCTGATAAAAAGTACTGTTACTTGACTCAGGAAATAGCACTGTCAAAGACTTCTCCCAGAATATCTGAAGCTTTTTGCACTCTCATCATAAAACACACTGTCTTGTGTCCTTGACTTTTTATTAAGGAACTGGATGTTTTCAAGTGTAGTCACTGTTCTTTTAGCCTATACAGATGATTCAGCAGGGAGCTTCATGCCCATCCACCTCCTCCAACTTCTAGTCATTGCACTGTCCAGAGAAAAAAAAAATCAATGCAAGTGTGTCTGGAAAAGGCTCCTTAGAATTTAGATGTGCGTTTTGGCATTGCAGCTGAACTTTTCCTCAGCACACTCGCATTTTTCTTGTCTTTTCACGAAACATTCGATTTTTGTTAATTCCATTGCAAGAGATCAGTAGAAGTTAACATCATTCTTTGTCAAGGTTCTGATAAGTTGCCTTAAAAAGTCGCGGAGCTATGTGCGAATGTTCTCTCTGCTCTGCTCTCAAAGCGCACACTGTGTGAAAGACGGCTGCACAACAGCAACCATTTTATTCATGTACCAGTTTTATCCTTTTCCTAACATATTTTTCCTTTTGTCATCTGGATTTTTGTAACTACAAAGCTAACGGTCTGTGAATGCTGCAGCTTTCTCTGCAGCCTTTTTTGCTCGCTGTTGGTGTGAGCTATGAATACACTATTGTTAACCCTTTATCTCTTCTTTTCTGATGCATACACATGCACATACTGGGTGTTGTGCATAAATACACACCCACATGAACAGATGTCTAGAAGATTTTTAGACACTGATAATCCTGTGATTCAGTACACACATAGACACTTACATGCAGACACAGAATCACACACAAACAGGAATTCATTGTTGAACATATGATTTGCAGAGGAAGCATTCAAACTGAGGAAAGGCAGTAAGAGAAGAGGAGAAAATGAAAGATACTGTTGATTTTAAAAATAGAGGACTTGAAGACTTTTTGTCTTCTGCTCTTTTCCTTTCTTTTAGTCTCTCAAACACATTCAAATTCTCATTTCCTTCTTCCATCACACTCATTCTCTCCCTATTCCTCTGAGTCTTTTTATACCTCTAGTTCGTTTTCTCCATTTCTCCCCATCTCTGGAAGAATTCTGCACCAATTACAGCCCACAGTTGGTAAAGGCACTTGTAAATGACCAAAAGAGCTAGAAAGTGAGGAGAAGGACAGAATGGTCAGGCTAATAAGATGCAAAGTCTCTACTGTCACAGTGTCTGTGTCAGTGGGAAACAGGAACTGTCTCTCCATCACTCTTTCTCTCTCTTTTCACTTTCCTTTATTCACTTTCTCTGACTCATTTTTCCCCTCATCCCGAGGCCAAAGAACCAAACTCAATTATAAACTCAGAACATCTCCCTGAAATCTGACCCTGGCACTGCTTCAGCTGTCACTTATGTGACATGAAGGCAGAGAAAGTCTTAGAACAGGACTGCTGATTAACAGCCAGCCTGTCGAGTGGTCTGCCTGGTCAGATGGCCTGACCAGCGACTCTGTAAGGACACAGCAAGTTGAGGTGTTATTGCCGTAAATGCCCAGAAAGAAGCAAATTCAATAGCAGAATATTTTAAATTCAGATTTTATCCCTAGATCTTGTGCTGGGAGATGTGTTGTTGGTGATAATTTGTCATTCAGTTACATAACTGTTTAAACTGTGCATGGAGAAGTAACAGTGGTGAAAAGTTAAAGATTTCATTGTAATCACTGAACAAAGTCGTTTTAAAGTTTGTCCTTTTTGTTGTGCATAAAGCAATTTTAGACAAATGTGTAAATGTAGCCTAGTGTGAGCAAGATGATGTGTTTTCTCCTCAAGTACCCAGGACAGTGTAGCATAATAGTTGTTAGAAATGTAGAGATGACCCTTCTGTCTCGGGTCAAGTCTTGTTACCAGGTGGACCTGCGAAAACGTCTATCCATGGATCCCGTGTTCAGAACCACTGGCTTTACAGGGAGGGAGGGAGAGATTTGACTGTTGCCTGTAATATTTCATCGATCTTTCAGCCCTGATATGTGGTGAGCAGCGCCGAGCAAATCAATAACACGAGACAGCGAGACAGAAAAACACATGCAAAAAGCACCTGCGATTCGTGACAGGCCACGTCTCAGAAGCAGCAAGACACTCGAGCGTTCTCATTTTTAATCCTATTTCTTGTGTTCTTGTTTGACCCGGGCTGAATCACAGCCTCAAATAGACTGACTCGATCTGTGTGTGCTGTATGTGTTGTGTGAGTGTGTGCTTACAGCCTCTGGTCTGCTCTGAGTGTATTGTCAGTACATGCGCTGCTAACCAAATCGCTTAGAGATTTGGTTCATTATTGTTTGGGGAAATTTGGTACATGCACAGTATGTGTGTGTGGATGCCTGTGTGCAGTGTATATCAGCAGACTAAGCAGTGGATGTATCCCCCAAAGTGCAGTAGATGCCCCAGATAGAACAATCAAGCAGCATGATTATAATGTATTACTGTAATATTAGCACATAGTGTGAGATATTATGTTTCTGTGTGTGTAATAGAGTAGCTACACTGCTATCAACCACTCATTACAACTCATATGTCATTGCTTTCTCAGCCAACATTAGCTCAAACCTACAATACATTTTCCTTTTTTTCTTACATGCACACATAGCACTCGGGGTCTTTTGTACAGCGTGCGCACACACGTGTTTTGTATTATTCATGTCTTCAGTGCTACAGTAGAGCAAATGAGGATGATGTCAGTGTTCGTTTGCTCCTTTACTCATGTTGCCGGACTAATTGGAATGTTTACTGACCTCCACCTGCCCCCAACGTTTCTGATCAAAACAGCAACATGCGTGTGTCATGCTCCACCGATAAACCAGTATCAATGAAGTGCAGCTGATGAGCTTTTGTCAGTTGTTACCAACCAAATCTAGATCCTAGTTTCTTTACCTCAAGACACACTTAAGAGATGACTGTCAAACAGAACTGTACTGATGAGGTGCGCTGGTAAGAAATCAAGTGCAGAAGACAAACATTAAGTAAACATGGGCATCATTTTAGATTTCTGGATGAACAATAGTTTAAATCTGACAAAAATTACTGTCAGTTGTGCAAAATATTGCGGCACAGCAATTTTTCAATTTAACAGTAATTTTTACCAACACTGATTATATAAATGAGCACAGCTGCAGCAGTGTTAATTAGAATACAGAGCTGCTTAGAAGAACCTGGTGCCTGTATAATGCACGCATGGACCGAGAGGACATGTAGAAGAAAGTCTAAATTTATGGTTGAAGAAGTTAACAAACATATTTCAGAACTGCTGTCGTGTAGTCTTCTGCCAGTCAGCTAATCTTTTATTGGGTTCAGTACCTGAAGCTTGGTTTGACCTAAAAGCCTGTAAAAGTCCATCATATTTTCCTCTGACGAGTGATGAGGTTTACAAACCACAAAGCCACAGCACCTTAGTAAGTAAAGTATCGCCCTAAGTGAGCAGTTGGTTCTCAAAGTCAAAGTGTTGGATGTAGGAGAAATGGGGAGGCACAGAGACCTGAGCGACTTTGTCAAAGGTCAAATCATTATGGCCAGACAACTGGGTCGGAGCATCTCTGAAGGGCGAGGCTCATGCTCCCAGTTAGCAGTGGTGACAGTGGTCAGAGGAGGGACAAACCACAACCCAGTGCATCATACATGTGTGAGCACAGTGAAGGCTATCCCATCTGGGCCAAACTAGCAGAAGGGCTGCTGTGACACAATGCACAGGCACTTTTAATGATGGTTATGGGAGGGATGTGTCACAACACATGCGGTATGCCCAGCTGGTCATAATGTTTTTGTCTCAGGGTATTAACTATTCATTTAAATTCATTGATGTTTGGCAGCCAGCTCTAAAATGGATGTGAGAGGTTCTCAATAGTGTACAAATACTCAAGCTAATGCAAAACCACTGGTTCCCTGCAAGCAGTTTATCCTCGAGAGAAGTATTAGAACCTGAATATAGGTTACAGAAAATCTGAATTATACTATACTGCTACAGTACCAAGAGAACACACACTAATATTGTAGTCAGGGGATCTGTTGCAGACACACTGCACCAAAAACATGATGCTCTCATTGTCTTATACTAGATATTTGCCCTAAATAAAGCTGGAAATGGGTGTTTAAATTTAAAAGACTAAATTAATTAAAAGCAAATAAATTATAAAAGTTTTGTGTCAAAAACATTTGATCTTTTCTGTTACTGTGACTTTTAATAAAATTTTATTTGTTTATTTATTTATTTTTGGGTGTCAAAGAGCTCGGATGAAACACCGCGTTCCATTCAGTGTTTCATTAGTGCAAAAGAGGAAGAGGAAAAGAGAAAGACATGAGTATGGATGAGAGTCAGGGGACAGGACTGCTGGTACTATCTGCATTCAGCTCCTGTGGTTATGAACATGTAATCTTGTTGGCATTGATCACGCCCCTCTCCTGCGAAGCGTTGATTGGAGGAGACCTCTCAACATAAAGCTCATACGTCAATATTAAGTGGATTATTAGCTTATAGGACTGTATGGGCCTCTTCTCTCTCTTTTCATCCCTTCTGCTCTGCAGCACAGTTAATACTGTGTAGTCACAAATGATTATTTCTCTGTTGACTAATCTACCAACTATTTTACCGACTAGTCGATTAATCAAGATGATTAATTCTCCTCTAAAGAGTACGTCCCAACAAGCACCACAGACTTTATCAAAACAAGGCACGAACAGCACACGCACACACACATTAGCACTGTCATTCAATGTAGAATAAGGCCAGCTGAAACATTTTCTCTGACATTATTCAGTGGAAAATCTAAGGCAGACAGAGGCAGACAGCTTTATGATTTTAATAATGGGTTTAGCAGCTACAAGGACAAGAGACATGAAAAAGCTCTCCCCTAATCAGAATTTATTAAACATGAATACGCAACACAGTTGCTTTTCTCTTTGTTGCAGTTCATTGTCCTCTGGTGCTTGTGCATAGTGCTGGTGCTCTTGTGGTTTGCCAACCAAACTCTGCACAGTTGTTTTCTGATAATATGAAGTACTCCGGTAACACTTTATAATAACTACACCTTATTCATCCTTAGTTAACCATGAATAAGTACTTAATTAA
>NW_018127894.1:3516860-3543608 GCF_001952655.1 Monopterus albus | reverse complement strand
CTTCACTTTAGAAGGGATCACAAAAAACAGTAACTAACAATTAACAACTCCCTGACATATTCATGCATTGCAGTATTAATAAATCATCTATTCATGTTTTATTAAGTATGAATAAACAGCGAATAACAACCTTATGCATGACCTTAGTCACCAGGAGTAAATCGTTAGTCATGCTTAATTAATGCTTTTCTCATCATTAATTAAGTACTTATTCATGGTTAACTAAGGATGAATAAGGTGTAGTTGTTATAAAGTGTTACCAGTACTCCCATACTTTAGAAACCTTGGGTCTTTGTAAACTTTTACAATGAACCTCTATTGCAAACGAGTCGTTCTCTGCCGACTCTGCTGCAGTCTCCATGGTTTTCTAAAACTATAACACGGACTGGAGACGTCCAGTGACTGAGTCCAAAGATGACTGTAAGCACGCAGCAGTTACATAGTGATTTTTTTCTTCTATGGATTTTTTCTGCCAGTTGGAAACCAGCTATGTAGTTATATTGGGAAAAAACATTTGTTTTGACTACATATTAAGGAGTTTTAGAAATAAAAAGGTTAATAGGAATAAAATAACAATGCGGTGGTTTAAAAATATTAATGTCGGTTAATTTTCAAAGTCAATGTAATCAATTATGTCGACTTGATGCAGCCCTAGTGGTCAGGCACATATGCAACGTAAGACATACAGTATGTATATTATTTTGTTAATTACTGTATGTCAATTATTTTGTTTTTCCTCTGTCTTATCTGTTATCTACATTTCGCTAACTCTTCTCTCTGTCCATCTTTCCTCAGTGGGGCGTTTATTGATCGAGTTCAGTTCCCAGATGACGATGGAACGAGTGCAAAAGGAAAATCCCAACGTGACAGAGGGAGGCCGCTACACCCCTCCCGACTGTCGACCTAGATGGAAAGTCTGTATATTTGCCTTTGTTTCACATAAAATATACTGTGTATAGCCACACATTTTATTATGGAAGCCCATTTCTGTCAGTATAAGAACAATGGATGGGAATTTATGCCCTGCAAAAATAAGTATACGTAGTTGTGGTAAACTGATGACACAGCAAGTAGGAGTCGTGTGCTCACTTTTGTTTATTCTGGTAAAGGGTTCATCTAAAGGAAGAAGAAGGGAGACAAAAAACCTTATTATACATTATTATGAAACATCTAAAATAACAGTGAAAAACAGCCCAAGCTGACGTCATCTGCTAATTTGTTTTGCTCTAGCAACAGTACAAACCCCAGCAAAATTTAATTTTCTGTAATTTAAGAATAAAAATAGCAGAATATTCTCCCTTTTGGTAAGATGAAAATATCCAATTTTGGGGATTTTTGTTGGAAAAATTAATTTCAATTATCCAGAGAGCTGACAGTATTTATTTATTTATTTATAAATTTCATTTTACCTTTAATTCTGCAACAGTTTTATACTAAATGTCCTTGCTCTTGAATGCAAATTGCTAACTGGAAATATCTCTATTATCTAGGTAGCCATCATCATTCCTTTTCGTCACAGAGAAAACCACCTGAAGTACTGGCTCCACTACCTCCACCCTATCCTCAGACGGCAGAGGATCGACTACGGCATCTACATCATCAACCAGGTAGGTCTGCTGCTAAGTCTCAATACTGATATATATGTATAATACCAGCATCTGGCCTGAAAATAATGATTTTCAGTGTTGATTAATCTGGGGATTATTTCTTAATTGTAATTTCTATGAAAATGACCAGCAAATGTTTTTTTACTAGTGTCTAGGCTACTGTGACTTTTTAACGTAAGGCTTTGTGTGTGTGTGTGTGTGTGTGTGTGTGTGTGTGTGTATAAGGAAAGGTGGCTGAAGGTGTTTTGCTTGGGACACCTACTTTGAATCAGCATCAGCGGCCAGCTGAAGCACAGCGAATGCACTCTCTAAGTGTGGCTATAGTTCAATAGAGTCGACACCCCCAGTGCGGCTACACTAGAGAGCTTAATACGCCTTCGGGGTCTCTGAACTAATTGATAAGCTCCATCCTCTATCAGCCAGCCTAAAAGGAATAAGGAAAGTTATAATGTGTGCTTAAAGATCCCCTCCAGAGATGTTCTAGGGTATTTAAAAATACTCTGCTATGAAAAATATATAGTCTAACAGAGATTTTCAACAAAGAAAATCAGCAAACCTCTGCTCCCTGCCCAATATTGTGAATGTAATGACCATGATTATTCAAATATATACAAATGAGCCCAGGCTTATAAATTTAAAAAAACATTCTTGAGCAAAGGGGGTCTTTAATAATACGAGCCTCTTGTTCAACCTAACACAATCAATAAGTCATTTCATCTCTAGGATGTCAGAGCCATTGTCGGGTATTTGAATTGATTAATACTATGAAAAAAGTCTATTTCTACTCCTGTATTACTCCCCATACTCCTATTATTACTGCTGTCCCCAGCCGGTCTTCAGTGACTGTCTGCTTCTGCAGAATAAATCTATAACATGTTTCACTGCACTCAGTTCAGCTGAAGCACAACGAGCTTGATTTTCGAAGCAATGTCAGAGTGTGAGATCCTTTCACGCTGTTTTCCTCCTCTTCTGCATTATGGCTAATGAGCTCTCCTTTCTGCCCTTTCTCCCCTGTGTGGGCCTTGTGCAACGCATTAATAACTCCCCCCATGGAATAGACCTGTGGGTCCACCTGCATTGCTGTGCTCTGGTCTTTATATGATGATGTTCTGGTGTCTGAGCTGAATCTCTGTTATTGTACATGTGAGACTAAGGGTGTGTAGAGCTGTTGGAGTGGGTTCAACATTCAGAGCATTTTTAGCTTAACCTTCCCTTCACCTTATATTTGCTTTAAGAGTAGGTTTGGTTTTTTTCTCATTAACATTCCCACAAAAAAACACTTTTTAGTTATTTCAGTTTCATCTCAGGGCAGTGTAGTTTGCTAAGAGGTCTTGGCAAATGCTGTGTCATTATGGTGAGTACTTGAAATTCACTGTTGGTTTTAGTCTCTGTATAGGATTTGTGGAAAATAACAAAAACAGAGAAAAACAGCAGCCTTATCTTTAAAGCTCTGCTGCATCTAAATACCCAGGTTGTATTTTAGGAATGGGCCCTGCCCAATGCTTCCTTGACATTAATAATTTGAAAACCAGGACATGTGTCAGGACATGTGGATACGCAGGTGTCCGGACAGGCTGACAGGACGTCAGCAGACGGTGAAGCAGGTACACGCACAAACAGGACAGACAGCAAGGCAGGCTGAGAAAAATCAAAGCGACAGCGGTGGGATTTCGATGACAAGAAATCCTGACGTATCTGACATGATTAAACCTTTACGCCCGGAAAGAACGATAGACAGCACTTTTCTATCGTGCTCGCTCATGTGTTAAATAACTGGAAATCTGGAACCTTTTAATACAGAGCTGTTGGAGGGGGGTTAAGGTCGGGGAGTAAGCAGTGATAATTTTCTCACTCTAGTCCCATCCTTGCTAACAGATAATGGCTGCCATATTGTTGGAGTCAAAACGGGCGTTTTGTGGTTAGAACTCCCCCTTTGGAGAGTTTAAAACCATTTACCAACACTTTAGACACACGAACACAAAGACACACACACACACATGTAAACAAATGAATGTCAGTGTTTCCAGCGTGTACAGTACTTCGGTGTCGAAGTGCTGTTTCTGCTGAAACTGTAGATATCATTGATAGAAAATAATAGTTCTACATCCCCTAAAATACATTTGAATCAGTGCTTCTCTACAACAGCTTCAACCAAAGCAGGGCTGTAGTATTGGATAACACAGGTGCACCTAATAAATTGGAGTGTATGGCAGAACAGAAAAAGATGTAGTTGTAAAATGTCCTTGGGACCTACTTGTTCTCATTTAATAACAAAATAAGGAATACAAACCAAAACCTTTTGTCTTGCATGCTATCTCTGTAGATTCTTTGTTTTTTAAACCCTCAAATATCAGTGTTGGCCTCAACAGAGACATACTAATGCTGTTCACTCTGGTGTTTTGGGAGTTTATTTTACAAGCTTTTCTGAACCGTTTCCCATGGCTTTCCTTCAGGGCAGTTGTCATCTTGGGACCTACATGTGTGTAACTCTGGTCACATGACCACAAGTGGTGTTTTATCTTGATCCATTCTTGGACACAAACAGGGTGTATGTAAAAAAGGTTAAAATCATTTGATCTGTTATGATTTTCCATCAGATATCTATATCTGCCTCAAAAATTCCGTATTTCCTAATACATTTTTGGAGGTAATCATAAGATAGTAATTATAAATGTATATATATAAATGATGACACACAGGTCACATCATAATTGTCACTAATAACCCACATCAGAAACACATTTAACTGTTAATCTGACTGAATTCATGTAAAAACTACTTCAGGGCAAAGGGTGATTCTTCTGCTCGCTGCACCTTCCTGTTGCCTTTATTTTGGCTCATGTGGACTTTTTTAACCAGCTATCATCTCACTTGAAAAAGTGGTGTTGCTGCTGGTGAGGTACGGTGAGTAGGCATTGCAGAGGGATCATGCTGAAAGTGATACAGCAACCTTGCTGTTCTGCCCTTCTGCTCTGTGTCCTCTCTGCCCGTCGAAGACTGTGGCCTGTGTTTGTTTGTTGGCCATCAGCTCATCATGTGAACTGGAGAAAAGCCCAGAAAGAAGTTCTGAGAGAGGAACAGAACAAAAATGAAAAGCAGGTGAAGAGGAGAGAATGGGGGTGGAGAGGTGAGTGACAGAAGTAATAAACAAAAAAAGTACCATCTGCTGTTTTTTTTAATGGGATCTTAAGGTCGATCCAAACTGGATAACATTATTGATTTATACCATCTAATACTCTGTGGCTGGTATCACCCTGGTATCTTTTACTAAAGAAAATGTGCCAATACAACAATGAAATGTTCTCCATTACAAGTAGATTTTAAGTCCTGCATTTAAAAAATCTGCTTAAGTGAAAGTACATAAGTACGAAGTACGAAGCGTGCTGTGTGAGCTATGATTGCTTTGTTCAGTGTGCGAGAAGAGGTGAGATTTGTGGCAGGACAAGTCGTGGCTGCTTCATCAGGACAACATGCCGGCTCACAACGCCCTGAGCATCCGGCAGTTCCTGGCCAAGAAGAACATCTCTGTGCTGAAGCAACCTCCCTACTCACCCGACCTGGCTCCGTGTGATTTTCTTCCTTTCCCCAAGCTCAAGGGGGTCATCAAGGAGACCCGGTTACTGGGCGTGGAAGCCACCAAGAGGGCCATGACGATGGACCAGGATGGAAATGTGCATTAGACGTGAGAGGGATTACTTCAGAAGGGAAAACTTGCAGTTTATATACATTTTTTTGTAATAAGTTTTTGTGCCCCCAGTCCTGGAAGCTTTCTAACCCACCTCGTATTATGTGAATGAGTCATCAATATGTATGCAGCATTGACTATATAGCTGGTCAAAGTGGCGCTAGTTTTAACTACTTTATGTACAGTTAAGCCAGGCATACACTGTAAAGGTTAAGCCCAATTTTAACCATGTTTTAGAAGGATGAATTTCTGCCCGATATGTTATTTAATGTGCAATTTGAGGGGGTTCACAACATCTGATTGAATGTCTGAATGATCAGTGATCAGGCTCACAGACAGTCAGTGGGACTTCTGGCGTTTTTAGAAGTTTGATTTCCCACATGGCTGTTGTCAAAAGATTCATTAAACTGTAGAGAGTTTTAATACTATTGAAGTAGTATTTTACCTCAGTCAGAGACATTTACTGTACTGTATATCAAGGAAATGACCATTTATAGCAAATGGTTACAGTTAGATTTAATAGAAAAGGCTCTGCTGTTTGAGGAAGTGCTCAGTGAATCCGGGGAGGAGCAGTTTCAGTGCCCTGCCTGAACTAACGCTGCGTTTCCTCTAGTGTGACCAAAATTATTGTTTTGACTTAGACTGCTTCACTATATTGTCAGGATTTTCCAGCTTCATACTTTTCTTGTTGCTATATGTTCTTACTTTCTGCCCATAGTAAAATAGAAAAGGCAACACTGCCTTTGAGGCTGTCCTCCTGTAAAATACTACACTATATGTCATTTGTGAGAGCAGGTTATTGCGACAAAATGCCATGTGTTATAGTTTGATGACATCTAGTGACCGCTATTAATTATGAGACGAGGAACAGAGTAAGTATATAGAGGCACAAATTCCGCATTCATTATGAGGTCCCGAAATATCACTTGGTGATGGACCCAGCATGTCAATGTGGGGAGAGGAGGTCCTGGAATGAAAACAATGCTCTCCGTGACCGGTGTGTTTGTAGTGGTTTCCACATTAAGGGAGCAGCTTAGAGGCATATCATTGTTTGTTGTGTGTTTGTAGCCAAAAAAAAAAAAAAAATTCACATAAAAAGGCACGCAATTGCAGGTGTGATTTATAAATGTTGAGTTCAGATGATAAATTCTTTAGGACTGCAAGGCTACGGCCGTCAATCTGTTCAATCAGTAGCAAATCTGAGATTATATATAGTCCGTTTTTACAGCAGCAAATTTAAAGCATACCAGAGACTATATAATGCAGCAATGTTAAATAAAGTTCTTCTTACCTTTTGTTATTTTAAGCAGTCCATAATGCAGTCACGGGGCAGGAGTCCTCTTTTATGGTTTTCCTGTGTCTTGTTGAAATCCATGACCTCATCATCAGATTGGCTGGTAGCCTACTAACCTTATCATTTGTAGTTGTAGGCTTTATAACTGTGTCCAGCTTGGTCTCTTTAGCTTCTGATTTCTGACTAACTTTGTCCTGTTGAGACTTGAAATACTTTATTAAATTCACCTGTCTTTTTCGCATTTTCGCTTCATGGCTAACATAATGTAATGTTACACTGAATGTGCAACTGACCCAGTGTGAACTGTGCGTGCTGGTTATGTTGTGAAGTAATTAGCCAAGCTACCTATTTTTATTGTATTTAATTATTATCATCTTAGTCTAATAACCCTGTTGTAAAAGGCTAGTTGTACCAAAAAATGTTAAACCCTGGGTGTTTTATATATTGTTCATAAAATCAATTTCTGTTATATGTAAATGAGATGCTGGGTCCGTCAAAATAGAACGCTGGTCACAGTTTGAGATCCGGATCCAGCTTGCGCTTGCACAAATTAACCTGAACTCAGGAGAGCTGAGTTCAATTCCAGTCTGTGGGTTCTGTTTTTCTATTGTTTTTGTTCCTAAATGTAACCAAGTTTTATTTTTTTTCTTAAACCTAACCCCGTAGTTGTTATGCTGCTAGCTAGCCATTGTGTTTATTGGTAGCGTGACATATAGTATGTAAATAAAAGCTCACAGTGCCCGCCTTTTTTGAACTTTTCTCTAATCTTTCATTTTTTGGTGAAATATTGGATAATGTTTATTTTGTTCATAAGTATAAAGTACAATATTTTCCTCTCATACATGGTGGAGTAAAAGTATAAAGTAGCATTAAATGGAAGTATTTAATGTGTACCTCACATCCAAACTCAAGTGCATTACTTGAGTAACAGAATTTAAACTTTCTACCACTGGATACCTGGTAGGGACATGTTTAATCCTTTCCAGAAGCATCTACTTTCCACCCAGTGTTAATGAAGAACTGTACATACAACGAGGCAGCAAAACTGCTGTAAATCTAATATTTGGAGGCACGATTGAGTCTAAAGTAGTCTTAAAAAGTCTTAATCTCTATTGTTGTGGCGTTTTAGCACCAGCAGAAAATCAAGAGGACATAAAGGAAACCCAGACAAAATGCAACATGCTGACATGTGGTTTTGACACCATACTATGCTAAGCTTCTGGCTGGTGCCTTGCTCCACTAATCCACCAAGATATGGCCCGCTACCCCCTTTCTCCTTCTGTCACCCATCTAACTCTTCACACACACACTTTCCAGTAAGTTTATGTTGTGGAGAAGGAGACTCCAGTCAATCGTCACACAGTCTGCTCTTCTAATTCATTGTCTACACTTTAGTTCAAGCAATGACTGGATACCAGGGGATCAGGAGGAACTAAAGGCTCTGTGTGTTTCTGCCTGTATTTGTGTGGGCTCTAAGGCGGACCAGGCAGTTCATCACTCTAGGAGTGTCCAGACAGGCATCCAAACAAGATTTGTGTGTGTCTGTGTGTGTGTGTGTGTGTGTGCATGTGCCAAACAGCTCTGAAAAAATATCGATTTCTGCCTCTGCACTTCACTGGTTGGCCTTTGTTTTTTTTGCTCTCTTTGATGTATTACTGATGTGCACATTTCATAACATTTCAAGAGATTAGGCTCTTATGATATCAATGAACCAAACTAAAGGACTAAAAATGCTACAAACTGTGTCCATTGACACTCACTGTAAAAACATTCATCTACAGCTGCCTTTTTTTTGTTTTGCAATTTCAATTTCAGATGAAAAGCCCACTCACTTCGAGTCAGTGCTGTCCTAATCGAGCTGTTAGCCTGCTGTGCTACGACAATGAAAAGTAAAGACTAACAAGCTGGTGGCAGTCTTGACTCAGATATACCATTCAGGGTTGCAGCTAAAAATTGTCATTATTGATTAATCGGTCAATCATTATGACTGACTTTTATGATTAAGCTCAATATCATATTTTTAGGAATATAAAATGAAAAATCCCATAAAATAAAGTGATTTGATGAACAAACATATCAGTTACTGTTTTGATTAAACAGTAATTTAACTGGACACCAGACAAAATGTTTATATCATCACAATACCATTCTAGTGAAGGTCAATATTGGATTATCAGTGTTGCAGTATTATTGTGATTCAGAAACACACTTTTCCCAGATCAGTTTAGAAACAACTGAATGAAGAAGCCTTTGGGGATTACTAAAAGATCATAAAGACATTTTTCTTTGTATTTATGAATATAGTAATAAGTTTCAGTTTGATACTTAGAAAAAGCACAATACAGAAATCCAGACATCAACATCGAATATTCAATCCATGCTACTGTTTATCTTTAGCTGGTATTAGCAATTTTTATTCAGGTGAGGCATGTTAGGTAATTTCTTAGTTAGATAGATATTGATTAGAGATCCGTTGTATTAGAAGATGTTAGTGTAGCCAGGATGTCTTCCTCAGGCTGTTAAATGCAAGGTTAGTTAAAGCAGAGAAGGGCTGAAGTCAGGGACAAATGTTATTATGACGGTAAAAGTATCCATAATATTTGTCTTAATGTGAATTGTTGTGTTACAGTGTTTTTAGATACACCCCACATAATCAACATTCACACATATTTTCTTCATGTTGTGACTACTGCCAGAGCCAGCTGCAAAGCTGGTGAGAGAGAGACGTCTCGGTTGACGTTTCTGTGGAGGAGGGGGCGAGCCAACTAAGTGATGATATTGTATAGCAATTCTTGGTTCGGGGTCTTTTCTGCTTCCGGGCTGCTTGGGCAGCCTGGGGGTTGGAAGATCTCTGGACTTGTAATGTTAATTCTTGCCTGTGACTCTTTGAATAAACCAGCACGGTTATATTTTTTATATACTCAAGTGGTCTGAGTCGTCCCTCTGAGTTCCTGGTTTGAAAGAACCGGACATGGCTTTATAATAGAATGAAGCCTTTAGGCAGAACAAAACATCTGCAATTACAACATTGACTGTTTTCTCATCTATGGAAAGGGGCCCTGGGTGACATATAGACATAAAGCTCTTGGAATAAAGAAAAACCTGTGTCATAGCTTTTTTTTTTTCATTCTTTTTGTCTCCGTTTTCCTCTCTTCCACTTTCACCACCGCTGTAGCCCGTGCATGGTTAATGCATGTTTTTCTCTTACTAGAAAATGAAAATGTTAAATAAAAGACAGTGAGTGAATTATTGTTATTGTGCAGTTGACCATTGAATATGATATTGATCTGATGAGCAACAACTCTGTTTCCTTCCTCCTCCTCCATCTCCCCCCTCTGCAACGTTATGTTTTGCTGGAGCGTCGTTACTGTTTTGTAAAGTCATAGTACTGCAGGATATGGTTCTTATTACCATTGCTAACTCTGAGAGAGGAGACAGTCCAAGTAACTTCAAAACAGTGCTGATTTATTCAAAGGATCACAGGTAAAATTAACATTACACGCTCAGGTATCTTGCACCTCCAAACTGCTCACAGGCAGATGTAAGATGAAAGACCCTGAACCCACCAGGCCTATACATTATATCCCTTCGGTTGGGCTAGCCCCATACTACACAGAAACGTCAACTGAGACGTCTCTCTTACCAGCTATGCAGCTGGCCATGGCAGTAGTCAAAACATGAAGTAAATCAATGTGCATGTGTGTGTCTGTTGGTTAAGTGGTGTGTAGCTAAAAACATTCTCACGACCTCTAGTAACATGTCGTGACTTAAACATAAGAACATATTATGGCTAAGGCTACAGTTATACACGTCATAATAATAATATTAAACATCCTGTCTGCTGACAGTCATCAACTCTTCTCTCTAGTTATCCTTGACCAGATGTACCCTGTAGAAACTCATAAGCATGCCTAAGCATTTAACAGTCTAACTAGACATCCTATCTCCACTAAACATTTCTAATACATAAAGTATCTATCCAACTTCTATCTGACTAAAAATACCTAACAGTACAGTAAAATAATGTTCTTATTCACTCCGTACTCTTTGCACCCGGGACTCAGTGGGGTCTAAGTCCTTCATATGATTGCACTAGCCTGTGCTGTGATGAATTATAGATTTATCTGCAAGCTCCTCCTCTCCTCTCATCTCCCACTAACACAAATCTCAATTTTTCACTACTTTTAGCCTCTGATTGTGTGGAAATAAATTCACTAACTTTTCTGAAGGCAGAATATGAAATATTTACATCCACGAATTTAGGTCAGACAACATAGAGTGAAAGTAGTTAAATAACCTTCATTTTCAGCCATGTGTCCATGAACACAAAGCTGCTAATACAGCAGACGATAGAGAGAAATATCTACCCTGTTCACACATTATACTATAACATTATACAATATGTTTCTCCTGAAGTTTTGCCCCTGAAGTTCTACTCAACTATTTTGTCCCAAATGGGCAACAGGAGCTGCAGCAAACATAAAAAATAAATACACACCACTCCACATGGACCCAAGAGTAAACAGTACAAGATGTACAAACATAAAACATGGAGGAGCTGACTCAGACCAATATTTAGTGTATAGAACAGCTTTTCTGAGGCAGGTTTGAATATCACACACAATGTTCACTTAATGTAAACATACATGCCGAGACACTAATATCAACATTAAGCAATTTTTTAATTCACAAACCTCAACATTAATTAAAATACTACAGTGATCAGGGTGATGTTGACTCACTTTAGGGACTCTGGTTGAAGTCCCAGTTGTATCGTTTTAATTATCTTTAAAAAAAAAACTAGAGATCGATAAACATGTTATTACAGACTTTTGGCTCAATACTGATAAGAGGTGAAAGCAGTACAGTCTTAATAGCTCTGATATGATCCCTCATTATGTTTGTGTAATTGTCTGTGGCGTGTGTAATCTCACACCTTAATAACATGCTTTTGGGTTTGTTTGTTTATTTATTTATTTATTTTCTTATTCCGCTCAGGGCAGTAGTGTTGTGATATTTCAACAACAGCCCCTCACTAGTCACAGTTTCCTCTTTTGCTTTCAGCCAAACAGGCAAACTTGATGACCTTGCTATTCAGAGAGCTGAGAACAGCTGCATGAACCCTCCTAACCACCTTGACAAGCTCTCGTTAAAATGACCTGGAAATGTCACTCTGGTTCAAGCCCATTTGTTCCTCGGCTGCTCCCGCCCCCTCAGCTCTCACCTCCGGTCTGACTCTGGAGCCATTTGGCTGGAGCTCCGCTCTGCTTCCCCCCTGCTTCCCCCTACGCACTGATGTAGCAAAAAAGGCCAGACAAATAAATGTTGTTTTTTCTTCTTGCCTACAAAAGTTAAAGACTGTTAAACTAACGTATTATTGCATATAAGTAGGCAGCTTTGAGTAATAGATCCATTGAAAACCCATTAGATGCCAAAACAGCAGGATTATAATGCTATGAGACAGGTTTTAACAAGTCTAGAAAGTTATCATTAGCCTAGTCACTTTTATCCTCTACTGTGAGATCTCAAGGTGAACAGCAGACCTACCCCTTTAGATGAAGTAATAAATATATCAGAAATGTCCATTTGCATGTATTTGACTGGCCAGTGGAGCACCTCTGCAAGGTGACATTGAATCGCTTTAAGTTGAGCCAGGTTCAACCTTTTTCATCCTTCTTTTCTTGCACTGGTTCCCCCACTGTTTACACCAGCCTCTTTGAAAAGAATGAGGAGGCTGTGTTTTTATCATGAAGTGCCGATGTCTCTCTGGACCCAGCCTGAGATTTTAAAGATTTCTTTTCATTGTGCCTCTAACAATAACATCTTGCATAAATCTGCCTTGTCACTGACTATACTTTATGTACTGTATATAAAAACTCAATTTCCTGCGTGTGGTCCGTCCCTGTGAAGGATTTAAACAATGCTCTTATTGTTGAAGAGACGAGCAGCAATCTGATTTCAGTCTGGGTAAGGGAAATCAATATTAATGTGGAGTGTGAATGTAATAATGGCTAGAACCACTGTGGATAAGCTACCCATGCTAATCTCAGGTAAGCGACCTTGGATAGATGCAACTGGACAAATCTTGGAGACGAAGAAGCCTTTCCACTGAGGGTCACGCTGTGTACCTCTGAAGTGGAAAACATTATGAACAAATCAGATCCAGTGCATTTAGTTATACAGTCAAGCATCCCTTTGTTCTCTCTCTGTCTCCTCTCTTTGTTTCATCCCGCCTTGCTTCTGCATTTCATCTTTTGAGCCTACTGATGGCAAAAAAAAGGCTACAATGGAGATGGGTTTTAATAATGACAGCAGTATTAGAGATTACCACTGGGGACAAGATCATTGTGTGAAACATACTGCGGCGAGCTATAAAGCACAAAAGTGGAATGGGAAAGGAATATACTGTTAGTAGTAATTGTTGAGAAAATTGCCCCAAAATGCCTCCCATTTATTGTTATTTCTTCCTAATGGCTGCGGAGTGTGATTCCACAGCAAGATGGGGATAAGTGAGACATCCTGTAACTTTCAGTTTTCTGTTATCAGAGGAGTGCGTTGTTGTTTTCCCTCGCTTCCAGACCTAACCTCTGTTAACACCATCTCTGTTTTTGAAAGGACCTGTGTATGATTGTATGAGATGTGTGTGCGTGATGTGCAAATCACATGAGCTCATCTGTTCATCTATTCTGGTGCTACAGTGTCCCAGATGAGGATCATAAGAACATGACACACTCATGTGAGTGCAGTTTGTTCCATAATAGAGTTGTACCAATTATTTGTGGAGCTGTTTATCCCTGTTCTCCTCAATATATATAGATAGGAAAGGTAAGGTTTTCAGAAATGGTTTAAATAATAAAGTAAATAACGGCATTAGATGATGGTTTGGAAATATACCACAACTTGAGTCTTTGAGGTTTTTTTGGTTTTTGGGGTTTTTTTTTGTGGTTTTTTTTAGTTTTGTACCATTGTTTCAACCATTATGATAACATCTCCATCTGTCAGCTACCACTGGGTTACTGATGATTAGGAATGTAACAATATTTGTAATTTCACGATATCACGATAGAAAATTTCCTCAATAATGTCACGGGACTGGGACGTTATCTACCAAGATATTACATATCGTAATTTCACTAGAACAATTGCATTCAGATTGCAGATTTTGATACTGGCAGCAACTGCTCCAACACTGATTTTTAGAGCTGTCGTGTAGCAACATTTCACTTTTCCTGTTTCAAAAAATGACACAGGTGGAAAGGAAACTGACAAATAATTTGCGAATCCTGCCAGACGAAGAAGATACTAGCCCCTTTTAGAACTGAGGCAATCCTGGAAACATCTCACAGAAACAGTCTGGACACAGCTGCGTGCAACAGTTTGGGTCAAGGTCAAAGTGTTTATTTGTCATATGCACAGTTAGGAAACGTGTTTCCCTGCACAATGAAATTCTTACCAAGGACTATTTAGTGCTGCTGCCCCGGGATTACTATGAGGCGCCTCTGCTGCAGAAAACGATCACCCAGCCCTGCACATATTTACCTACTGTAAACAGAAATGCAAAGTAATTCTTAAAAGATTCTGTTCAACATCTTTGAGTCTATTTCTGTTTTAGATGTATCTTTTTTATAAGTGGTCTTATCTCTTGATGCCATTTTTACTTTTTCCCATGTGTGTCTCTCTGTCTCAGCTGTCTGTTATATAAGCATGTGGCCATGGATGGGTTCAGCTCTGCACTTGGCTCACAAGGAAGACTCTCCAACCGCGGCAGACGTAGGAGAAGACAAGTTCGTGTGCGGCGTCCCACCCCAGATCACCCAGAGATGGCTGCCCTCAATGGCAAACAGGTGGGAGACTGTGCCTTTATTCATTCATAACATAGAAATTTGCTGCTGGGTTCAGACTTTGGTTTCAGTGTAGTGGAGACCGCCTCAAATGTCTTGAATGCTAATCCATAAAACAGACTGAGTGTCTTGGGTAGGTTTCTGGTAGCTGTTTCAAAGTCTACAATAAAAGCACAAGATTGGGATTTTGGCATTAGGACCTGTAGGACTACAACTACCTGCTCGAGCAATGGGCAAATGAACCGGATGCACATCCACTTAGTAACCATCCATAAAGTCTTTTCTCTTGAAAAAGTAGACCATGATGTTTGAAAAACATGTAAAAAAAAAAATGATGTGACCAATATTGTATCATGGACTATTTATCGTGCTGATAGCGTATTGTATGTTTCTGGTATTGTTACATGCCTACTGTCTCTTGAACTTGAACATTTGTAAGCAAGATTTTTGCCATTTTTGAATGTAGTGGCAAATGTTACTGTATGGACATGTTTAAGACTGATGATATGGCACTGATGGCATGGCTGATATTATTTTAATATTACTCCATGGGAATATGAAATTGAACTTTTTCTCTTTTCTTAGGCAAAAACTCAATAAACAATTCACACAGGCTATTTTAGTCATAGTGCATCAACAGTCTTATCAAGCTGCTGTCAAATTGTGCCCGATCACAATGAGTTCATCAGTCAGTCATAAATGATCTATGTTTTAATTTGTCAGACGGCTTGAAATTTAACATTTTAAGTTGTATTTTGTCTTTTTAAGGACAGGGCAGTTTCCAGTGTTGATGATGATGAATGTTTAAGTGTTCAGTCATGTAGTCACATGATGGGCTGTAGTGTGATAGCAGGTGTCGCACCAGGAAACATCTAACCATCCCTCAGATTGGACTGACCTTCAACTTATACATCTTTGCCTTTGCATCGGCAGCTTAGCAGTCAGAGAAATTCTGTGAAATGAGAAAAGATATTCAACATCTCGAGGAGGAAACCCAGGAAACAAGCGCGAGTACCATATTAAGTCTGTTAGAAAAACCAATCTTGGTCAGGTAACATCTTTGAAAATAATACGTATTGATTTAGCAAACTGGATATTATATTATTCTTCTCAAGGTCTCAGTGGGAGAAGCCTGTTGCACAGCAAAATCCTTCTTTTGAAAAATTAAACAAGTGGGAGAGAGGAATTGTACTGTGGTGGGAGAGAAGCATGCTGTCAAGACATCTGCCAAAACCTTTGAGATGTGAAAGACACCATTGGGAGAGTGTTGCTTTTGTTTTTCCCCAGCTGTATGGTTTTGAATAGAGGGAGCTGGAATAGAAGAGCAGTGAGGTCTGACTTGGACTTGGACTGGACAAGAAAAGCAGAAAGATAAAAATCACAGACAAAATTGTGGTTGTTCAAGGTAGATGTGCGTTATTTTGTGTTTTCTGTTGATGTGTGACTAAATATATTGAGTAAGTGCATGCTGTAACAGAGTCTAGTTATAGTTTTATCACCCAACATTGTGAAAATAGCCACAGTTCATCAGAGGTTTTAAACAGTGACCCTGATTTCACACCAAGTGTGCGGGCATAATAAAGTCATTTTTGATCAGGCTTTGCTGCCAATGTGAAACAGAAAGGGCATTTCTTGCAGAAAATGTGTGTGAATGCTGACTGCTGAAAAAAATTGCCCTACCACAGATGAAGATGGTTGAAATTTATTGCTGAAACAGCTGAAGGGTGAGATGCAGTGCTGAACAATCCTGGAAGCTGAAATGTAAAATTCAAGTTGGGATTTCATTATCTAAAGAAGCTGAGGGCTTAAAAGTATCACTAAAACAGTGGAATGTATACTGCCAAAGTCAGACGTAGAAGTAAAATGGCATAAAGGTCTGAAAGAAAGAGTTATTTGTGCTAACACACTTCATTGTTTAAGACTTTGGAACATAAAATTAATTGGTAGAAAGAACTAAGTCCTGAAACGTATTGTCTGATATGAAGGGAACTGTGAAAGCTACTGTATACTAAATCCTGCAGAAAAACAGTTGCAGGAAATGCACTGTCAATGGTAAAAGGTTTACAAACTTTGTCAAATACTGCTCAGCTGAAGTGGGAGAGCAAAGCCGAGTCAAAAATCATTGCTGAAACTACTAGGAGGCAAATTATGTATTGCCAAAGTTGAAAGTATTGTTAAAATAGAGCATATAACAGCATACATAGATGTCAAAGAAGAAAAATCCACCAAAGGAATGTAAGAATTTGCAATCCTCCAATGGTGTAAAGGGGGAATTATGAAGATGTTACTGCATGATATTGGCAACAGCAACACATCTTCCTCTCCATACTGTCCCAATAGCATGCAGGGATGAACACTCAGCTGCTGTCGGTGTGATGCTCCAGCATTCCGAATTATGGTCTTTACTCTACTTTAGCCGAGGGATCCATCATGTTTGTCCCCGGGAGCACACACATAATATGCTCAGGAAGAAAAAGGCCCAGGCTCAGTGACACTGATTCACCAGCAGCAAATAAAGGGAATGGAATGGGCACCTTGACCTCACTGACACACTTTGATTCAGCTGCTAGGACATAAAGCCATGCTACAGATAAAATGCGATGTTCCCTGACACATTCACACCAGTAAAAAGCAAAAACATCTTGCATTAGAAGCATAAGCTCTTTTGTGTTTTGTGTGAGTATGGATTTGTGTGAGGATTTTTATTTCAGCAACTTAAAGCAATTTGAGGCAGTTTGTCTGTTACAAGGGAAGCAAGCATTCAGCCCTGATACTGTGTCTAATAGGCTAGTGTATGTCTGTCTAGCCTTGTACCCTTCCCTTTTTACTGCTTCTTGTCATTGTTTTTCTATTCCTGTTGACTGTTTCTCTCTTTCTCTTCACCGGTTCCCTGTTTCCTGTCTTTCCTCCCCTCATATTTCAACTCGTTCTCCACCACCTGGCATCTCCCAGAGAGAGTGCGGTGGCCGCCAGTGACTCAGGGGAATGTGTGTGTGTGTGTGTGTGTGTGTTGGAGGGGAGGTAATTCGGGTTATCATGGCTAGTGTCCTCCTGCATGATGGATTACCAGGCTGGGGAGAGACCTCACAGAGCCTGAAGAAGCACCTTACAGTACTATCAATCTATAAGATTTGTCTTTTAACTAGCAATTAATCAAAGAAAAGTAGCATCTTGTACAAAGCTCTGTATAAGCAGCCAGTGGATGGGCTTACATGAGAGTTTAACAATGCATTATCCCACCGAAAAAGAGTACTGACAGAAATAATCCTTTTTGTCAGCACTAGTGCTGTGTTAGCATTTTTTTTAAATAGCTGAGTTAAATAAATTGTTTGGTTTTTTTGGCTATAAAACTGATTAGTACAACCCTATGTCACAGGGCTCAAGGTAAGAATGAATGCTCAAATACTGTGGCTTTGCAAACACACAGACCTGTAAGACAACACAAACTGCTCAACTTGTTAATCATGCTGTGTAATAACTATTTAATTCAAGGGTGGTTTTATTTTTAATTGCTTAGCCCACAATATTTTTTTTTAATTTGCTGTGTCATCTCATTAATTTTGGATTAAGACTGCTCCACGTTGCCGTACAGTACTCCCATTCCCCTGAGCTATCATGGCCACATACTGTACTTTCCTTTGAAAGATCTTAATTTGTGGTAAATGTACGCCGGGGAGAAGAAGGTCACGGGCTGTGTTAGCCTGCTCATTGAGATATTGCCATTTTCCTCCGCCCGCCCTCTAGTTTTAATCCCCCCCAGTCATATGTATGACCTTTAAGATGTTGCAGAATGTTGCAGCTTCTTTTGGGGTTTCATTATAAACTGACTCGAGGTCGCGTCATATCACAGACGGCCCTTGCATATTATTCAGAGATTTTAGACCAGTGATGCCGTGTTGTCTGGCTACAGTGTCAGACAGATAATAACACAAAGCAAGCACAGCAAAGAAGGAAAACAACAGTAATAAGCAGTTTATCAAAAATACTCAAAATCAAACTGATACAATAAATATTGTGCCGTTTTAAACCTGTTCCCACTATTAAAATCCACAGACCATCTCTGCATGTGGTTCTGCTATGAAGATGAACTAATTTAACCTAATCCTCTTATGATCAGACCAGTTCCTCTAAATCCAAACAATGATATTAAATCAAATCTATCTTAATCCACTGTGCCAAACTTTCTGCAAATGAAACACCAGTGTCAGGTTTAAAAGGGGTTTTACCTCAGTTTTGATTAAACTTCTTCTGGAGATTAGTTTCATTACAGTTAAAGCTAATTGGATTGTTAATTAGAAGTTTCAGAGGTGCAGCTGTAAAAAGGTCAGCGCCTTAACTCCACTCATGTTTACCTGAGAAGGAATATCCATTCATTTATACTTTGATTAAAGTGGTAATTTGTCATAGTTTAAACCAGGCTATAAATTTTGTAGTTTAAAGGGCAAGGCCATTTTTCCTTCAGTGTCACAGGGGCCACCTCACTGCCCACTAAGATCGGTCGACACAGGTATGTTGTATGTTTAAGGGCACGTGGTCACTTATAACATGCACTAAACCATCCTCATTTTTACTACTGTACTGATACAGTAGGTCTGTGGATAAACATATTAAGCTGTCTTTTCTGAACAGAGCTAAAGACGTTTGTACATTTTCAACATCAAGCAGTACTTGACAGACCTTAATTAAAAATACATCAGTCTAAACAAATTACAAAAATTAACTGCACCGTGAAAACTAGTTAACAGAACTTAAGAGTCAAAAATAAATCTACAGAAACATCCACAGTATAATCTATAATTACATGTCTGAGCACAAGTCACAACTTACTAAGAAATTTAAGAATCAAGGTTTATTTTTTATAATTCATTTGTTAACAGAGTTGCAGTAAAGTAAATGACCCAAAATGTGTGATATTCTATTTTGTTCATAATGCTCCCTTTGAGACATCAGTTTGTTATTGTTTGGGGTTTGTTTTTTTTTTTTGGCCATGAATGTGTACGATTTCCTCTGTAAATTTTTGAACATATTGAGATAAGAGAAAGCAGATGGTTACAAACTAATTTCTCATGGCATCCTGATCACATTCCAAGACTCGAGCTCTACTGGGACCAGTGTTCTAATTTTCTACGCCGAGCTTAATAACATGAGCTTCCTCAACAACCAGTTACCAGGTGTAAAACTGGTTGGAAAACACAAGGGCCACTGACCTTAATGACATGCATGTTAATTATTAATGAATCACATTTGGTGCATTTACATACCAAACTGCAATGCACAGTGATTTATAGCTGATTGCGGGGCCATGAGAAGCAAGGACTAAGGTTCTGATCTTTCAATCAGAACTGGCTTTTTATATTGATTACCTTTAAAATTCAATTCCATACCAGTTATCTCTTTTGTGTTGCAGTTTTTGCTTCCCTACTGAATGCAATCAACAAAATATTTAAGCTCTGGTTGTGCAAAATACTTGTGATATGCAGCATGAGAATCCTGTGTCTCTTCGTTGTCAGAGCTATAAATCAGGGAATTTGGACCAGAATCTCAAAGTCTACTACTAACAGGGAATATTGACATTTAACTTGAAGTAACCTTTAGTCAAATGGCCTTCAGTATCTCACAGTGGTTGTATTTGCCTCATCATATGGAGGGGGTATAATGAGGACAGTAGATAGGCGAAGGCTTAAGGAGATACCTTAAAAAGCCACAAAGCACCTGTGGCATTGAGGCAGCCTAGTCTCTGTTTATAATAGAAGCAAAGCAGTGTGGTTGCACAGATAAAGGCTGGTTACTAAGAATAGCACATGACATTTTTAGTTTAAATGTGAGTTTTTTTTCTGTAACAGGATTTGGATTTGAAAGGTGTTCATCTGATTTGTTCGCTCAGAGAGCTGATATTCTTTCTGAAGCATTGGTTCAGAACAGTCAACACATACACTAATGTTTTTAATCTGTCGTTACATGAGAGAGTCTAGGTTTTGGGTGTGGGTGGTCTGTTACTTTGGAAGATATACTACCATGATGCAGATTTCTGTGGAAGTTAAGTCGCTGGCCACAGAAAAAGGAACATGGCTCGGTGGATGGCTATGTCAGATGGTTGGTCAGCTGGCCTAGCATTTTGGTCCAAACTCAAATATCTTAACTTTGAAATGAATTTCCATGAAATTTGCTAATTAAACTTATGGTCCCTACAGTGTGAATCCCACTGGCTTACATACCACCAGTAGGCTATCATTTGTTGTATTTTGTGAAATGTCTTGACACAATCCAGTCTCAACGCAAAACAAAACTGTTTCAGAACCCTCTTAACATTATTCATGCAGTCCTGTTGGTGAATACATGCCTTGCTCCATCCTGATATTTCAGTTTTGAGTTATGGATGTCAATTTTCCCCATTTTTCATCACTTATGATCTCCAGATTTGTCTTTTTTGATTTCCTCAACAACTGTAAGCCACTGGCCCTGTGGTAGAGGGGTTTTTAGCTACACCTTTTTATCACTGGCTATTGAGAGTAATTTAACAAAATACTGTATAAACTGTGAATAATAATTCAGTGCTTTCAGATAAATTGCAGAAATAAAGCACCATACAACTCACAGGGACCTGATATCCTAGTATTTGTTGTAGCATTTTATATACCATTGCTCAAAACACAATGGTTTTCTAACATTTCCAACTATAGTTTGATATTGTGATGGGTAGTTTGGCTCATCTTGCTGTTTTTCCAGGAGCTTACTCTCTGAAAATTGCTTGGCTCATGTATTCTTGACTGTCTATCACTCTGTGTATTCTGAGGCATGTTCACAATATGTGGATTAATACATATTCAGAACATTTCATATTTTATGAATAATCAGCTCTGTCCTCTGGATGCTTTCCACCTCATTCATTCACTTCTCCCTCCTTACCTCTTTTTCATTCTTTCTTTGTCTCCTACCTCCAGCTAAACTTTGTGTTCTTCCCTGCATGGATGCCATTTGCTTCCACCGCAGTCTCCTCCACTGGGACGGTAAACTTGTGCTGACAGCCGGAGTTCAAACTTTGACCGAGGAATTAGACTGAAGGTCTCAGCAGCTTAATGTAAGCAGCAGCCAAAACAATTCCATCATCTCATGAGGAATTGTAGCTGAAATATAAAACATTGAGGCGCAGTAAGTCGTTGCCGAGTCCTTCTCAAACACATTGAATCAGAAGGGGGCACTCCCCTTTAGAGCAGCAGGGGATGTGCCGGCCTGTCGGACTGAAATACATCCAGCCCTGCCTCTGTGTGCAGCCGGTCTATACTGCAGTGTTTTATGGTTCAACAGACATATCTGAGATTAAACACTCGAGTGGATTGATTATCTTTCCATGAGTGAAGGTGAGGCTCACTCAACACCTTATACTGCTGCCAGCATGCTGGACGACTTTCCTTGTGCCTTATTCCATCCACAGGAGGCGGACACAGTAGCACAGACACCTGCATGATGTAACACAGTACAAGACTGCAGTAATCAATTTTAGTTAAGATGGTGGAAGAGAGGCATTGAGTTGGTAGGTTGTTGGATCAGATGTATTTGTTACTTAGTCCTGTTTTTCTTGCCTCTTCTTACAGAGGGCACATTTAGAACAGTTATTAAAGTAGAGAAAATTAGATAAGAAGCATTGTTGTTGGACTTTAATATGCACAGAGCCCATGGGCGTTGAATATGTTTTCTTTGTAGAATAAGTAACAATGATCCTTTTTTGTTAATCTCTCAACACAGCAGCATGTCTTTTCATAATAGCGTTTTGCCTCCAAACACCTTGAGAAGGCTCCAGTTGTCATAATAGCATTTGTTATTGTGCTGTATTGCTCCTGTGAGTGTCTTTCTCTCACACATTATGTTGTGTCTCTGCTGCGTTTCAGGCATAAATTATCAGTCCTTCATTACAGACTTTGTAATCGGCCTTAGCGTTCCAGTGTTGGACCAAACAAAACCAATGAGCAGTTTGTTCCTATATAATTATGTTCCATAGAGTGTGATCAGCTTTAAACCCCGCAGAAGTTAAGAAACTAAAGACTTTATCTGTCAAGTAAGATGTGGTTTAGGCAAATGCACTGAGCTGCACACTACTGAAAAACATGAGGACTTGATCATGATGAGGTGATAAATAGCTGCATAAACCACAATGGAAAGACCAAGTGGGAAAAATATATTGGAGCCATTTTCTTAACTTTTTCTCAGCCCTCCCTAATTTATTTTCAGCCACTAGTGAGAATCAAAGTCCTGTAGACAGCAGAGTGTCATGGACGAGGTTAGTCTGAGGGAAAGACGTCGCATCCTGTACCATCTTCACTTGATTTATCAGACAATGTGTAAAATCTTAGTTAATGCACGTTTAAAGAAGGAATGGGAAGTAAAGAAAACAGTGTGAGATTATTGAGTAGGATTTATAAGGACGGGTGTCCCAGATAGCTTAGCGGTTTCAGCGGGCACCCATGGATGCACATCCATCCACAGACCTTTGCTGCCAATATCCCCCCTTTTGTCTCTCTCACCACACTTTCCTGTCTGTAGGTCTGGGTACAGAGTGAGGTGACATCATTTTTCTCAAGAGCAAGACATCATTAGTTAGTTTGTCAGTCCTCAGACCGTCAGATGGGATCCCTGTAGATAAACAGGACGGGCATCTTAAAACGTATATTTAAAAAAAACATTTTGATTATAACTTACAGCTTACTGAGACACTTAATTATGTAAGAGCTGAAAGGTAGGAACTGTTGATCTCATTTTTAGTTTAAATTCGACACTATACCAGCACCGCTGTCAATATTAACACAGCTGGCCAACTATGTAGCTATCATGTGAATGTACAGTAATGCCATGTTTGAATGCCATGATCACATTATATTTGGACGTTACTGAGCAGTGTTACACTGATATCTTTAGAAATGTTGGCTGTGTTATTTACTCAATGACAAACCAGCCAAGTTTATTAAGAAGTTAACTTTTCTCCTTAAGAGACTATTTTCACACAAACAAGGTCATTTTGTGTCTCTGCTTGGTAGCTTGTTTAAAACTGTGTAGATACACGCCTGGGGTTAATTAAATAATAATAATAATACTTTAAATTTGATATTTTCTTCAAATTATTCAGCTAACCAAACATGAAGCTGTGAGGTGAGCACATGATTGTAATATTTAACAGCAGCAGTGCAGAAAATAGCTGCTCCCTAATGTGAAGCCTTAATGACATAAGGATGTCTTAATTGTTTGTGACAACCACTGCTAGTACATATAGAGGATCTGCATAATGTGAAGTACCACAAACATTGGATTATATCCTATAAAACAACATTACATAACATTATATGCAGCACAGTAGCTTGACAGTTCATTGGAGTTTATACTCGTGTTCAACAAATTTGAAAACATCTGCGTCTCTGCCAGTTAATTAATTTCATTAAAAAAATCCCCTGTCTCAGATTCTGCATCTTGCCAGTTCTGAATTCAGCATATCTAATTTCAATCCTGATTTATAGTATTAAGTTGCTACTGGAGCATGTGTTAACTTCACCGGTGTTTTTAAACTATCAAAACATGTTTGAAGAGTTGCTGTCCTCCTGCTGCTGCCATCTTTAAGCATCTTTAAGAGAATGTCGTCAGTATTCTGTAATCAGTAAATGTGCTTATATACCTGCCATTCCACTTCAAGTCAGTAATCTTCTTTCTTTCTCATCTTTGCTTGTGTGATCATGTGCGATCATAAAAGTGGATTTTCATCATTAAATTGCCGCTGTCTCACTGGAGGACGATGTGAGCCGGTTATATAAGGTAGAAAAGAAAAATGTCAGATTTCTCTGAGCATGTGAAAGTGGAAAATTTGTTGAGCTGACTGCTTAGCAAGTGTTTCAACCATAGTGGGTGTTTTGACACAAGAAGTGTGAATCTGGATATACTGTATGAATATTCAATTGTCTATTTACCTGCTGTGCATTAAGCTGACTGGCTGCATTTTGCCTCATGGGACTCAATCAGAAACTCTTATTCCCTGTCTCAGCTCTGTGTTCAGCTAAGGAAAGGACAAACTCTGGACATATTACCATACAGGATGAATAGAACAACATATGTGTAATTATTTCACTGTATTTTATGTAAGCTACATGCTTGTAAGACAGTAAACATGTAAGAAGACTGGCCTATTTGTTTGGATAAGAGAAAACAGTGTTGAACAGTATCCAGCTCTATCAATGGAGAAGTAAAGGTACACTAAAAATAAATTGAGAATAAAGGGAAGCTCACTTGTATCTTCAGGAGTTAGCAAAGCAGACAGGAAAGAACAGTTAGCCGGTGGGAAAAAATAAAACTTTGACCAATCATATTATTCAGCTGAAGTTATTTTGTGTATAAAACTTTATCATCCAGCATTCATGCTCCATATAAGCAATATTCAGCTAAGCAGTGTCATCCAGCTACAGATCCATACCAACGAAGTTTATGACTCTTTTGGTCTTCTGTAGCTATTGAGCTCACATAAGCCACATGATTCACTTAGAAGAGATTCTACTGAAGGCTGTAAAATTTATCTGGAATGATACAGCACTTTTAGCCCTCTCATTCCCAGAGTGGCCATGTTGTTGACTCCAGCTACACATGGCTATGAGTAATAGGAGCAGCTTGAACATCTCATATCTCTGCAGACTATATCCACTGCACATTTGTTTTCAACATCTGATTTATGTTTTGTCAGTCACTGAGGAGCTTATCTGCATCTAGTGACATGCTGATAAGTTAAATAAATGGATTTATAATCACTGGATAAGAGAGAGAAGAAAAGAGATGTACACTATGAGGAAGCTGCTGATGGCTGCTATGACGAAATACATTTTAATTGGAGCTGATAGGTATTCACACTGCATCACACTGTGGCCATGTTACCAGAAAACCTTGACAACTCCAAGCTCTCTGTGCTTCCTTCCTTTCATACCAACATACTAATTAATTTATCCTCCGTGGACAGCTCTCAGCTCTGATCAGATCTTCATACTTGTTCTTACACCCTCATGATGCAAGAACAGCTGATGTAAGCTTAATTTAATTGTCTAGAAGTTCTGCAACTTGCAGGAGTTTCAAGTAAAACAAAGATGTCATAAGTGGGCTGTCAAAAATTTGCAAACAAGCAGATGGGAATGATTGTTTTACTCTTTCTAAGCTTGGAATTAGCAAAAAAAAGAGACAATGCCCATTATGTACTGTCTAACTAATGGAAGCATAGGACAAAATCTAACTGTCTGGTGACGCTTCATCATCCTTAAAGATTCTGTGGCATTAAATATTTTAGCTCTTCAGCCCTGACAGTGTTAGAACGGGGAGTAATTATTGGACTTTAATTATTTCAAGTGGCCAGAAACATGACTCCAACTGATGTTAATGTTACTCTGTGTCTGCTGAATGCATAGGCAACTTTTTGCTAACATGTTAGCCATATCAGTTTTATAGTGCGATCATGTGTCCATATAGTGTTTTCAGCTTTTTTCACTACTCCACAATGGGGGCAAAAGAGCTCAACAACAAACAGACAGACACTCAAACCTGAAATGATCACTTTTAAAGTTGAACATGTTAGCAAACATTTGCCTAACTTTAGCATTAGCATTCATTGGGAGTTGTTTCTGGCTGTCTCAGAAATGGAGTAATAAAATTATAAGTTGATAACTCCAGATGAAACTATGTCAGTCTCTGTCTGCTAAATGTTGACCATTCTTCACCAGCTTGTCGCAAACTTTGTTCATAAGCCATTTGTTACGGAGCAGGAAGTGTACAATTGATTTAGATTTGATTTGATTTGATTTGATTTATTCTTTCAAGCATGTAAAGACAGTTGATATGACAACACACATTGTACACATAATCCAATATCAATTTGCTTATACCTAGTACATGCTTGAATGGAGTAGGAAGAAGTCAGACTTATCCAGTCCTACCCCATGACATCATCTTACCATCATTGGTTTGCAAGCAGTATCTCTACATAAATAATTCTCTTCTACACCACACAAGTAATATACTAAAAAAATTATAACAGAGTGTTAACATTCTTACATAATTACATTCTTAAATAATTATCTTCTACACCACACAAGTAATATACTAAAGAATTGTTACAAAGTGTTAACATTCATACACCACACCCACAATGTTCCATCTAATCAATCATTAAGCCTGTTCTTGAATATATCTTGATTGACACATACCTTTATATTTATGTTTAAACTCATCAATTCTATTGCTATTTTTTTATGTCCACACTTAAATTATTCCATAGTTTTACCCCACTTATAGAAATACAAAATCTTTTTT
>NW_018127894.1:3487667-3513460 GCF_001952655.1 Monopterus albus | reverse complement strand
TTGTCTCCATAATTAGTTGCACAAAGCCTTTGAAGTTTTCCTGCTGTTGGTTCATCAGCGCGATGTACATCTGTTTCTGGTGCTCCACAATGTCCATTACTTGCGCCGCTCTGTGATACACTTCTTCTGCCTCCATATCCTCATTCGCTTCTGATTTATTAGCTCTTTTCACTCTTTGAGGCATTTTAATAGTTGTAGCGTTTGTTCAAAGACTTGAAAGTGTAGAACAGACAAGAGGAGCAGTAAAGACGACTGCTCTCGCTTGCAACCCGGAAACCTAATATGATTTTACTTAAAATTTACATGCAAAATATTTTGTTGTAATAGTATTTTTACTTTTGGTCTCAAATAAAGGCTACCACCACTGCATAAGGTTCAGAGGAAAATTACAAGACAAACATATAAGGCCATATGATACACTGATCAAACCCTGTCCTGACTCCATACTTGTATGCATGACTAAAGGTCTGTGTCTGTGTTTTATAGAGTGGGGCTGAGTTTGAGCTCAGCGGTTTGTTTCTTGAAAATAGCTGTGTGCTGCTGGAAACAAGGTTGATGAGTATAAACGAAAACACTGAGCTGAAAGAGAAAAAACTCAATTTCCTCCCTGTTTAATGCTAATGTCTTGGAACTCAGTCACTTGCTGTCAGTCGCATTGAGTTTCAACACACAGTGAACTAAGGAGAAATTTTATGATTTGGGATGCTTTTTGTTGCTTCAACAAAATCTGTCACTCCCAGAAAGAAATGTCAGGAAAAGAATAATGATATTATTATTAGCTTGTCATGTTGCTGTCTCTAGGCCAATATAAGAGGAATGTTTCTGGATTCTTCCAGAGAGATTGGTGAGTAACTCATTCTTCATTTGCTTGAGCTCAAACTCAGCCCCACTCTATAAAACACAGACACAGGCAGTATCTCATATTGATGAGTAAATTGGAGGAGGCTCTGTCATTATTAGGGTGAGGCAGATGGTGTCCCATTTTGGTCCTCATAGGAAAAAAGGGAGGATCAGTCATCTGACTTTATAGAGCTGTAGGTTTGAGGGACATGCGGTTTATGACATGTAGCCTTTGTATGTTTCTTCTTGTGTTTGTATCGTAACTGCCATAAAGCTTGTTGTTCAAAAACTATTAAACACACGAGTGAAACACACCACTGCACTGGGCGACATATTTCACAGTTGCATTAAAATTGTTGGAATAAAGGCATATATCACTGTCAGCATGACAGTAATGCAGTAGTGGAAGCAACAAGGCTAATTCTAACATCATACATGGGAGGATTCAATATTTGTCTTAGCTTATATTACTTATATCTTTGGTTTTACTGTTTTGGTTGTACAAAAAGAAGCAAATGCAAGCCTTTACCTTCGGTTCTAGGAAGTTGTAATGGACATTTTTTTGATTGTTTTCTGCCATTTTTTTGACTAAACTAGTAATGAGCAGGTAGGGAAGAGATGATATGGCTTTTTCTCAATATGATTCGTTACACGATATGGTGCGTACGATTTGATTCAATCACGATACACTTAAAAATTCAATGACAACAATGTATTACTAGCTTCTGAATATTTGTACTTTATTCCTCATCTTTCCGACTTTTCTAGCACTGGTTTTCATTATGTTAAGAACAATTAGATATATTCACTTGAGTTCTGTTATCTTATTTACAAAAAATAGGAAGTCACTAGAGTATGGAGGCCACACAATATACTGTATATCGCTAAACAGTACATATTGTGACGTTTTTGTATCACAATATATTGAATTTCGATATATTGTCCCATCCCTATCAACAAGGAATCAACATTAAAAAAAAATCAATGATGCAAATATCTGCAGCCCTACATGAATACTTTGACAGAAGTGCTGCAGCTTCCTTTTTTTGTGGCCACAGTTTGTTACATTTTGGGATATGTATGTTCTGCACTTGAGCCCTTTCCTAGTCGTTGTATTGATGTCATCAATTTTTACCAGGGCCTGGGGCTGCAAATTAGCTTTTAGCTAGACGCTCCATATGCATTGCGTCGGTTGACTGAGTGTGGCAATGTTTAGTCGCATATGTGGCTGAAAAAATAAACAAAATTAAATTAAATTGAACTTGTCTGTAATAAAGCTAGTAGTTGTTGCATCTTGTCAGCATTCCCTTTGTGGACATTTAGTATGTTTTTAGTTTATATACCTTTTTGTATTTTTATCTGAACTTTTTATTAGTGAGTTTGATGTGAGAAATGCATCAGATGCTTGGAGGCAGATGTCTCACACCGCAACAAATGTGGTTAGCAGGAATACAGTTTCCAGCTGGAAGTGTTGGAATTTGTGTATGGAGTGCCCTTGATGCTGGAGAGGTTAGATGTGATGAGGCAGTGATGCCTGAGAGAGACAGAGAGAGAGAGAGAGAGAGACTTCTCTCCCTCTGGAGATATCTCCTCTTTTGGGTTTTACAGCATCACAGTTGTTTTTGTCACCTCCAGAGTCCCATGTGTGGAAGCAGGTCTGGCACAGCAGGCCAAGGTAACAAGCCACAGCAGCCATCTGGCCCCATATTTGTCAAAATGTCACATGGGTTTGATTTGCTGCTCTTCACCTCCTCTTGCATGACAGCCTCTCTGTCTGCACATATCAGGTGGCAGCTCCTTTGTACAGTATCTCGCTGTGTGTATGTGTGTGTTTTGTTTTCTGTCTGAGTCGGCTTTCTCTCAGAGTGCCCGCATGCCCGGCAACTCCTACAGGGCAGCTCTAACCTTTGCTGTCATTTCTATTGGCAGCTACTCTATCATTATCATCATCCTCATTTTTTCTGTCTTTCTCTCTCCATCTTCCTTTATTTATGTCTGTCAGTCTGTTGTTCTGTCTGTCTCTTTCTGACCCTCTCCCTTGTCGGCTTATGCTGTCATGTTGATGTATCTGATTCAGTTCTTTTCTCTCTGACATATACCGTCATGTCAGGGTGCTGTTAACTGTTCTCTGGTTTATCACTCTCTGGTCTAATGTCACACATTATTCTTTCTCTATCTCTTCCTGCCTGTGTCTATGCTTCATAAATCACTGACAGTATTTGTGGCAATCCACATGTTTCAGCCTAGTTTCTCGGTTTCGCTGCAGCAAAATAGATCCAGCCTTTGGGTCACCGAACATCCGGCAGTGTTGAATACACAAAGGAACCTGTCAGGGTAATGCTAAATTAACATAAACAGTGCTGTAATGAAAAGGTACTGAAGCCATAATTGTTAAGTGGGTCCTTATTTTAAATTGTAATGTAGATCTCAATGTTTTCAAAGATGGCAAAGCTGTCAGCCTGAATTTTAGGTGAACGTGTATAAACCTGTACATAGACATATAGAAGATTTTTTTTTGAGAGAGAGAGAGAGAATGGTACAGCCAGAAAAACAAGTGCCTTGGTTATTAGCGTGTGCACATCCAAAAAATATGGATTAACACTGGTCTTTTTTTGAAGTTGCCAGTCATGGGTGATCAAGTGAAAATCTGGCTGAGTTTCATCTCCAGCCAATCAGTCAGTGTATCTTTAATTTTGGTCATTATTAATATAGAAAAATAAATAGAACAGCCAAAAAGTGAATTAAGGGGAAAGGTGGAAGCCTGTATGGTAAGGAATTAAGAAACGGTATGATCTTCTTTTGTGTTCAGACTTTCAATAAACAAATTGCTAAGTCGTTTTGAAGCACTGAACATTTGGTTGTGCAAACTAATTTGTGCAGTGACTGGAACGTGACTGGAATATGACTTTAAAATCAAATGTATTAAAAATATTTAATTTTTTCTGCTGGTTTGAGCAGTCAATATAAATTCACGCTGCACAATGAATAATACTCCATGCTGGTATTGTCATTTCCAGTGTTTCTTCAAGCATTAGCCTTTTGAAAATATTTGGCCTTTACACTGAATGTTTTGAGCCATTAATTAGCAACAAAACCATTAATTTACAGTATGTCTCTGCGTGTTACATGGAGGGCTGAATAAAACTGATTTCTACCATTTCCTTTGGCACATAACCAACAGAAAAGTACAGCATGTTCTTTTAGTTCAGTGCTGAATCCTCAACACAATAAAATAGAAATGAACACAGTAGACTGTACAGCACTTTCATTTGTTATTTTCAGGTTCCTGCAATAAAACAAAAGTTCATGTACAGTTTATATCGGAGAGCTGTCCTGTACATATTTACTCACAACAAATTACTTGCTTCATTGTTTCAGTGCAGCAGAATATCATCACCAGCTGTTGTGGCCATCGACTGTACCGATGCAGAATAGTAATTGAATTGCCCGTTGTGGCCCGGCCTTTTGCTTTATGTAGGAGCTCCTCCATGTCCGACCTGCCAGAAAGTCATTACAACAAATTAGTTATTCTGGCCACATGCCAGCTCTGTCACGCTATTTCCTCCTCACCCTTTGTGCTCTGCGCCAAGCTTTCATAAAGCAGGAAACATGCTGCTGCGAATATGATTGAAGGCTGTAAGGTCATGAATTAGTTATACATAGCCCGGTGTGTGTGTGTGTGTATGTGTGTGCACGGTTGACTGCAGTATCTAATCAAGCTTTGATGAGCGTCCTGTTTCCCAGGTGGCGGTAGAATGAAGGGATCATCACCTCTTATTAGGAATGCATGGCCGACTGCATTTAGTGACAAATGTTCATACAGGCACTAATGAACGCAGTAGCTTTATTTTTGCTTTTTTTATGCCATGTACTTTTCTTATACCAGACCTTCTCTTTACTTACATTGCTGCTGCTCATCCTGTCAGGTTTTCCATTTTCATATGACACATTTAAATGACAATGGTAGAAGATTTCCCACAGAGGATTCACTGTACTCACCAAACACATTTGTTGACAACAAATTTGAAATTTTTCCTTTCTTTTTTTTTTTTAAGCAAAATGCCAAATTTCACTAGTATGAGCTTTTAAACTTTATTTTTGTCACCATCCCATAATACCTTGGCATTAAGTTCTCATACAGTAAACTTAACATGCTTATTTGAGCTTCACAGATTAATAAATTATTTTGTTAAACTATTTTTCTGACATTTTTTACACTGAACAATCAATTGTTTTAAGAAAATTACCGGATGTGTGGATAATGAAAATAATTATTGTTTATTGTTCTACTTTGATGGAATAATAAGATATTTACTGATGTTTACTGTACTTAACACAGAGGAAGAAATGAAAGCAGTCTGATAAAATGTGATTTCAGCGTAAGCTAAAACAATTAAGGCCTTAAAACTAGATTTTCAGACGGTCCTTCTATAAGATCAGGGCCACAAGATGGATGGACGATGGAAGACCAGTCAGAGTTGATATTGTACTTCAGTGGTGTAAATTTAGAACAATTGTGAGATTCATCAAACATACTTACCGTAATTGCATTTTTTAGTATAAACTTCCCCAGATTCAATTAACCGTAGGAGCTAGCTGCTAGCATTAACCTAAGCTCTTAGCATCCAGGACCAGCTTCAGCGTCACCACCACTTGTAATTTGATTTATAGCGCTTTCCTCATCTACAAAATCCTTTCCTCTTAGTGTGACCTGAACTAGCTAGTGATCATGGCTGTAATAGTTAGAATAGTTTGCAAGTGCACAAGTTTCACAGTTTAAATACAACAAGGTTGTAAAGGCGGAGTAGGGAGTAGATGAGTCTCCAGCATGATGACGTTTGATGTCCCTGACAACCTTTGTAATCTTATTTAGCCACTTGTAGGCAACTGCCTTTTTTAAGATGTGTACAAGATTTTTAAAAAAATCACTAGTTGGGTATTTACTGACTATTTACTGTGATAGAATAAAACATGAAAATGTATTGGCCTTGTGTTAACCACAGACCTCATTCACTGACTCTGGGGCAAGGGAACCAGAAGTGCAAAAATGCTCAGTCAGTTCCAGCTTTTAGGACACACTACTACAGCACTCTATTAATGTAAATAGTAAGTTAGCTCTTCTAATGTGCTTAAAGTTGCAGCTTATGTTAGAGCAGATAAACACTGTTTAATCTATTCCTTATACTTTTGGTTTTCTGGTTCTGATTTTGGATGAACTAGAACAAAAGACAACCCTCTCCAAACTCTCGAAAGGCTGAGTATGACTCTTAAAAAAGCTGTGCCTAGTTACATTTAAGCTAAGATATAATTAGACAATCACTGTTTGTGGGAAGTCGGTTCCTTTTTCTTCTTAACACATATGCTCATACACATATACGCATCATGCACACACTCACATGCCTTCAGTTCAATCTCCATTAAATGAGGTAATGTGAAATCTCCGTACACCTCCTGTGGTCTCTTCTTCCATGGTGACTGACCAGCCCAAATGATAGCATGTGAAACCCCACCTCCATCTATCTGCAGGAGACTGATAAATCCTGTCACACACACACTCCGCGCACACACGGACACTTTTTGTGCACTGATACACATTACATTCAAATGCACACACATGCTCCTCATCCAGGCAAAATACGGCTGGGCCTTAATCCATCTCCATGGCAACAGTTCAGGTATGGTATGTGTGTGTGTGTACAGTGACCAGACCTGGGGAAAAGTAATATGCTGATCTTCATCACACACACACACACATGCACATTCACAGAGGGAGCAGCAATGGATTTATCTGGTGATATAGCTGATAGGGTTAATTGGTTTTCAGAGGGCATGTAGAGAGAGAGAGAGAGAGAGAGACTGACACTGACCAAATTAGTGCAGAGACACCAGGGAAGAACTGCCAGACATACAGCAAGCAAGAGGTATGAGGGGAGCAGAGAGAAAGTAAATGTAAGTGATGACATGAGAGCAGGAAGTGCAGGAAGGTGGAGAGGCAGGAGATTTACCTTTTACCTTGTGAGTCAAAGCGAAGTGAGAGTGAATGTAAGAGGCAATGGAAGATGGGAGGGAAGTCCGAGGGCAAAGAGAAGGTAAATTAGATTGGAAATGTCTTTTTTATAATTTCTTTTGCTGTTATTGTGTTAATGTTTTACATTGTCTGTTTATTTGTATTATTATTATTATTGTTGTATTGTATTTTTTCAAAGGACTTTCAAGATAAATTTTCCAACACTTAATCTGACATCAGAATTTCACTCTATCTTGAAGTGAGTTTGGATGGTGAGTTTGAATTAGAACCCAACTGATAAATTGCACAGGTTACATAAGATGCTACTAGCATAATACACCCAAATCTGTTTAATTGAATGAATTGAGTTGAGTTGCCTTGTGGGTAATGTAGGCACCAATCAATTTAAGGGATATTTATCAAAAAATATTGTTTTGTTTATGTTATAGTATATGATTATGCTGAAGTAAAGACGAAGAGCGCTTTATTTATTGTAACACGTACAACGAAATGATGTTTGGAGCCGAGGGCCCCAGGCCGCTGCTTGCATACGTGCCGCCATCATGGGCAACAGGAGGGTTTAGTGTCTTGCCCAAGGACACTTCAACATGTGGACTGCAGTCACCAAGATTTGAACCTTCAGCCTTCTGGTTGGGAGACAACTGCTCTACCTACCGCACCGCTGTCGCCTCCACAGTGCCTGCAGATGTACTGTATCCTTATAGGATATTTTAAACACTCAAATATGAGTGTTGCTCTTTTTAACAAGGAACTTTAAATTCAGATGATGTTTTTGTTAGAGATCTGGCCGTTTATAGAGTCTGTCTGTCACTTTCAGCTGTTCCCGTTAGTGGTTGCCACAGTGAATCATCACACTGACGACTTGCATGTTGAAATTTGGCATGTGTTTTACACTGGATGCCCTTCCTGATGCAACCCTGAATCGAACCCGGGCTGCAGCGGCGAGAGTGCTGAATCCTATCCACTAGTCCATCAGGGACCCCCTGGCCATTTATAGAGTAAGATTAAAAACAAATTAAGATGGAACCCCAGGTTGCTTGGAAATAGCAGTATGTACTATATGTTGGAAGGTGAAGTTATAGCCTCTGTTTCCTTAAGTGAAAGGTTTTCAGTTTTATCTTTATCTGCAGTGGTTAATTATCAGTTCCATACAAGTTATTAACTGGCTCCAGATGTTCCAAATCTCATCACTAAAGGCTTTGATGCAAAGATGGAGGTAGTGTTGCATGTTGTTGGAATATTTATCCCTGTTGGTACCATTTCACATGGTTCCTTGTGGCCTATTATGTTTTAAGATTTTCTTTTTTGTCAGGATAGACAAAACACACATTTCTTTCTGCAGTGCCTTCCCCTCAAGCACACACTGTTGCACATCACAGGAAGCTGCCAGCAACCACAAACGGAGAGAGTTACAACCTTAGTTTCCTATGGTCAGTGATTGAACTGCTGCAGTGGAGCAGCTGGACACCTTGATGGCTAATGATGAGTGCTTTCCATTCAATTACCCCGCCCATATTTTCCCAGGCAGTTAGCTCACCCCAGTGGTTTTCCAGTCAGAGGTCTGCTTTCCCGGCTACTGCTTTCATTTTATTTCAGTTATCAACTGCCACATATTCAATATTTATCATCTGTGCTGATGCAAAAGCTTATTTAGCTAAACATCCTTTTAAAAGCTGCTGTAATCGATATTTCATATTTACAGTGGATCTGATTACTATGTATATTGTAGAAGGAGTTACTTGTAACGATGATTCAACAGCGAGTTATCGACCAACTCTGATGTTCCTCTCAGTTTTGTGGAGTTTTTGCTTTTACAGCCTGCAACGTTACAATTTTCTTTCACTTTCATTGCTGTCATAGCATTACTTTTGGCTGCAGTGCACCACACACCACACATTATTTGTAAATACCAGTTCCTGCACAATGAAGCCTGTAGTTTGTAGGCTATTTCCTGGATTGAGACAGTCCAAGCCTATAGTACACTTAATTAAAATTTTATCTCTTGAGAGCAAGGAATGGGCAGAGCCAGGGGTGACACTGCTCCCCCTCAGAGTCGAAATGTGATGCCTGTTAGTATTAATGATGAAAATGAAAAACAATTGCAAATTGTTGCCTTAAGTATGACAACATTTTTGGTGCTTTATAATTGATAGTGGTCAAATTTGTTTTATTTTATATCATGCATGCAGTATGATATTTGCAGATATCAGTACTTGGCATGATTCTCCTCGCGGGGGGGGCGGAATGAAGTGAAGAAAGCCATATTTGTGACACACACATACTTGTCACACTTGTCAGTAAACTCATTTACACAAAGTTGAGACAGCACGCTCTCACATTCTTATGCATGCTGCATTACATGCAGCCAGACCAACAATTAATGGAGCGGAAATGTCCTTCAGAGTCAAAAGATGCCTTTAAATTTACAAATAAGGATTCAAAAATGGCCCTCTGCTATGCTGGAATACATTTTTTGCATTTCACCCTGCCAAGATGTAATTTGTTGATTTGTCAAATTTTCACACATGGACGGTTTTACTGTCCCCTGTGGGCCACTGTTGGCAAATTGTGTCTGAGCAATGTGCTCCAGTGCATTCTGGGTGAGAAAAAATGGAGATGGGGTTTAGTTAGAAAACAACAGCCTGAAGTAGTAGGGAATAAAACTGCAAAATGCAGCTGGCAGCAGGCGAAACTATTCATAGAAAACACTTTGTCAACAAAATAACTAATACTGAGGGGAAAAAATACTCAACTCTGCAGTGGTGGGCGATGGACTGGCTACATCTCCTTTTATATAAAAGGCCAGTTTATGTTGAGAAATAAAAAGTGTTTTACATTTTGTATTTTTAAATTTGGAAGACAACAATGTAAAGTAAAACACATGTATCAGTATGATTCTCATTCTGATTCTGATTAGGTAAAATATTTCAGGAAATAACTTCTTAAAAGGATATTTATACTAATGAAAAAGGCATTAAAATAAGAAGCATACCCTGCTACCCATGCATGAAAGCTTGCAAAGCACTTTATCTGTCAATCTCATTGCATCTGTATATCCACATTACTTAAATGGCCTGTCCAGGATAATGGATGAGAGTTGACCACACATCCTGCAAGTGATGTGAATTCGCTTATGGCAGGAAGTGATAAGGAAAGATGTAGAGCACCATAAAGCCACGATGCTGGGATGTTCACACACAGATGTCTTATTAACATAATAAACAAAGGCCACAATGATGCTTAATGAGCTTACAAGCACAAAATGAGGGTTTGGTTTTTGCAAAATTATACAGGTTGTTGGTGTAGTGATGGTGTTGTACTGGATTATATTGAACACGTTTCTAATATGCTTTCCCCCTCGTGTTTTTGAAGTGTTTGAAAAACATTAGAAACACCCAAATATAATGCAGTTCATCCAATACATGGCAGATTCTTTGACAAAAGTGTGTCCGACAGAACTGTTGTATTGAATTGCATTACATTTTACAGGTGTATCTAATAAAGTGACCCATAAATGCATATCGCTGGTACAGGTGGACATGTGGTCAATAAGAAGGGTGCTGCTACAGATCATACAAACCAATTTAGTGCATAGTATCATAGTATTTGTTGTAACAGTTTTTGTTCTGAAATAACAGCTGCTGGTCTTGCTGCTCTAGTTTCTGGCCTGACATCAGTCATGTTCTGATCGCCTATGATTTTGTTCCAACCTACTGAACCAACCGTTGTTCAGAAACAGACAGAAGACCACTTCATCTGATACTCAGCAGCCCAGTGGATTTGTGACAATGGATTTTTTGTTACCTGCACAAGGGATTATGCTCTGAAATCTCAGGCATTAGTGGGTTTACGAGGGGGATTACACAGTGTACTTGATTCATGGTCAGTCTGAACAGATAATGCACCACTAGTGTACTTCCAAAAAAAAGAAAAACGACAAAATTATTCTGAAGTAAGGATAGGCAGCAGATGCATTAATCATCTTGGAGATTCTCTGTGCTGTCAAAAGTGGGTGGTTTTCCCTGATGGCCAACGAATATGTGACTGTGGCAAATTTGCTTCATTAGTTCTCTGTTCAGCATCAACTGGGAAGTTTTTATAATATGAAAAATGCAGCATAACACTGGAACTCTGACATAAACATGTAATCCTGTCATGTAAGGACTTCATGTTGCTTAAAACCCCTGATAACGCTGAGCCAGAGGTAATAGAATTAAAACACAGTAATCGTCAGATGAAGGCATTAATTTACTGTGTTTTTGTTTCTTCTAAATGGAACAGTTCTGTTATTTACATGTGACAAAGGGTGCAAGTAACCAAATACTTTCATTATTAATTCATCTACCACTGAAGTAATCAATTGTTTTCTCTATAAAAATGTTGATTACAGTTCCCTGAGCCAAAGCTAACCTGATGAAAAATGAAGCAAATCCTGACATTTTAGAGACTAGAACAAGGTCATGTTTGCATTTTTCTTCACAAGTGACTTAAATGATTAATTCATTAATAATACATTTTCTGCCAATCAGGTAATTGGCTCTCGTATCTAAATTCAGTTTTTAATTGTTTCTCGTCCTTTGCAGCTTTTTCACACTATATACAGAGGAATCAGTGGATCATAGGGCTGCCGTTGTTTGAGTAGCTCATTGTGCAATGCACATACACTAAAGATTGTACTTGCACTTGCTTGGGGACCAAGGACTAGTTGTACTATAAGCATTTCTTGAGGGGAACTCATCTTGATGACTCAGTCATACATGGACCATGTACTGTGAGTACAAAGGGTCTGAATGTTTATCTAACTTCTGCACACACTGTCTTTTTATCTACTTCCTGGGCTTCTTCATTGTACTTGTCATAAAAAGTGAACTAAATTCAAAGGGTGTTTGAGGAGGATGGACTGTCAGCGTGCTTCTGCCAGAGTGTTTATTTCTTCACCCTCAAGGACTTTGATTTTACTAAGCCAAGCTGTTGCACAAGGGCTCCACAGAAAGAGATATGCAGTGCCTTGTACATAATTGAATTTATAACTGTCATATATATTAACCTCTACTATCTTGCGCTGCTGTATTGCTTGGCAAGAATGCATTTATCATAGCCAAAGTGTTGAACGTGGGCCATGCGGAGACTGAGAAACAGATGCATTTCACTGCAGCAGCCGGATCCTCTGGGGTCAATACGCACATCAGTTCTCACTGCCTGTAGAGATAAATACAGACCAGCACTGCAGGCACTAAATACTGAAGTTCAGTGATGCTATAAACAGTGTTACCTGAGTTTATGACAACATGTTTGGCTGAAAGGAAAATTCCAGTATTTTTTCAGTCTGGAGCCAGTTGCACCAGATGTTTGTGAAAGAACATGTGACCTAGTTAGAACTCAAGTGTTTACCAAGTGGAAATTTACACATTCCTGAATTAAAACAAGTTGTTCCACACAAACTACTTCTTACTCATTTTCTCTTTGCTTATGGTAACAGTGCCAGTAGCAGTTAACATCCAGCTGTTATCTCAATTCATAAACATGTGAAAGGCCTGATTCATAAGTGCATTTGGCTTCTACAACACTCTAAACTACTATGATTACTTTTTACAGCTCTAAAGTATAATACAAATATCATTTTTATATACTTTTGACACAATGCCCACTGTCAAAGTAGCTGGCTGTTAACGTTCAAAGGCAAATGTTGTACATTAAAGAAGGTGTTTGTTATCAAGGAAATCGAACATGCTACTAATGTTGTACATCCTGATCTGGGCTTCAGCTAGGGCACACTCCAAACTATTAAATATTTTTCACACAAAACCTAACAATGAAATGTTTTTGTGGGTGTCTTTTCTTGCAGCTGGGCGAAGACACTTTCAACCGTGCCAAGCTGTTGAATGTTGGCTACAGGGAGGCTCTGAAGGATGCAGAGTACAACTGCTTCATCTTTAGCGATGTAGACCTGATCCCAATGGATGACCGCAACCTCTACCACTGCTATGACCAACCAAGACACTTTGCCATTGCGATGGACAAGTTTGGTTTCAGGTGAGGTGATGATACAAGCAAAGAAGCATAGTACATACAGTACATTCTTAGTGCAGATTATTATTATTAGAGACACTTCAGTTAAGCCTACTGTAATACCACATAGGTCATAATATTTGCCAAAGTCTACTTTTAGCACTGGTTCGTTTGAGCTAATTTTGATGCAGTCGCGTCCCCACTTGACCAAGCTACATATGCACACATGTGCTGGTGACATCTTGAGTGATAATTACTCCTTGAAAGATATAAGAATATTATTGCAGGCTTTGTCTATGCCTGCCTGTAATGACTGTACATCACTGTCACTGTTACATTTATTTTGTGAAATGTAAACATGTTAAATATGCCGTTGGCTGCCTAACAAAGAATTGTAGAGATGGTTTCCGGTCTTTGTTGTGACAGACTGTTGACAGAGCAGTATTTAATTTAACTAAATATCATTATACTTTGAAATTCTGATATGTAGCTTAAATTACCATTTTTTGCTCATTGAAAATGAAAAAAGAGGGATAAAAGTAAAAGCTTGAAGGTCATAGTGTGTTGAAGGTCACATAAAAAAAATGAGTGTAAAAATCAGATTACTGTAGAGAATTGGTTCCCAAGGTCAAACTGGTCTGAGCAGCCTGTGAACTTTTCTATTTAAACTTTTTACTTTTATAAAGGAAAAAATTCAGGAGGCTCTCAGAGTCAACACAGGCAATAAAAAAAATAACCAAAGAGCGACTGAAATATTTTTAGTTTGAGGCACCATGCAGCTGTTTCAGTTGAGTACAATTTTTATTGTGTGTTAGTCAGAGACCTTAGATGCTTCCAAATGTAAAAGCGCCAGACGTTGGCAGGGAAGTCAGGTCACATTAAGTGCTACTCCATTACCTTAGCACCTTCTCACCTAAATGCTCTCTGAGCAGAAATGGTTATTCTTACTTCCATTTCACAACGCTGTCAAACATTTCCACAAACTAGTCTCTCAAAGGTCCTTGAGCAATGTATTAAACCATATTGCCATTATATTATACATACTTTTGTGGATGTTGAAGTACTTGTTACCCATGTAGGCATGGTACAAGTTTGCTGTAGCTCACTTCGATGTTATGCCCATTCTTACATGGGTCTCCAGGACTGTACATGGGTCAGCATGTGCTGCTTTAAGGTACCAAATGGGCAAGGCAATATGTAAAAGAATTAAACTGGTAAAAATTAACAAGGCATTTTTTTAAAGAAGAGAGAAAGACCACACGCTGATGCAGAAAATGCATTCAGCCCATTTGATGGAGTTTAAGGATAGATTTTAATTTTAAAAATAAGTGTTTCTTCATAATGAAAACTGCTTTGCAAAACAAGTGCTGCCAGAGATACTGTGGATTTTTTTTACTTGACGAATGAAATGGCTTTAAAATAATGTAACAGGCAGAAAAAGCAAACACATTCACCCGCTCCTGTTGCCCCTACAAAATGATATCATCACATAACTGCCGAATTTCTGTCATACCTATACACATATTTTCTATTACATAATCAGATATGAATATGAAGCCACATCTGTTTAAGATTATATGGAAGTTTTGTTTATCCTCTTCATAGTGAGATAAAAAATGTAAACCTAGTTCTCAAAGTTCTCAAGAACAACTTGAAACATTATGTCAAACTTTCTCTCTTTCTTTCTGCTTCTCCTCCTCCTCATCCTCCTTCTTCTTTTTTTCCTCAAGTATGTGTCGTTTTTAGGCACAAACAATACGCACACACCCACCCCTACATACACATACACACACACACACAAACACAGACTCCTAACCATATGGTTGTTGGGAGAACTTGTGCAGAAACATTCGGTCTCATTAATTTCTGCTTGTCATCTCTCAGCAGGGAGCTGTCATGTGTTTGACAACATGTACAGCAGAGAATATGCGCACATGTACGCACACATGCACATACATGCATTGCCCTCCGGTTAGACTCCAGGCGACTGTCATGCCATTCCTAGCTGGTGTGTGTCCCACTCCACTAGTCTCACAACTTTTGAGGAAAAGAGGAAATAAAAAAGGTCCTGTGTCCACACACACACACACACACACACACACAGTTTATATGGCAGGTATTTTAAGGAACAGGACACAAACCCTCCATTAATTTATTGTCTGGTTCTTTTTGATATTTTTCTATTTCTCTTGTTGTATTCTTCCTTTCTCTTTTATTCATTCTCCTTTATTTTCTCCTTGTTGCATGTTTGTTTTTATGGTTATACAGTAGGAATTATGTTGGGACAATTATACAATACAATTTAGTGTTGTCAGACATTTCTAAGACCTTCTATCATCCAAACTAACATAGTGAGAAGACCAGGTGCAGAGAACATTTCTTTATTGTCAGGGTGTGTATATACACAAGAGACCTATGCAGAAATACTATGGACTTCCTTTAGACCCAGTCATTTCATGTGTCTTGAGTGGATTGTGTATGGATATAGGATTATCCACTTGCTGTGAAAAGGCACCCATAAATTATCCACTTAAAGACGCATCAAAGAAAAGACACAGCAGGAAAAGCTCTGATTGCCTTAAACACATCAAGACGTTATTCAAATGTAAATTATGATCGATCTATTCAAGTTGTATTTGAAGCCAAAAGCGCTCTTAATGCATCACATCATGTGATATCGTTGCTCTGAATTTCTGAATGACCTCAGATGAACAAGCAGTGCTGGGAACACACACAGGACAATAATAGCCTTAACAAGGCATGAGTTTAACTATTTCCTGTGTGGATAGACATGTCTATTTGTTGTCATAACGTGCACTGGGGTTTGAGATATTGTGCCTGTCCACATGTATGAACACAGACAGAATACAAAAGGGAGTTTGTTTTCTGAAAATTCAAGCACACAACAATACATCAGTAAAAACCACGTGAGAATGTTCCTCTCTCATTGAATAGGTGTTAGAGTATGAATAATGTCCTGCCTGCCCACACATCAAGAAGGCAATTCTCTTTGTTGCTAGTGCAAGTCAGACCCCAGTCCATTCTCCATCCAGTTGCTAGCATCTGTTGATTTTGCTCGTCAGCATCCCAGCATGCAAAGCACATCCGGCAGAGTCGCCATGTGGTTTGGTGAGATCAAGGTCAGATCACATTCCATCACAAAGGAACTGCTGCAGAAATAGTTAGTGACCTTTCCTCTGAAGGGTCTCAGCGCCATTGTTCCTGGCACACGCATCCGACTACGACTGCTGTGCTCAGATCTGCCTGAGAGAATTGTACCGAGGGGGAAAGCAAACTAGAGTCCGATTTGGTCTAGCATTTTAGAAAGCTGTTTACTGTGTCACTGGCAATTAATTCATGATAATACTTTCCTATAAATGCTGTACATAAATAAGGCTGTGGTTAGAAGATGTTCCTCTGATTAGGCTAAACGTGTTTACCCACTGAAAGCCTTATCTCTGTTTGTGTATAATGAACTCTGGACTTCATTGTTTTTACCCAACAAACTAAAGCCATAAAGCAATACAGCACATTTTTAAAAAGCTTGTTTATGCAACTATAATTTATTTTTGAATAATATGTATATTCCAGTAAAATCCTACACATAGATCCTTTGACAGGTTATTTCTTCTCCCTTACCTTTTCTCCTTCCTTGACCTGTCCCATTTCTTCTTTTCTCCTCTTCTGCAGGCTGCCATATGCAGGCTACTTTGGAGGAGTTTCAGGTCTCAGTAAAAAACAGTTCCTGAAGATCAACGGCTTTCCGAATGAGTACTGGGGTTGGGGAGGGGAGGACGACGACATCTACAACAGGTAGAGATATAGCATTAGTTTTTTATAAAGACATACTGAAGAACCAAAGCTAAGCTACTTGTCAACACTAGCATTTTGTAATGACAGAAAATACCATCTGTCAGGGTTATGTTAAGCACTCTGGAATACATTTCTTGTAAGAAAACCAAATGCAACCCATGCACACATACACACAGCCCTGCTCATTAATCTGCATGTAAATATGCACATTATTTCAGCTTCTACTGGAGCAGTAAAATGTGGTGAGATCAAGTCCCTGAACTGAAAGTGGCACTGAAGTTCTTTGTGGAGTGGATGATTTATTAAAATTGTTCAGAGAGGGAGAATGACTAGCAAATAAATTAACCTTTTTGAAGCACTTCAGTCAGTTTTTAATGACTTGTTCAAGTTCACTAATGCTAATACCACAGAAGTTTGCTGAAATCAAATCTGGGAGAAAAGTATCTGACACGAATACAGAAAGATGACTTAAGATGCTTAAATGTACTGAACCACTTACAAGGGCATTAGTTTAATTCATCATCCTCTCAGATGGTTGTTTGGACTGTTGAACTGATAATTTGACTAGTAATGACTGATGATGATAATGATGACGGGCGGCTGTGGCTTAGGAGGTAAAGCAAAGTTGCAAAAGATTTAGCATAGAAATAATGAAACGGATTTTACATAGTACCTTAATCACAGATGACGTTGTTCCATATATTTTGATCTCAGCTCTGTTTCACATATTAGCTCCATCGGTATCAGAAATGTCAGCTTCACATTTCTGTACAACTGAAATATTTAAAGTGATGTAAAGATTTTCACAGTCGAAGAAATTGTCAGTTGCCATGTCAAGTTAGCTTCAAAGAAATGTTATTTCAGTTATATAAACGTACATTTGTATTCAGAGATTAAGGCTCGAGTATACTAATTACAAACACACACATGGCAGGACGCTTCTCCACAGACAAAGTACGACCTCCATCTTTATAGTATTTCTCTTCCTCTGTATCTTTCTTCTGTGTCTGTCTGTGTGTTGCTGTCACTCTCACACTATGAAGCCAGTTTTTCTCCTCTCAGTGTAATAGCATTATAAGAAAACTGAAACTAGAACATCTGAAAATTAGTGTTTATGAGAATGGACTGTGTCAGTCAACACAGTATTCAGGAGATTACAGTTGTTTGTCAGCGTCTGGTCATTTTGTGTGTGTGTGTGTGTGTGTGTTTACGGTTGTGTGCCTAAGGATGGAAGATAAAGTTAAACTTCTAACTTTTTACTGGATGATAGCTGCACTAGGCCATTAGATGCTGTAGATTTCCCTGGAGATATTTTCTGCACTCAAACTAAACTATTTCAGCTGCTATGAGAAGTGACATGACGTGGGTATTTCATTAAGATCCCAGTTAAAAAATAATAATCAAATCATTCAGACATTGACTTCTGCAATTCAGATTCACCTTCAGTGTCAGATAAAACGTATAAGTCTCAGAGGAGAAATTTTCACGGAGTTTGTAAACACTGCTAAAATAAAATGAAATGATTTGGATTTTATGTATTTCTTTGGATAAGATGCATATTGTAAACAAAATTATATCCTTTTGAGACATTCCCAGCACAGCTACAAAGTTTGGATTTTTTTTTTAAAGACTTCTTTTTGTAGCTTTCCTTTCCTTTGTAGACTTTGGAATTAAAGTGAGACTATGTAATGTCTTTGCTGAGCAGTAGACTCCGTGGCCACAAGTGGCAGTTACACGATAACTGCTGGTTGATTTCTCCTTCGTTTCTCAAGATTGTTTGGGATCCGTTTCTTTAGTGAAATCAGTGGAACATCATGAGTAAGTTCCTACCTCCTCCTTGGACTGAATCCATCCGGGGACCTTTGTCACATAACATAAACATCTGTAGTTCTGCTCAGAAATTATAGAAAAAAGATATTCCGCATAACTAGCAAACTTGCCTGAGAATCATCACATTTTAACGTTTTGTTAGGTCCCAAAGTAATCCAGTGACAGATGTCTGTACATTCATGGGTGCATTGCAAACAGGAGTTGACAGTGGCTAATTTGGCTAAAAAGAAACGGCTCAAGTCTGAATGCAAGATCTCACCTCTTCTGTTGTATCACGATGGGACAGGCAGGAAATCATGAACCAGGGTAGAAATATGATAGGGTCTGTACTTATTACTGAAATTCCAAAAATCCATCCATCAATTATCTGTAATGCTTATCCTGAAGAAGGTCATGGGGGGCTGGAGTTAATCCCAGCTGACATTGGGAGAGAGGTGGGGTCCACCCTAGACAGGTCAACAGTCTATCATAGGGCTGAAACTTACAGACAACTACACACACCCACACTCACAGGCAATTTAGAGTCACAATCCGCCTAAACTTCATGTCTTTGGACTGTGGGAGGAAGCCAGAGTACCCAGAGAGAACCCACTCAGACACAGAGAGAATGTGCAAACTCCACACAGAAAGGCATGGGGCAGCTGGGGCTGCAAGGTGACAGCACTAACCACTACACCACCATGCTGCATGAAATTCCAAAAATCTGTTCCATAATTCTAATGAACCCTTAATCTTAGCAGGCCATACAGGAGGGACTGTAAAACAGGCCTGGTCCTGCAGTAGAAGACAAGCATTTACAGATTTTCCCTTCAGGAATCAGTAGAGAAAAGGCTTTTCATTTGTTTAGTTTGAAATTCAGCCAACATTGTTGTGAAAGCTGGAGCTGAAGGGGCTCTAACAATACGAGAGGTGAGCACGGAGTCTTCAACTGACAGAACTAACAGGTGAGCTGGCTCAGAGGAGAGGGGTACAGGGACAGAGGGATAGAAGAGCACTGGTATAAAACAGTGTGTGGCATCCATGAAGTCTGCTCCTTGTTTTTCCTCTATTGTTAAAAGGTAGCAGGGTTTACATGCTTGAATCCTGCAGGCATCTGATGTGTCTATCAGCCTGGTCTCCAGTCAGTGTTTTGAACCCGAATGAACCTCCATCTGCTTGTTTTCTGAAAGCTGCTCTGGAAAAAAGAGCATCAGCTAAATGACTAAAATGCTCTTCTACACTATACTGCAGCACTTCTCCCCCATTCTAGTTTTCCTCCTCTCTGACAATCCAACTCTCCTTGCCACTTTGCCCATCTCCCTCTCTTGCTGCCCTCCAGCAATTTCCTTTTTTAAGCTGGTTTTGATGCCACAGACCAAGACACAGCCTCTGCCTGAAATGGGCCCTGCCAGTTTAATATCAGCCCAGGGGAATTGACTGTTTGTGCTCAGTGCAGCCTAGGCCAGTGACTGAGAGGACACATGCCATTACACAACTGCTAGTGCCACTTGCCTACCCTCCATCCCCTGCCTAAACAGTTGGTGGATATTAACAAAGAGAGGAAAGAGAGCAAGAGTCTTTTTTCTCACCTCTCACCCTTTCTGAGGAGCAGTAGCCTTGGGCAAGGACTGTACCGCTCCCCAGGGCTTCAATTCTTAACCAGTCATACATTCTTCTTTTACTGTGCCATTTCCCCTCCCTCTCCTCAACGCCTTTCAACAAAGCCTGAGCCAGCGCCCATCATGGACACATGCAGTCACAGCAGCACAAGGACTGAACACGTTTCTGTCAAGCCTTGACAGTGGTGTTAAGGGCAAATTACACTTTCTAGTGACGTTATTTTCCTCTTCTTCCCGGTTCCACTAAAGTCTAGATGTACTCTGTGTGGACATCCGTGCGCAGGCCAACACATTAGGCTTGTTCAAGATGCACTGCACCTCCTGTTAGGTGGACAAGAGCAGGCGGAAACAGCAGGGGGTGGTGACAAAAATCTACAGACAAGACAGACAGTTTAGTCACAGGAGCACTCACAACCTGTTAGATCTAATCTCGATTTAATAAAATGTCATCAAGCCAAACTTTTCAGCTTCTTAATGATGTTCTTCTATATGACAAGGAGATTGATAACATGCTGATCTATGTTGATCTTCATACTGTTACTTAAATATTGGTCCTGAAAATCTATTGGGCTACATTTCTCATGTAAAACAGACATCAAATCAGTTTGCTGCTGTATTTGAGCTGACCAGGCTTGATTTGATATGAAACTGCTTAAATACATTCATAGCTAATGTTGATCTGTCAGATGTTTAGTCTGCCACTGCTTCACCTCGAATAGATGTCATTTTAATCAGTAATGTTTAAATCATTTAAATCAGTAATGTTCATATAATAGAGCAGAGCTATCACAGAACTACGTGTAATGTACTGTAAGCCGACTGTGTTCAGCTTCTCTGACTGATAAACGTCGCCACCAATCATTTATTCTGTTAACTTAATAAACCCTCATAGTGCAAATGCAGTACCTACTAATAAAATCACAATTGCTGCAATTATACAAGAAGTAATAAGTTTCTATAAAACACCACCTTTTTGATCCAGCATCTCATCCAATCAGCTTTCAGATTAGGTGAGAACCAAACATCTCCCATCATGCACTAAGTGCTTGCAGCTGCAGCATCTAGCTTCAAAAACTGCAGCTGCCTCAGTTCTGTGAGAATGTTGTTGCTTATGTAGGCGCTAAGTCAGAGCAAGTTGGGATCAAGTCGGATAGAAAACTAGCCAGCATGCATTGTGCGCTGATTGGTGGTGATCAGTTCTGCACAGATCTGGCTCATCTCGAATGTGCCGTTTGTGTCCACTGGGGCTGTCTACTCAACACAAAGCCCGAACTATGCATCTACCACAATGCTTGGAAAAAGTCGGTGTACAAGGACAGAAGACCCTCGAATTGAAGTATGAACAGGAACACATGCTATGACATGAAATAAAATATGAAACAAATGTGTATTCTCTTGCAAAGCCTTGTCATTATCCAGAGAGAACCCTTTCACAATAAATACAACAATCTAGCCAAGCAGACAACATCCAGACTTCAGAGGAGTGTTAACACCTTGGAAGCAAATGAAAATTAAAACAGGTGGGTCTTGAGCTGCTATTTCAAAGTAACTGCAGTGTCAAATCATCTTCTGACACTTTTAACTAACTATAAAACTAATTCTCCATAAAAATGCACAAAAATATAGAGAAATTTAAGATTAGGCCATTTTTTATCATGTGCCAGGGTCCTGCACTTACTCTGTACTTTATTATCAAGATTTTTGTTTCAGATTGACTTTTAGGTTATAGTTTATCCACCTTGCATCCCTGTTTGTGTTTCTAAGAACAGGCAGCTTTTCAAACATTTTCTTTTCTTTTTGATATTTTAAAGAAACTACAGGGTCAATCAATACCCTTTTTAATGCATCCAGTCTAGGTTTGTGTATGAAAAATACAAGCAAAACCTCACTGAAGGTTTCTCACTTTTGCAGCACCCAGATGTGTTCCTTTCCTCTTTTTCCTGTTCACACCCACACACCTCACTTTTATATTACTTTCTTTCTGCTAGGCATCTCCCACCCCTCCCCATACCACCATCATCATCACCACCTACTCCTGTTCTTCCTCTCCCATCTCATTTCAGCAGGCTGAGGGAGCTGAGGCAGGACATCAGACATGGCTCCCAATTCTCCTCCACTCCATTGAACTAATGCAATTAACTCCACTGGTGGGAATAGGATAGAAGAACTAGAGAAATTTCTAAATAAGCAATCAAAAGGACCACAGTCTGTGTGTGTGTGTGTGTGTGTGTGTGTGTGTGTGTCCAGACCACTGTCCAGACATCATAATATCCTTAAATACACACGCACAGTCCTCCTCTGCCTCGGGCTGGAAATGAAACTTTCACAGTCATGATCAAATTAGCAGACAGATATTTTTCTAAGGAGAGAGAAGTGCTCGACAATCCACTCCACAAAATTAGGAGTATTTCAAAAAGTTAAGGTGGCTATTCTGTTAAATGGATTCACTCCATGAATCCAAGTGTAACTGCACTCTATGTACAGTATATAGAGGCTTTTATTCCACTAACAACCAAAGCAGAGTAAACTGAATAATAAATTGCCTTATTTAAAGTCTTGACTGTTAAGATTTCAGTAATGACATATACATATACTGCGACTGCTTTGCAATAAAAGACAGCCAGTGTTTTGCAAGTTGAACACTTTTCATGTAAAGCAGACACCAGTAGGAAATGTTTTGTTTGCATAAGCAGATGAACCTGCAGTAATCCAGCGTTGACACAGCTGCCATGGCACAACGCTATGATCCTGACCCAGTCTTTATAACACAGTGGTCTTGCTTAATGCATTTTTTTCTCCATTGCAGCTCCTAGTGGTTTACACTTGACTCCCCAAAAAAAGTGCTTAAAGGTCCCCCACAGTGGAAAATGTTACACAAGCCGCCCACCTGCTGTGGTTTTGTGGAGGTGGTTGTCAGATGTCGACTCAAGATTATATACCTTACACAGGGGACGCTGGAGCTTTCCATCCCGCATCCCCACTGTGTCCTGAGCGTCCTGTCCATTACATAGTTTTCACACTGTACGCAGTCATGCTACATTACTGCCTACTGCCTGACAGAGTGGGGAAAATAATGACTGTACTGATGGGTTGTTGGAGTGTACATTTGTGCCCCAGCTGAAGTTCTGTTTTGATCAATAACACAAATCTCTGCTTTTGGCAAGAATGAAGAGAATCTAGTTGATTATACAGCATATAATAACACACCTATGCATCAGCTCATGAACACACAACTCTACAAACTCACAGCTCAGATGGATGTTTCTGTTAGACATTTGTTTTGCATTGTCTTGTTTGATGCCGTCACTCTGAAACCACACAGACCCTATTTGCATCATTTGTGCCTTATGTCTGAGGTTCCTTTTGTGAATCAGTGTCTTGAACAAGCTTTTAATCATCATGCAAAGTTTCTTATTGACACTTGAGGCAATGGAGAGTCTCAGGAAATATTGTGAAAATAGGCGGTGGAGTTAACAAGCAGAGATACTGTATATGATGTATAATTGTGTTCAAAGTACTGATGATATTTTACTCAAGCAAATACTTATGTTTGAGAAGCTAGAAAATTGCTTCCATTTTCTCTGAGTATTATTGACTTGATTGCCAATGTTCAACAACAGTGCCTGAAGTTGCTCCACTCCTGTCAACCATCACCTCAGAAGCTTCAACTAATCCCACACCAGAACTGAGCACACAGAGCTGCTTCTAATCATTTCACTAAACAAGAAGATTTTTATTTTGGCATATTTATTTAGCATTTTGTTTATTGCACAACTCTTGAAACATCTTCTTCAGACACTGCCTCACCCTGACCAAAACAAATGGAGAACCTGGCTCCTTTTCTTTGACTTTATTAAATATCTGTAGTCATCACACAGCAGCAGGATCCATATGGTAACCCAATCAATTATTTAAGTCCTCTGATGTGACACTGTGATCTTAAGGTGGCCTTATTAACTTAAATGTGTTTCTGAACAGCAAATGTGAGCTGTTAAACACATATTAGAAGAACAAAGCAGTCGTGCACAGGATGATTCTAGGACCATCATAGCTGTTGGTTCAAGTATCAAGTGGAACAGGACGTTTTTTTCCCACAGTTTTAACATTGAAGTTCATTTATAAATTGAACTGAGTTAAATGTAAAGGTAGGGTTGGTAATTCTTTTCAGAAGCATTCTTATTACATGTATTGAAATTTTCTTTTCATCCTGATGGCAATGAACACATTTAATGCACATTTAATGAAAATCTGTCATCTATGGCACCAGTGGGGCTGAAAAAAGGCCTGACCAATAATTTTACCTATCCCAAGTAAAGCCACTGGATGGCCTGCCTGTCAACCTAACGCTCTACTTGTGCACTCAATGCGTGTCTCCCACAAGGCGTGATACTTGCAGGCAGACGTGTTACTGCTCTGTTTTGATGGCTAAAGCTAGTGAGCTAGGGCAGAAAAGGTGCCCACAGCCTTTTTTGTTCAGGAACAGACTGTTGTTACAGGCCGGGCCTTCCCCTTTAAGACATGTAGCCTTATAGGTGATGATGTTGTTGTCTCTTCACTTTATACATGCTCCCTTTAGGCAATATTATCAGGAAGCACAACATAAATGTCCATTGCTATGCAGATGATACTCAGTTATATTTATCTATGAAGCCAAATGAATCAGGTCAGCTGGTCAAACTTCAAGCATGTCTTAAAGACATTAAGGCCTGGATGACCTGCAACTTCTTACTTCTAAACTCTGACAAAACTGAAGTTATTGTGCTTGGGCCTGAAAACCTTAGAAATCTGCTGTCTAATCATATAGTTACTTTAGATGACATAGCTCTTGCCTCCAGTACTACTGTGAGGAACCTGTGAGTCATCTTTGATCAGAATATGTCCTTTAAATCACACATAAACCAAGTCTCTACATCTGCCTTCTTTCACCTGCGCAATATTACAAAAATCAGGAGCATCCTGTCTCAAAGTGATGCTGAAAAACTGGTCCATGCATTTGTTACTTCCAGGCTGGACTACTGTAACTCTTTACTATCAGGATGTCCCAATAATTCCCTAAAAAGCCTCCAGTTAATCCAAAATGCTGCAGCCAGAGTACTGACAGGAACTAGCAAGAGAGATCATATCTCTCCCATATTAGCTTCTCTCCACTGGCTCCCTGTAAAATTCAGAATAGAATTCAAAATCCTTCTCCTAACATACAAAGCCCTTAATGACAAGGCTCCATCATATCTTAAAGACCTCGTAGAGCCTTATCATCCTAACAAAGCACTTCACTCTCAGAGTGCAGGTTTACTTGTGGTTCCTAGAGTCCACAGAAGCAGAATGGGAGGCAGAGCCTTTAGCTATCAAGCTCCTCTCCTATGGAACCAACTCCCAGTCTCAGTTCGGGAGGCGGACACCCTCTCTACCTTTAAGATTAGACTTAAGACGTTCCTTTTTGATAAAGCTTATAGTTAGGGCTGGATCAGGTGACCCTGAGCCTTCCCTTAGTTATGCTGCTATAGGCCTAGGCTGCTGGGGGCCCCATGATGCTCTGAGTTTCTTTCCCCTCCCCTCCTGCTCTCCTCTCCTCTCCTCCCCTCCCCTCTCCTCTCTCTCCCTATGCTTCTATATGCCACCATTACACATTACTAACTTTGTGTCTCCTCCCTCCCGTAGTGTGTCCTCTCTCTCTC
>NW_018127894.1:3446702-3487597 GCF_001952655.1 Monopterus albus | reverse complement strand
GCCCACCAAGAGCCAGGGTCTGTCGGAGGTTTCTTCCGTTAAAGGGAGTTTTTCCTCCCCACTGTCGCCAAGTGCTTGCTCAAGGGGGATTTGTTGGGTTTTCCCTATGTAATAATATTGATAACAGTAAGGTCTAGACCTTACTTTGTAAAGTGTCCTGAGATGACTTTTGTTGTGATTTGGCGCTATACAAATAAAATTTGATTTGATTTGATTTGATTTGTCTAAAAGTTGCTACATGCATGCAGTGTGAGAGCGAGAAGACGCCACATGGAATAGACTCTTTTTTACATGCAGCCAGGGGTGGGGAAATACCAGCAGTAGTCAGCTTTAAGTCTATAGATAGGATCGTAATGCAGTTAGCTGGGCATCAAAGGCCACATGCAGTGTTCATGTTACTCTTGGTAACATGAACACTGCAGAAAGGGTGAGATTTCTTCAGCTGTCTGCTTTCAAAATCAAGCTTTCTCTTGCTGGATCGCCAACCCTACCTTTAACTGTTCAGTAATGATGTTTCTTTTCTGTGAATGAAGTCACCCTGTCTTATCCCTAAAATAGCTTCACTTTTTTTAGATACAGTTGGAGAGGCTTTTTCACTATGACAAGAAAAAAAAACTGTTGCAAAGACTATTGTATTGCCTTTAACCATCGATACACTTTACAGAGATTTGGTATCGGCCATAATTAGTACAGAGAAGAGACAGAAGTGGGAAAGATTAGAAAAAAAGAGAGGAAATTACAGAGAGGGCAGTTACAGTAATAGACAATAAGTGGGCAGGTAGGCAGAAGGGGACATGAAGTTGTGAAAAAAGAGAAGGAAAAAGAAAGAGGTGGAACTGGAAGAGAATGGATGCTGTTGAGGAGAAATATTAGGCATGAATGCTTTTTAAGACAGAGTCGGCACAAATCAGTGTTGTGACAAATAAGAATTGCTTATTCACTACGCACATAGGTAGGTATGAATATCAATGCCTCTAAGTCTGAGTTGGCTTTTATGAGGGAACAGATCTGTTGTTTGTGTTGTACACACACCATTTGTTGTTGCATTAGATATAAATCTCCCTGCTGATTTGCTGTTATATTGCATCTTAGCGGTAATGCAACATTACTGGTCTCAACGTTCTGATCTCAAGCTCTGTTTTAAATGAAACACACTGTAAGTCCTTGTCTTTATTCCACACCGGTGTACGAAATGTTCACAACTCCCAAAGTTGAACAATTTGTTTCTCAGTGTTATAAAATTGGCTGTCTTTAGTTTTTAGGGTTTTAAGCAAGAGCTTGGGGATCTCAGGTTGTTTGTTCTTTTGCTTGTTTGTGACACTCGGTGCAATGTTCTGGCTTTAGGGCAATTATGATCCGCAGGCTTTACAGCAAACGCAGCCTCAAGAGCCCTGTGTGAGGGACTGCAGCGTGTGCACGGACACTAAGCTAGCCGGAGAAGTCAGCATATTGTGGTGTTAATAGGTAGAGGATTAAAGTTTCACTAACTCTAAGTGTTCTTCTGCCTTAGCAACTAAAGCATGTTTTGGACTTATCTCATTGTAACATACACTCCAAACTTCACTGAAGGCTTGATTGGAGTGAATCAAATCAAGAGGGTGTCTGTCCTGACAGTTGTGCTGGTTTACTTTTGAGTCCCATCAACCTTATGTGTGATTATCACTACCATGCTGCCAATTTCTGGGTTTTGTGGTTTTTAGTATTATTTTATAGACCAAACAATTGTTAGATTATTATTATTATTTTAAAAATCAGGTTAATATATAATGAAAATATCTATTGCAACTTCATCACCTTTGGCTGTGAAAACTTGTCATAATTTTAAATTCTCTGACAGATTTAAGGACGTTGAACATTTCTGCTGTATTTCTCCATGAAACCTTAGGGTGTTCTTTTTGTTTTCCTTCTCAACTTGTCATTTTTTCTCTTATTGTCCACCTATTTTGTTTGTGACAGATACTGTATCTGTGCCTGTTGCAGGATCACTCTGAACGGGATGAAGGTGTCCAGGCCAGATGTTCGCATCGGCCGCTACAGAATGATTAAACACGAGAGAGACAAGCACAATGAGCCCAACCCACAGAGGTACTGCATCACTGTCCGAACTCATTCTCAGGCTTTACATTGGATCAATTGTGCTGGTTTTGTTTCACAGCTGCAGACTTCAGATGTTTCTATCCATTTAAGAGAGTTATGTTTATGTGGTATTGCAAAGGGCACAGTATCAATAACATGTCTTCTTATTTAGTGTCAGCTAAAATAGACCTCTCGGAAACATGAGCATAACGGGCAATATAAGGCTAGTGGTGACTTTTGTCCGTATTGTCTGATTTCATTCTGACCAGTTTTGCTAACCAGTTTCTGACCTGGAATTACACTGTATAACCTTTAATGGTCAAATAAGAAATGTAGCCTTTGTTTGTCCTTATTTTAGTAAGGGGTTTTTTTTTTGTTGCAATTTTTTGTTTTTCAAATCAGCATTTGATTCTAAAAACTGTGTAATCCACCCATAAAATAGCCCTGATTTGCACCTTTCTGTAGAGAAGACTATAAACTGCTCTCAAGGTTGCTAAAACAGCAAAATTGCTTGCTAAAAATACTCACTGTCCTCAATTGTAGCTAGAACCTTGAATGCATGACATCACTACTACTATCACTACTGCTGCTTGCTATGTGTATGTACAACCTAGACAAAGAAAATAGGAGCATCATTTTGGAAACAGCAATAAGACTGGACAAAGTCAAGAATGTGAGTGTCTGAAAAGTTGCAGGCCACCGTGCAGAGACACACAGATCATCATTTTTTTCTATAACTGATAAAACATTTCAGTCAAAACAGGATGTTGAAAGATTTATGACCTGCTAAAATGCATGAGGACATTTTAAATAAATAAAATACATACAGTTCAAAGACACCATAAAAAATTCTGGATGTCACAGTATTTGTTAAAAGTTAATTTTCTGCTAATATGCAACTTAAATAAAGGCTGAAACTGCTGAATGTGTAATCACTGTTTGCTCTAATGTAAATGCAGTGTTGCAATATTAGATTAGAGACTCTTCTGAAGACCTAGGCCTTTATGGTCACTGAGTGACCAGTGAGAGGACTTTAAAACACGCAAAACGAAGCATTTTCAATAAATCAACTTTCAGAGATACAGCCCTGGGACTTACTGTAAATGTTGCTGTTTTGGCTACACCCATTTAAATTGCTTTTCAGACAAATGTGCAAAAATACTTCCCATATACTGTTAATTTTATGGTTTGATGAATGGACCCAATATGCAGAGGTGAGCCCTTCTAGACATATTAATCACCAGGAGTATAGCACCTCACATTAAGCTGCTTAAATGTGGATTATCACTGTTTATTCTCCTTCATGAGCTGCTGATTTCAGGTCTGGATAAGCCAGGCAACGATTCTTCTCAACACAGAAATCAATAGATGCAGTAGCAGGGGCAGAATGAAGATGTATAGTCAACTGTGTTCCTTCTTCCAATATTATTCCAGTTTTATTTCTTGTTGTGCATTATAGCACAGCTTTTCTGACATGATTTTGCTGCCTTATGGTTCAAATTGAGGGTTAATTTAGTTGTGAGTCCTAAATTGGTTTGTAGGAAGGTTTTTTTTTTCGGTAAAATGCTGGCAACAAGGGTCATGTGTGAAAGCAGAGTGAGTTTTGCTGCAGTTAATGTGCATCCAGCCAACAAATTGTATAAAGGTTTGATTTGAATTTTGTGTATAGTGTCTGAACCTAGCATCTGACAGATTATTTTTTTAAATCAGGTACAGTAGTGTTACTGAAATCAAAATCTCCTTTTCATGAGAGGGTTCGGCATAAAAATGCATCAAGACAACAAAACAGAGAATCATCAGAACCAGTCAAAGGCATCTGTACATGTACGGCCAAAACTAAAAGTTTAAGTTCATCCAACAAAACCTTTAGTTTTTACCATATATAATATGTCAACAACCAAGGTACATTTACTGTATTTGGTGTGGGAGGACTTCAGATTAGCCAAACGTGGAGCCTGTGACATCAAATGAAAAAAATGACAGCGATCTATTTTACCTGTAACAAGCAGCTGCTGAAAACAAGTGAGATGTCAGACTTCCATCTAGAAGTCGTTTAACTTTAGAAATAAACAAACTATACTGTGTAATATGTCATCTATCACTGTTTTGTAAGTGTGTGAGTGTGTGTGCATGTGTACTGGAGCGAGAGAGAGATTCAACGATCCCTCAGTAATTGCCTTCTGAAATGACACCGGGAGCCGGCTAGGTCAGACTAGTCTAGTTGCCTTCATCAAAATCAATAAATCAGCCACTAGACTTTGTGTGTGTGTGTGTGTGTATGTGTCCCTACTTGATACTCAAATCCCATTTTCCTCCTCTGCTTGCTCATCTCACTGAACTCCCTCTCTGGACCAGACTTCCTCAGTAAGAGGTGGCACCAATAGGGATGCTATTTATTTGGGGCCAATACATTATTCATAACTTTAGCGTGGGGCAGAAAGTAATGGGCCTATTAGTTGGCACAAACTTAACAGCTCTTCCGGATACTCATTATAATGTTTTGGCTTAAAGGATCCTGTAAAAAGAAGTGGGATTTGGAGTTAAGGCATGGAGTCTCAGAATAATCAGGAGGTTGTGAAAGCAGGAGTGGCCACTTCATGATAATGTCTGCATGCCAACACTAACAGGCTGATGTTTAATGGGTATAATATAAGAGCATAGTAACTTAAAATAGTGGTAAACAAAATTTCAGTAAAGGATGATGGGAATGCCGTTAGTTTTATGGTATTTGGTCATAAACCAAAGTAGTGCAGTTCCCAGGTTTTGATACAAAGAACCACTTTAACAACTTTATTTTGCTTGAAACTCTAGGTATGTGTTTTGCCAGGTTTATGATATTTTTTTAGATGAGCACTAGGGGTGTAACATCGTGGAACAATATAAAGTTCAAAAATGTGACAGTATTCTTTGTGAAACAGACAACTGGATCACAATCAAGTCAAGTCAAGACTCCCATGTATTAATTACATTAAAAAGATGAGGCATTAGGCCAGATCTCTTTTCTGGACCAGTATATTGTTGATACTGATGTTAGCTACGCAATTAGCCACACTATCTAAATTACACAATAATATACAGAATAAGGGAGATGTTTGAATAAGAAGCAAAATGCTTGAAAACAGTTTTTATGAATTTACATTCCTAAGAAGAAATTATTGTATCATTATCATGAGTGTATCGATCCATAAGCCCTGTATCATGTATCATGCCGAATGGTGAGCTAGTCGCACCATTACACCCTTAATGGGCACTGTGTCGGGGTAGGCCATTATAGAATCATCAGTTTCGGGCTGCATGTGATTTGGTCATGAAATACTGTTACATACAATCATAACTTACTGTTCAACCTCGCAATACTGCCCACAAATGCTGACATATTGTATGTGATGACAATTTTAGAAATGAAAAAAAACTGTTGTCATTTATTATCAAAATCACTTCTACAGCAACGAACTTCAACATCACTTTCTCTTTTGAATTTACCTTAAAAACCTAGTTTTACTTCTTAGGATGTACACAGAGGTCTGTCACAGTTACACAGATAAAGTGATTTTCTGTTTAGGCACAGGGTTGACTTTCTCCTTAGATTTGGTTTAATGATTGAGTCTTTTGAGAGAGTTTATCTGAAGCACCTGCATAAGGTCCAGTGTTTACCTAGGGAAGCACTGACTGGACTGTTTGAATGTTTATTATCACCTCTGCATTCACACCTACACACACATTGACTCAGACATGCGTACTCACTCACACAGGAGTCCGTTCTCTCGGCCCTTTTGGAGTTGCCTGTTAGGCATAGCAATGAGATATTGGGCCAGTGAAAGTAAGAAAGAGGCACATTCATCACCTTCCTCAATCATTAATTAGCACACACACACATTCTGTCCAGCAAACACCCTTTTGTGAATTGCAAATGAATGAATTACAAAGTAACACTGTTCAATATTCCATTCATATGTTACAGTTCAGATGCAGTGTGTATTTGTGTGGAAATATGCTTATTCTGTAAAACTGCATTTAGCATGAACATTACTTTGATTTTACTGTCTTGTTTAGAATCCCATGCAGAAATGGTTTGACGTTTAAGGAAATACACTTAATAACTCTCTTACCAAGAGACTGATATCACTGTCATGTCTGTACATCCAGAGGACTATTAGCTAATCCTAGCATCTAGACTGGGGACAGAGGGAAACAAGAGGCCTCATTCGGTCCCACATGGTCTGCCTACCAGCACGTCTAAAGCCAAAGGGGTCTATATTCGTCTCCCTCACTCATATAGTTTTGGGCTGATTGCCTTGTTCTGGACATTGTTCTGTTATTGATCAAATAATACAGATGAGAGAAGATCTGAGCTGATGGAAGTAGATGGGAGAGGAGTTTTTTGCCCTAGGTTTTGCCTCTCAGGTTACATACAGGCAGTTAATATTGCCCTAAAATATGCTAGATGTGAATGCCAATCAAAGATATTATGTTCTTTGTATTAAAGTAAAATTTTCAGAAAGTATGACATGTAATAGAATCATTGATTGACACCCCATCTTGTTTAGAGTCTTCAGCCAAGATGGCTTGCTCTCCTCATCTAGCTAAAAACAGGGTCAAGTGAGCCAGCTAACAATACATTATGCTACAGCAATATAACCTCAATAGCTGGCATGGAAAGCTGTTACTGAGATCCTATACCAGAAACATTTTCCTGTGAGACCCTCGGTGGAATTAAAATAGACCTTTACTTAGCCCAGTTAGGAAATCAGTCCAGAAATCAGGCTAATGAATATGTAAGAAGTACTGTCTTTGTGTCTCCTTTTAACTCTCTAAAATAAAAGATAAATGACTAATATATTAAAAAAGATACATATGATAGCCTACTGTATAGATGAGGTGTACATGTATCAGTATATATGTAGGAGTAGTTTTTTGCTTTTAATCGCTGCTATTTAGATTCCAAGATTCCGCTTTTTTCCTGTTATTTACCTTATTTTTAATATCAGTATATCTTGCTCTTTCCATCTTCCACTCTTTCTGTGATATATATTTATCTCTCTGCCTGTCCGTGCTTCACATTTCTGCCCGTCATCCAGCCCAGTTTCAACTGCCTGCCTGTTTTCCTCATTCCTTTATATTCTTTGTCGCTTTAAAGTAATCCCCCCTCCTTTTGCATGCAAGTGTCAATCCTTGGAACAAGTAATTCTATTTATATCTTATTGTAGTGTATTGTTCAACGAAAAGATGCTTGACAACATTTTTCCCGCTTCCATTCATGGTTTGATTTGAGAGAGACAGGACAGAGTGGTGCAGAGAGAAGAGAGATCTTTTCTAGTCAGTTTTGACAAGGATCTGTAGACTCACTGGTCCATGTCCGACTGAAGCGTCAACTCTAGTTGTAAGTCCAGTCATATAATTAAGAAGACGTCTTTTGTTGGAGTCAGTCACTGCTATAGTATCTTTTCAAAAGTGAATGTGCAGAACTGGGTGTTCACACGCATCACCTCTTTCTCTGTTCACAGGCCAAACAAAAAAGGCAGTTTAAGTGATGTAAACATTGCTGGATATTCTAGCATTATTCAAGCAAACCTAGGCCAATGTGATAGATAATACTGTGCAGTCACGGTGCAGTGCCATAGCACCACCTGTTGGCGAGATCTTACTGCAAAAGAAAATGTGTATTTCATTTTGAACAATTTCTTAACTGTGTATTTAGGTTATTGCCGATGTAAAAGCAGGGCTAGAAAAAGAATAACTAACCGATATAAACATCATGTCCTGCAGGTCTAAATGTGGATTTTAGTAATAATGTTTGTGCTGTAAGTAGAGTTTACTCTTTCTTTCTTATTATTTCTAAATAATATATAGCATTTTGAGTTCCTGATTTCTTTTTTAATTGGCTTATTCTCAGGTGTATTTGATGTGTATTTGTTTCTTACGAGAGTCTCTTGTGCATTTGGACTTCAAGAATTACAATTGTGAGCTTAATTTCCCATGTGTGCCTGGATGTCAGAGCAGGTGTGCTCTATTTCACTGGTTCCTCCCACAAAAGGCACTGACAAATTTCAATTCAAGATACTTAATTTGTCCCTACAAGGCTACAAACAAAGCACACACAACACACATAGACACACAAAAACTGTTAGAATGACTTAAAACACAGATCTATAACAGTGCACAGCTGGTCAACAAAATCCAACCCCACAAAGGCACATTTAAAATGTTTTTAAAAAAAATTTATGGCAGTATTTTGTTTTTTGACTTGCACTGAATTTAATCTAATTTACTTCACTATCTCCCCCTCTTTGTTCTCTCTCCTTCTGTCTTTCACCCGCCAGATTTAATAAAATACAAAACACGAAAAACACGATGAAGAAGGACGGCATCAGCTCTCTGATCTACAGACTGGTTCAGGTCAAGAGGTATCCTCTGTACACAAATATCTCTGTGGAGATCGGCAAGCCACCGCCTCGACCTATTAAAGGCTAGAGATGGAGGGACAGGGAGGAAGATGAGCGGATGATGCACATCAGCTGAGGGGAAAACATGAAAAGAGAAGACATAAAAGAGAGAACATATGTGGAATAATGTGGGAGTGGAGGGGAAAGTAGTCACAAGCACATCATGGTCTTGTTCTTCCTCTTTACCCCAGCTTTTTTTAAAATTGAGATTTCAGCTTGCTGTTTCTATATAGAGGATTCGGGCTCTTTACACCTGCAACTTTTTTTCAAGCAGCCAATGTTAGGCATCGCACCTCCTACCTTTACCGATCAGTGACTTCAGAATTTAAAAGTGTGGACCAAACCTCAAGTGACTGACAGAAGGTTAGCATCAAACTTGAAGTTTTAACTTGGAGTCTTTCATTTAACAATCCCTTGTAAACTAGAGGGCAGCAAATGGCATATCAGCATAGGAGATTGACAGCGACTGTTGTTGGGAGGTGAAAGAAACGAGACGATAATATCTTATGAAATATTTTCATGGCCGATTCTGGAAATGTTGGACAGCATCCAGAGGCATTTTTTTGGAGTATTTTAATCAAGGTGATGTAAAACAGTGACTGTAGCCATGACATCGATGGTCGGTTCACATGGATACAAAAATAAAAATAACCAACCTAATGGTTATCAAACCCTACAGAGGCCATCAAAGAATTCACTTTCTAAGCATTTGCAGTGATGGTCAACAAAGCGGGGATTGACTTTGGAAACAAACTGGGACATTAACATGATATAATAACATGCAGTGTTGATCCATGGAACTGAATCAGACATATCAGAGATTTCAGCTGGTCAGACTATTTCACATTGACATTTTTGTCAGGGAGTTACCTGTTTGGATCTAATTAATCAAGTCCTCTGCTATCACTTAATGAATGTGTATTGTGCCTGCATCTACAGTAGAAGACTAAAACCAGTGCTGGGACACACTGATAAATATATATACAAAAACTTTGGAAAATAAAAGCTGACTTGTTGGAAGTGTTGCAACAGAACTGGACACTCTGATGATATGGAACATTTCCTCTTGTTGTGAATGCAGTGTGCTGGAAATACTTTGGGAATACAAATCGAGGAAATGGATGCAACAGGATAAATATATACTGACAGCTCAGTTATGATTTTAAACCCTTGCGGCAAATATTAGAAATTGGGTTTCTCGAAACTTAGTTTTTCTTGCTCAGCTTGAAGAAAGATAGACGTTTATTTTGGTAATCTTCATTTTGAGGGAACATTTTGTGTCTACAAAATGCCAGTGGTTTGAGGTACTTTAATATTCCTTAAGGTATGGATTAGGCTCAGTAGAAATATGCTTTTTTTATTTCCCATATTTTCTGAATATATTGGGGCACAAACATCAGAAATGAGCTATCACGATAGAGCCATGGCTCATTTTTTACAGTGAAAAGCAGTTTGAATACAAAAGTTGACTTTTGTTAGACTAATAAATTTTCAAGGTCTTTTTTCTTTTTTTTTGCCTACAATGTAAACCTGGACATCAATTTTTTTTCACAGTATCACAGTTCATTTAAGTCTACTGATAATTTTACTATGTCACTTTTGTCTCCTTTTCTGTCAATCTCTAAGAAAAAGACTATCATATCTGGAAAGAGGAAATTATAAGGTCTTCTGCTGGTGCTGTAGTGAATTCCGGTTGGAGCAGTTTGACTGACATCTCAATTGCTGCTTCAGACTTTATCATTATCAGCTGTCAGTTCTGTACTGTAATCTGTTTTATCATACTATCAGATTTCTGAAGTGATGTTTTAGAGTGCCATTATTTAGTGAAATGTTTAATTTGAAAAGTTTTTTTTTTGTCTTATATGAGTTTCATAACTTTCCCTGTGTGACTGATGAACAAGCCTATTGTTCATGATTTCCTCTATCAACATATTGAAACCTTGACTGTTTGTGTTTATTCCTTTGTTTTGTTTTTCCTCATATCTACTGTTGATGCTGTTACTGTTGACGCCTAAACACCAAACTGATGCCTTCAGAAGTGACATAAAGGAGCACTGAAGGTTATTTTTAATTTAAAGGTCATTCTTTTTAGTGTGCTACCACTTAATGAAGATATGTGTGTGGGTGGTGCTGAAACGAACACAAATGTTTCACTTATAAAAACATATTGTCCAAACCTATATGACATATTTCCACCTATCGCTGAAATTTCAGCCAGACAGACAGGATTTGTGCATTTTGCTGTAGTGGATTTTCAAACACAACAAACAACTGGTGAAAATTGTGTATTTATGGCCTTCTCTTGGGTTGACCTTGAGGCAAAAAGTGTTCCCATCTGTTTGGCTCTCCATTATCTTTGCCTCAAGCCTGCTGGAAGGTATGATTGCTTCTCTTTTCTAGGCACGCTCCCAGACACACAAACAGTAAATTCAGACAGTTTTTCCTTTTGTCTTTGCATTGTCTCCTCTTTCATTGCCTTTTCTTTCTAACTCTGCCAGTCCAGGCTGCACTGAGTGTGTCAGTGGCACACTGTTGTGCTTTATGGTGAGCCCACTTCAGGCTCACAGCTGTGTCTCACAAGAGTACTTCTTTCAATGGATATTGACAGGGCCTCTCTTTGTGTCCCTGAATCTGTGCCATTTACTGTATCTTCATTTATTTCTGTCTGTTCTGTTTCTCTCAGTACACATCATCCATTGTGAATCATTCTGTCTTCCTTCTTTTCTGATTCTCCCCACTTTGTCACACTCCCCTTTTCCTTGTCACGCTCTCTCTTTTGTGTATTTTGATCCTTTTTTGGTCAAAGTGCAGTACTCTGCTAGAGAGATTGTGTCCTCAGTAGACAGATATGGGGAGGTCAGCATGTGCTCTTCTCTACACTGTTTGCACCTTACGCTGTGCAATATTACGCATCCATTCACCTGTACCACATTTCCCCTCAAAGTCATTGTTCTAACGTAGACTACAGTGTGATACCATTTTTACAGACATGGTAACGCAGTCTATCTGTATTTCCTAAAAGAGTTCTTTGTCACTTGCTTCTAACTCACTTTTTATATTCACTATTTTGAAATACTTATCAATACATACCTGCCAAAATGTTATTGCTTTGACAGTTAATGGAAAAAACTAAAGGATATAGCAAGAAAGATTTTAGCCTTAGTTTGTACAAACGGCGACATAACCAGGAAGATACTTGTAGAGATCAGCAACAGAAACTTCACCCAAAATATTAATGAAACAGTTCTTTTACTTAAGAATGAGAGCAGCCATGAGGAGTGCTTGATGTTTCTTAATAGACTTTTGACTTTTGGAGCTGTTCCAGTTGTCAAGCACACCTCAGGTGGTTACATATTTGAAATGAAATTCATATACATTTTTGCTTGTCTGCTGCAGAGAGCAAATGGACTTTCAAGCCTGTGGGTGTTTTTAAAAAATTACTGTATCTCTAGCTATGTTTTTTTGTTTTTTGTACATTGAATGTTGAAAATGTTATATCTTATATAGAATGCATTATGTCATATCAAACCTACTTTTTCTATACAGTCATTAAATCTGATGGTTAAAGATTGTAACATGGTGTATTTTACTGTGTATGTGCCTTTGTATTACTTACATTATGGGGACCAAAAGCTGTTAACACATTGTGGGGACTCGGCCTTGTTGGCGTAATACTACCTGATCATAAGGTTTCTGATCAGCTTGTTTATGGTAATTAAATTAAACATAACTTTGTTTAGGAATACGGTGTGCTTTTTGAGAGCACAAAATAAACTTAAATAACAACAACATGACAGGACCACAACATTAGATAAATAAGTTGGATCTGCCTTTGTTGATATTATACTTTAGTTTTGTAAATTCCTTAACAAATCTGCAGTTAATCACACTGCCAAACCCCACTCGAATGCAGTGACCCTGCAGCTTTGACTGGTCCATTGGCAGTGTCCACCAAAGTGATAAATTTTGTGAATCTTATCATTATTACAAAAATAGTGGACAAGTGATCAGGTCAGATGGTCGGTCATGTTTTAAAATCTTTGGTTGCTTTGTTTACATGATGAATTTTTGTTGGTGCAATGACCCTTTAAGTCTGGCTATACCAGTGAGATTTTCAGCTACACAGCAGAATGTAGCATGTTCTTAGAGATGGAACGTGTACAGCTGATTGGTCATCAAGGAATATGCATTTTAAGATAGCTGGTTCTCTGCTGACACTGACTCAGTTTTGCTAAGTGGATGGTTGTTCAGGCGTCCAGTTTTTGAGGCGGGAACGGGTGGCGAGACGGTATCCCTCCCAGTAGCCAGCATCCTGGCCATCGTGGCAGCGACACTTGGTGCAGGAGTTGACCCAGACGGGCTCTCCTGCAGGAATCACTTGACTGCGTGAGGCGTCAACATAGCAGTTAGGACCTTGAGGGAGGAAAGCAACATTTTGGAAAAACTTGCATTTGAGGAGATAAATGTCCTGCTGTGTCTCTGAGAAGCCTCCAGTGTTTTTCAGTTTAGCAGTACTTTCTTTTTTTAAATCACTTTTTTGACTTACCCTCATTGCATTCAGGGCAGCATTTTCCAGGCTGGTAGACAGGGTTGACACACGGTGGAGGGGCACAATCTGCAACCAGACAGCGGGCTATGCCATCACTGTCACAAGTGCACTGCTCACATTCTGATGGCTGGGAAAACCCATACATAAACAAAGAGACCCAACATAGATTTGGGATAAGAATAATGTTTAAATATGAGTCAGTGTTTGATACAAAGAAGACAAAATGTAAATCACAGCATCATAAGGATAGGTGACAAATGAAAGAAAAAAAACACAGATTAGATTCAGTGTCCCTTGGCATTGATTCTACAGGTCTCTGGACTCTCCTGGAGAGATGAACAACATTCTTCCAAAAGATATTCCCTCATTTGGTGTTTTGATGATGGTGGTGAAGATGCTGTCTAACATGACAGTCCAAATTCTCCCAAAGAGGTTCAACTAGGATGAGATCTGGTGACCACAAAGGCCACAGCGTATAATTTACATCATTTTCATAGTCATCAGACTATTCACTGACACCTTGTGCCCCATCACTGGGAGCATTATCATCCTGGAAGAGACCACTCATTAATTCAGGTTTTTCCTTTGATTTGTCACCTGCATGTATTCATCACCAGCACTGCTCAAGTCCTCGTCATACCATCTCAAAAGGGGGCGACATTTACCTCTAATTTCCTCTAATAACCATACACCCAAATGCATCCAAGCTTATCCTGATTAAAACCTACACTATTAAAAATCTACTACTGACCCCTTAATCACACATTCTGATTTTAAATGTAAGATGTGAGGAGTTCAACCAAAAGTGATTTTCGTTTCTTTGGCATTTAACCTTAAGCATTTTTGTCCCAATTTGGCAGAGGCATGAGAAAAATGGGGAGGGTCAAATCATCTACATTAGAAATATATTATCTTTTATTTTTTTAATCGTTGCTCCTCAAATTTAGGCTACAGTATATAATGTCTATATTCTGAATGGTCCCCACCCATGCTGGAGAGCATCACCGGTCATTCCCATATTTGCAGACTATTATGTGCCATTACTTTCAGGCTTACCTGGAAGTTCTGCCCCAGCTCGTACACCACCCCTCGGTACTCACACCCGATCTTCTCGCACCTGGGGCAGCAGTCAGTGGGATAGTGGCTGACATGGATGCATGCAGCCGGGAGAGAGGTGCACTCAGTGCGGGCACATGCAGAGCCCTCAGCAGTGCACTTACACTGGGTGCAGTGGTCTGAGTCTAGAAAATACCATTCCCCCACATAGTATATGCTGCCGTTGGCCTCGCAGGTGTTCTCCTGTTGTCCGGCGACTGAGAAGCCATAACCTGTCTGTGCGCAAAGCAGAAGCGCCAAAACGGTCGTACGCATTCGCTCCAAGGAAAACCGCTCAATAAAAACTTTTGCCATGATCTGATGATTTATTTTGTCCAAATCAAAATGATTAACTAAGAAGCAAAGTGAAACATCTACTGCAGTCCATTTGTGTTTTGTTCGCAAAAATCCTCCAGTGGTCTGGGGCTGCGCACACTTCTGGAAAAAGCCCGGAAGGGGGTGGAGAGGGCATAAGGAGGAAAGGTTATATTGACTGCCTCTCTGGGAGTTCCCACTGCAGCCACAGCTGCAGTTTGTGCCTCCCGTAATTTAACCATCTTTATTAGTCCAGACTTTGAGCACACCTGTGCTCATAGTCGGTCAAACAATCACGGTAGTGATATGTATTCACCTTAATTTACTACATGTAATATTTGAATAAAACAAACGGAGGGAGTGGTATAAAAATGTTTATATTAAATTCAATTAAAATACTGAATATTTTCTTTCCAATAGGCCATTTAGATTTCCCAAAACCTACTGTTGACAGTTCGGCAGATCTCGCGATATCTCCGCTTAGCAACTGCAATGTTTGGCCCGGATACCACAGCTTTGCTAGGTTCAAGAAGCCAATTAAGGTGAGTGTTTCTTTCTCTTTAGCGACACAGTAAACACAATTTAATAAGCTTTGTTTTGTTTTACACAAACAATGTTATCGTTTAATACTCTATGTCAACACTGTTTTTGTTAAGCAGCTTATGATGATGCTTATTTCTCTTTTAACTAGCATGACTCACAACAGGCAGATATTGTGGACAACGTTTATGAGTTAGCAGGACAAAGTGGTAGCATTTCAGGTTTTATTCCAACAAGCAGCCTCAGTCCACTGTACTGCACAGTATACTAGTGTTGAAGTTGTGAAATACTCCATTGCAAGTAAATTCTGCTGTCAGAAGTGCACTTAGTCAAAAGTACAGTACATAAATGTTATAAGCAACTTACTTGTTTCACAAGCAAGTACTCTATATAGAGCTGATTATTTATATGGTACTGGGTAGTTTAATTTATAGTATGATCTAAGATGTCAATTAAATGTGGTAGGGGAAAAATACAGTATTTGCTTCTAATATATAATGAAGTGATGTAAAATGTCGATACTTAAGTATTTCAAAACTGTACTTAAGTGCAGTATTTCAGTAAAAGGACCAAGCTGTATTTTACCACTTAATTTGACTTGCTTGCCATTTGTAGATTGCCGTTCATATGCAGTCTCCCAGTGGAAACCAGCTCTGGTTCCCAGGTCCATCCCTGTGGAGCCTGATCACTGAACATGTGCCGGGGTCAGAACTGCCAAAGATCCGTGCAGCACTGGGCCACTCCCTGGTTGACATGTACACAGAGGTGCACACTGAGGTGAGAGGGTTTTATGACTGCAGTATTTCTGATTTCTTGTGTCAGAACTTAACTATATACTTGTCTTTCCAGCATCACATGTTTTTGCACCTATAATGTTTTATTCCTTCAAAGAATTCAGATACTGGTTCTGTTTATAGTGGGATTCTACAAAAATACCACAGCATCTACATTTCCCTTTAGCAGGGTGAATTAAACAATTGCTCTGCTAAACATTCCTGGCCAAACAATTTAAGAGCTGTGTGTGTTGTGTAAGAAGGTTAGAGGGGCTGCATACATTCACTTATTACAAGCCCTAGACTCACTAATAAAAGTGAAATGTGAGATAACTGGCACTATGTCACAGTGAAGTCCAAATATGAGCCAGACAGATATCAATATTTACTCAGAGAGCACTCTGCTCTGGTGAAATGATCTCGCTCCAGACAGACTTGTAGGGTCGATGAGGACAATACCCAGCCCAGGTAGAATGACACATACCTCACTAAATAGGTCAATTCAAGTCAAGACTAAGGTGTAAAATTGAAATTTAAGAGACATGCCTTTTGAAAGAAAGGCAACTGAAGTAAAAAAAAAAACTTGAATAGGTCATGCTGAACTGAAATGTTGCCTATACCGACTGTGTCAAATGGAGCTGTACTGCAACTAAAGTTAATTTTCATTGTAAATTAATTGTAGTTGTTGTTTTCTCTCTCTATGAATTTTGTCTTAAAAATGTCAAATTCCAAAAGCCCTAAATCATGTGATTGAATGTCTTGTTTTGTCCACAGCTGAAAATTTCAAATATATTGTATTCATAGTAATATAAAACAGGGAAAATCCATACACTTTTTAACAGAAATCAGCAAATATTTATTGTCTTTGAATAAAAAAAAAAATGGCCTAAAATATTAAGCAATGATCAAAATACTATAGCTCAGATGTATTTTGTCGGTTGATTGATTGATTGATCAGCTCTAAACAAAATTCCAAACATCTCTTTTCCTTCTGTGTTTGTTCAGAATTGAAATCTCACCATCTGTAGACGTTATTTGATCTCTGCCTGCATTGCACCAATAGGCCAGTCTTATTTTGCAGACAAAAACCTGCACAGAGCTTGTGCATGCCAGTGTGGGTCTGCACACAAAAAAATGGTTTAAAGCACACTTCAAAAAAAAGCATTAAAGCAAAAATCAAATCAAAGCGTTGCAGAGTAATTTAACTGATATACCGGAATACTCCCCAGCGTACAGACACACATACTGTATACAAAGAGAGAAAGGCCCGGTAAGCTTAGTGAGTCAGAGGGTCGGTATAATAGGGTTAAAGAGGCTAATCCTCAACTGTTGATAAGACTGTTAGCAATGCATATTCTAGGACTTGAATTGTGTGTAAAGTTAGAAGGAGAAACTGTATATGTGCATTTGTCCATGTGCATACCTCCATGTCTTTCGTCTTGATTTTTTTCCTCATATAATGAATTATATCCTCAGTGAGCCACTGTAAAATGTAATAATAGATCTCAGTATCGCCATTTCTCCTTCCATCAGGGTCTCCATTGTCTATGGCGGTCAGATCAGAGGAAATATTAGCCTCTCTTTTCAAGTCTCTCTACCAGGCCAGTGTCTCTGTACCTCCCTCCAAATGGTTCACTCTCCACTGAATAAAAATGAGCCCTTTAAGTTAAATGTGTTCTAAAACCCATTGTAAATAATTCAGTATAACTCCTAGTAGCGTTTTTTTAACTGACAGGTTTCATCAGCACTCCCTTTAAAATAGCTCCTTGATGAGATCAGCAGTCTCACAGCAGATGGGGTGGGGGGGGGGATCCAGGAGCAACTCATTAGCTAGTGAGCTATGAATCTGTAACATAAACACCTCAGCACCCAAAGACAGACAGAGGAAGCCAGTGTGAATGAAAAGTGCTGTGAGTGTATGTGTGTGTGTGTGTGCAGTGTACTATGTGAGTGGACACTTGCAAAGACCTGAAACTATGTGTTTAGTATCCTCCAGTGTTTCTTTGAAGTGAAATCTGACTGCAACATGGCAGAAATGACTGGCAGGCAACAGGTGTGGGGGTGTTAATGATATCCAGACTCATGTATGTGCATATGCATTCTTTTTCACATCTTCTTTATGTTAACCCACAGAGATTTTTTTCAACCTTTCTTTTGGCCATTACCTTATGGCAACATCATGGTTATTGTACAGCACTTCAGAAAAGAAGCTAGAGAGTATGGTTCTGGGCACTCAGCCGTTCTTCGGCTCAGAACACAGGAAGTCACAAAGACAGCATTTTTTATGCTTTTCTTTGTTTCTTCACTTGTGGGATTACAGATTTACAGATTTTCACAAAAATATGTTAGATGAAAGATAGTTTCACCCACATTTGATGTGCCTGTGCATCCAACAGTTGTATTGCTTCATCTTCCAAGAATAAAATGTTAACTGTTCATAGCAGTTGACAGTAAACAAGGTATTACTGTATATATTATTAAGGACAGCCCTGAAAATCTTTTCACTAGCAGTATTGTTGCTTAAGTAACTGAAAAACCAAAACAGTATTTCTACTTCCAGTGGGTGGTATTCTAAGAGAATGTACTTTATACTTGTAAATTGTGCACTTGCATTAAGTAATTAAATTATGCTTCAAAGTGAAGTGTCAGTTTGGTTACTACAGCTCTTGAAAATGCTTCATACTTCTAACAATCTAAACAGTATAGTGTTGAATCAAGTATGAATCAGATTATGTGCCAGGGAAGTTGAGAATTGACTAAGCAATCCTGCACCTACAGTACCTGCTCTAGTGAGTGTGCTCTGGTGTTCTCGCAGTTAAATTGCTTTTTCACAGATTATTTTGGAGTCATTGAGACATGAAAGCAATAAACTAATCCTCCACTACCCTCCACGAGGCATAAAAAGTCCTGACATCATCCTCCATGAAGGCAGCTGTCAGTGGAGTCACTGGATGACGTATGCTTGGATCACTGCTGGCAACATATTGCTGTTGATGCTGCTTTAATCGAGTAGTTCATAAAATCATTTTTCACTTTGAAAATGTTTTCATCTATATACCGTCACTTGGTGCTGTCCCCTGAACTGTCAACTGTGAAAATGCCTCCTAGACTATGTATACTATATATATAACACCTGCATTCATTTTTGTACTAATGATAGAAACAAATCTCTCAAATCCATAAAAAACACCTTGAAAAAGTGTTTATGTGATAATTTTGCAGGTAGAGATGTGGCACAAGATGTGGCAGGAGAGCCAGGGAGGTGGAAACCATTGCAGCAGATCAGGGACCCCACTCCCACGTCAGCAAGCCCCCTTCCTAGCTGACCCGCCTGCTGTCAAAGAGCTGGTGAGGGCTGAGGTCAAGATGTTACTACAGACTCTGATGGAGAGAGACAGTAGGGAAGGGAGGTATGTGTAGGATCTCACACACCTAAATCCCCTCTACTGGACAGTGTGAATTATAGAAAGCTTGTGTGTTTTGTTTTTGTTTGGCCAAAAGCATAGTAGTTTTAATTCATTCCTACTTGTAAAACAGTACTTCTAATGTGAGTGATAGTAACAGGATATGGCACACAACTTACTGAACAGTAGTACGATTGATGTACATAAAAAAAAAAAAATGTTTTTTTGTTGTTAACTGTCATTTGGGAATGTATGAATGCACTGAAATAACATCAGTTAAGTAAAATATTATTCACAAATGCTAAATATTTTCAGAAAAAAATAAGATTGAAGTTGAAGAAGAAGACAGAAGACCAACCATAATTCATTTTGACTAAAACCACAGTTCTACACCACAGTGGCGGCAACACTTATGTATTCTCTGTGCAACTTTATGAGAATAATGATAGGTTAAATAATGAAAGGTTAAACTTTTTCTAACTAAAATATTGGGGAACGTATAGAAACACTGCAGTCTGTTTTTGATTACTGACAAAAGATTTTGTTTTGATTGGTGGCCATCTTAGAATTACACCAAACAGCTTTACATTACGGTGTATGCTCCCAGCTTTTACACTTGGTGCATGTTACACTCTCTTGATAACTTTATATTGCCACGCACAACTTTTCAGTCAACCCTCAGCATCAGATGAAGATAGCAGAAATTGGACCAAATTTGGATTCAACCAATTCCTCAGGAATCTTACCTCTTCAACATTCTGTTCAAATATGATTAGGCAGTTGATTTCCAGATGTACCAAACCATTAGAGTCAGGATTTACTGAATTTATTTATCTAATATTCAATAAATGCAATTAATCTCTTGATGTAATTGGTTAGCTTGACTTTTTTCTATAAAGAGATTTTTTCAGCGCTCTAAACCAGGCACAACACCTCTCTTTGGCTTTTTCACAAGGCAAGAGATGGGATGGACAAGTGGGTTGAAAGACCCTGCTCTCACACACTCAGCATCAGTTCTCCCCGAACAAAGACTGCTATAAAATACTGTATTGTGTTCCCAAGTCAGTTACAAATGGGATGGGAAAGTAGTGGAACAAAGATTTTTGACATAAGGATGTTGTAAACTGATTTGGGAACAGTGGAACAACAGAACAGTTATATGAGGGAGACATCTACACTAGCCTCACCAAATGCAAAGAACCAAAGTCACTACACTGATTAAAATATATGTTTTCACCTGAAATGAGTAGCTCAGTACTCATCTATAACTTGTAAAGTGGCCTTTATTCAGTTATTTGTCAATGAATAGTTGACAAAGAGACAACACTAAAGACTGGTACTCTGTTTTTGTATTTATGGAGCACAGTCATCAGGGAGTTTTAAGCTCCTCAAGCAACAGTAATAAAACTTTAAAATTGTTGTTTGGCTTTTAATTTCTACAGCTAATATTTCAATTCAACTCAGAGATGAACTTGTAGCAATTGCAATTTACTGATGTATAAAATATCAAGAATATCATAAAACTGTTCACGGGATAATATTGGCCCTTCCTTACATACTCTTACATTACATTTTAACAGCCTTAATTATGTATCAAAATGTGTATACGTGAGTGTGTGAGAGCCTCTGTGTATATGAGCTATTGTCTATCCCAGCAACCAGCCCACTGCTGCCAAGAATGTTGCCCAGTGTCACCGCTGGCTTTTCTGAACCTTTTTAGGAGAAGCACAGCATAAGATGGATTGTTCATTGCTGGTGTAACAAAACATTTATTGCCTGTCAATTTGTCACTTTCTTGTTTATTGTGATTTTCTTCTTTTTTCAGTTTATATTGTGTTGTTAAACAAAAGGCTGCAGGCTTTGGAGTCTTTTTTTTGCCTGCTCTTATTTTATGCATGTGATTATCTCCAGTTCTCTCTTTGTATCTACTGGCCTAATACATTTGTGACATGTTGACATATTTGCTATAATCTACATACACATTTGCCAAAGTTACTAGTTTGCATTTATTCATTCCTCATTTGATTTTCTATCTACGAAGGGTCTACGGGCTGCACAGCAATACTTTGTGCTAAATGCTGCTAATAATGCCATGTAAACCAACATCTGTGATGCTAATATGCTCACAGTGACAGTGCTAATATGCTGTTGTTTAGCAGATACAGTACTTGCCATGTTCACCATCTTAAACATTTGCTAATTGGCACTAAACAAAGTGTGGCTGTGGCTAATAGGAACGAGATTCACAGACAGATCCTAGAATGCACTAGGATATATCAGTGATGTTTCTTGCGACCTGATGTTTCTGGTCTTTCAGCATTTAACAGTCTTAATCAGGTGACTCAGTCAGGGATGACTGAGACCCTTACATGCTTGCACATCAGAAGCCACTCTTATAAAGTGCCTTGGCTCAGACGTAAATGGATTACAAACTCCCATTCATAGGGAGAAATGTAGCCCATTGTTACTGACTGCATAGGAATAGTGCCAAAAGTATCGGTGCCATACAGACTGTGCCATCGCCTTTTCTCTTTGAAGTTGGCTTCAGTATACTCACTGACCTTAACGCATGGTACCGTGTGGGTGTTTCAGGCCTCTGATTGTTCAGTGAGGCTGAGCCCCAAGAGTATATCAGCTTAATGGCTTTCAGTACTAAAACCAAACACACAACCCGTAATAGCACTTCCATGTAATAATGCTCCTCACTTCTCTATTTATCCAATTTAATATGCATTGTTAGCATGGAGATTGAGAGAGTACTTCCAAAGCATCAGGACAGGGTAGCAGTAGTTTTCACCCACATGCCAGATATTTCCTGTGGTATGTGAACCATTTGAATGAGGGTGGGTGGGTGTGTACCTTGTAAAAGTCAAATGATTTATCTTATTGGCCTCCTCCTGTGTGGTTCTGGTCTCTGCCATCCATCCACATGCACACATTTTCCGCCATGAAAAGACTATAAAATTAAGCAGGACTGACCAGGGTGTCACCCCTCTTACAGCTGCCTACGCCAATAGATGGCTTCTGTTTCAGAAAATGTATGTTTTTGCTGTCTTTCCTGAGATCCACTTAAAAAAAAGAAAACATAATAAGAAGATAGGCCATTTTAAATGCTTAAAGAGGGCCTTGCTCGGGGTGCCTCAGTAGCCAAATGATTACATTATGGCACACCATATACGCAGCACAGTGCGTGCATGATGTCAGTGGTTTGAGTCTGGCTGTGGGTCTGTGTTACAGGTCCACTCCCCTTTCCTGTCTGCCTCTCATTGACCAACTTACACTGTAAGAATAATAAAGTAAACATATGTGCCTGAAAAAATAGCTAACAGGGCCTAGCTCTGTCTCCCTGATGACCGTAACGTTTGTTTCTCTCCAAGCATTAACACACTAACAGAGCATCCTGCATAAAGTGAGAATGACTGTTCAGTAATTGAATTCAAAATACTTTAAAGGGTGACAGACATGCTGGTATTAAGACTGAAAATATATTAAATATAACAGTAAAACAATTACAGACCACTGTACAATTTAACAATGGATTTAAAACATTTGAATCAAAAGCCAAGCTAAATATGTCAGTTTTAAATTTGTGTTTAAAGATAATAACACTAGCTATGCACATTCTTCCAGCACTGCATGAATGTGACCACTGAACGAGCTACAGATACAGTAAACTGACCTGTGTAATCTTTTTGTACTGTAGAGATAGTAAAGAGCTCCTGTTCTGGTACAAACCTGAGACTGTAAACTATGCCCTCGGTCACCTTGATAGCTGTTACAGTAACTGTCCTCTCCCTGAAGTTACTGCTAATAGAAGCAGGTGAGTAACACAGGAAACAGAAACAGGTAAAAACAGAACTTGAATATTTTACTGCAGTTGCCTTTCATAATGCATAAAATCTTTTTTAATCTTCTTTGTCTCCTCTTTTCTTACTTCTTTCCTCTCTTCCCCTTCAGACCGAGCTCTCAGTGTTCAGTCCAGTCCAGCGCTGAAGAAGAGATTGAAGCAGTGAGAGAGAAGCTGAATGTCACTGACATTGACCGTGTAGCAGACCACCTCAAGTAAGTTGTGCATAGCAGTGGTTCCCGACAGGCTTGTGAGCCCTTAAAACAAACCGATGCCTGCTTGCAGCCCCACATCACCTGTTAAGTGACATGAGAAAATGTGGAAACAATGTGATAATGTGAAGACAGTTATTCACCTGAACCTGCATCTGCCCTTGAGTTTCAGCTCAGCGTTTAACTGTTCACCCCCCTTTACTGTTGTGGTTCATTGTTGTTGCTCCCTTAGTCTTGTTTTCCTCTGTTAAACACAAAAAAAATTTCTAAGATCCTAATGTACCCTACCTGCTCAATACCAAACAGCAGCCAAAGAACCAGATATTGCCCTTGTGAGTTGGTAAAGAGTAAAAATAGAGCTAAGAGAGAGTGAATATTGTACTTTCATATAGGGTCAACCCATGACACACTGTAAAATCACACAAACTTGTCCTACTGCTGCAACACTTAAAGAACACATCTTTTTCTTTATGGTATAGATTACTTTGTTATAAATGACATAATCCACATGTGCTCTGTGAGTGAGTTCCTTGAAGCCCTCCCATTTTCCCCATATGTCCTCTTTATTTCCCCTTAGCTCTCCTCTGTGCCTTCAGTGGCTGCCCAGCCTCTTTCACACTCCACCTCTCCTTCTTTCTTCTATCCCTCGCTTTGAGGCCCACAGGGCAATTCAGTTTCTGGGGCTACGTTGGAAGAGCCCAACTGTCTTTCTTTCTTTCTCTTACTCTTTGACATTTCCTGACTCAACCAGAACAAAAGAGCCCATTGTGAGAAAATGGATCCCAGGCCAGACCAGGGAGGACAGAAGATTCTTTTTCATTTGAAAGGAGTGAATAAAGTTCATGGTGGTTGTGTAACCAGAGAAGGATGAAATATGAGGGGAGAGAGAGATGGATTTGGATTATATAGCGTATGTTTATCATAGATGTAACCACTGCACAAATCTGCTGTCTAACAAATAACGTTTGTTTATACTCATAAACATAAATTTAGGCTATTAAATATGAAATATGTGGATGCATTTTACTCAGTTTAACAAAAGAAACCACAGCCATTATTTTCTCTCAATCTGTCTGTCTAGGTCTATTCTAATGGAGGAATGTAAAGGGTTGAATACACTGTTACAGCATTTAAAGGTAAGAAGAACAGGATGTAAAACAGCCAAATACCATATTAATGTTTAATCTTCGTTTTTCTGCTGCCAGTGCAATAGTGATCCAAATCCTAAAAATTATTTATGAGAAACCAGGCCAAATCCAAAGCACTGATTGAAAGGGCTCCTGATAATAGATTGTTATAATTACGTCAGACTCTCCACACACCTTATAAGCATCATGGTGTTTTGCTTGCAAGTCCAGATTTCCTGTGTATTTGACTGCGTGTACAATATGCTTTTCTTCCGGGTATAATTTTAGATACTTAACCTCTAAAAACATTATGTTTTCACTTCATGTTTCTTAAATACTCCCCCTTGCACAACACCAAATACTGTATATTGTATATCTGCTTGTAAAATCATAATTTCTTCAAAAGGTACTATTCTCAATGCCTTGTACATATTTCAGTAAACTTTAGTAGACATATTTGGTTCCTGGGAAATTTAACTGCTCAAGTGTAAAATTATTTCAACAAAATTTATTAAATGAGTTCTAGTTGTTTGATGCAATTGGTCCCGCTTTGGATTCCCTAAGGTGGACCTGGTAACTTTCGGAAGGCTCAGGAAGCCTGCTAGGACTCGGTATAAGCTTGTTTTTCCATCTGTCTGGCCAAGAGCTGTGCTGAGTAAGATCCATCTCCTTACAATCACTCAAATTGCTTACTACATACATACTGAGACATTTAGACACACACAGAGATAAAGAAGCAGACATGCATGCCTATAATCTGGGTACACTGTCATGCTTGTCTGGTACTCTGAGTTAGCTTGGGACAGGACCAGACTTTTCTGCAGACCAGATGTGGGAGCTCCCTGTCTGTGTTTGTGTATGTGTGAGAAAAAAAAAAGAACTGTCAGGAGACTTTCGAAGTCTGTGCATGTCAGATGCTTGCTGCATAAGTGCTTACTTATTCAGAAGTTTCAATAAAAGATAGTAAAAGTGACATGAGGATTCCAGTGAAAGACAAGCCAAGCGGCCAGGTACTGTGTGTTAAAAATCATCAGGCATCTCGACTGTCAACAAAGTAAAACTGGGTTTAGGAGAGTGAAGAGGGGACATTATTAAGTTACGTTTTTGTGACCCAGAGTTGTCTTCTTCCAGCCTAAACCTAATATAATTTATAAGAGGTATTTATTTTAGAGGTTGTTTGTGTTAAATAGAAATGCAGCACTCAGTTTTTACACCTTTTTTCTACACTACCTACAAACCAAACGTTTCCCTCCATTTTGCCTGCCAAAAACAAGGCAAGTTATTGTGAGTTTAATTTTAAATTGTAAACAAAACTCTCTACAATCTTCTTTCAGTCAGTCACACATCTATTGCTTCATATTTCCAGTACATAAATGTGTTTGAAGGAGAAAAAGAATATGGATTTGGATCCAAATTGGAAGATTTTGCACATGAAAATGTTTGAGTAATTCCAACTCAACTCTTTTTTAAACCTTGAACATCTGTTTTGTGTATTTCAAGGCCTGTCATAGTTAGCTAGGTCTCACAGTGTTTTTTTAAAGTGGGTGTTGAGTGTAAAGTCAGACAGTTTGGAAAAAAATTGTGTCCCATTACCCACAAACCATGAAAAATAAGCAGATACCTTTTAATATCCTGGCCTCTAAAGTACAGGGTCTTGCTGCAGCTGTACTTATTAAGAGCTCTCATTTCTGCTTACTTATGTAATCTTCACAATCAGACCCCTCTATGGTTCCCTATCCTGGGATTTTATTTTGTTTGTTTTGCTTGCATCTTCATCACAGATACCTCTGCCATAATTTGGTGATGACTCATCTCTGCCAACAAGTGTTGTTTTATGGACTGCACTGTATGTTCTGTATAGTAATGTCATGCTGCAGGGCTTTCATTTGCCATTTTCACTTTAGACCTACTCTAGTAAGCTTACTGTGAATAGCCCGATATACTTCTGGCACTGTTTACATGATTATAAAAGACACTCCTTTTCAGTTGCTTTTATTAAAAATATCACCGATGATGATCCAGTCTATCCATGGATTTTGCTGTTAAAAGCTTCCCGTGTGCTCTAATAACCACTTCAGCTGTAGATGCTGTCTGCAGGGAGAGAAGGTGTCTTTTCCCCCAGGCAGTGACAATTTACTGTGCTTTGCCAGCAGAGGAACACTACAACATTCCTCATACTGTGATGTTTACTGTGGGTGAGGAATTTGTCTCTGCAGTCTATAGGAATGGTCTTTTGCTGGTCTAAACTGGCCAGAGGTGGACTAATATTTGTCAAATAGTAGCAGGAGTGGTGGTCCCTATTCTGTTTGTGGTTTTGCATCACTATGTACAAGAATATAGTAACAGTATAGTAACATACCTAACATATCAGAAAATCATTGCCATGGTTAAGGTTTCAAACCACACATGGAAAACAAAGCCTGTTTTTTTTATTTTGTCTTGATTTAGAGCTCTTTTGTATTTCAGTCACTTAGCTGTCAGAGACCGTTCTTATACTTTGTCTGCAGCTCTGAAAGACAACACTGCAAGGTTTGGATTTGAATCCCACTGGGAAAATAAACCAAAAATATATGTTTTAACTGTCAGTCTCTGTGCCTGTGTAGATTTGGTGGTGTGTGTATGTGTGTGCCTGTGGTTTTTCTAAATACGGACACACACAGAGTGCTCTGGATATAGATGATGCCAAATTATGATGGAACACTGCTGTTCAGCTGTTTAGTGGTCACACACACGCACGCACACACACACATTCCTTACTACTCTCTCCTTGTTATTTTAATCCCTTTTTGTTGTTCCTTTGCTATTTTCAAAAGCTTGTCTTTGAGCATGTTCAATGCCTTTACCCGCTGTATTTTCCCAGTGTGTCCTAATTGTGCCATAGTATTATGTTAAGCTGCACTAACATGTACACAAACTGCATGATTAGCATAAGCTCTCTTTACATCTCTTTTGTGATTTGTGTTTCTTGCAGCGAAATATTAAACAGAAGTACAAAAGTAAATGTGAATTTGATCAGTCAGAACCTAGCCTTGCAGGTGAGTCCATATACCAACATACTGGCATTTGTCGCCATCTAGTGGCATGTAATTATTAAACCTGTGTTGGGTCTTTTATCTTTTATGTCCAGTTTAGTCTTTAGCTACGTGATTATATTTGCAAATGAAATGGGATTGCTGATTGCACCTTTACACACATTCCATTAGCAGGTAGTCATTAAGACCCTTGGCCAAATCTACAGAATCTACACTGGGCTAAAGAAAAGTAATTTGAGTTAATTCTTAATACTTGAAAATGAGTGCTTGCTTTTTTCCTTATTCTTTAGGTAAATTTTAGACTTGGATGGAAATATCTGACTGTGTTTTAATTATACTTTAGACAGACATTTACTGTAGATTAAGTCTTTTCAGATTCTCACATCTGTTTTGTTTGCATATGTAGAGTTGAGCGAGCTAAGAGCAGCTATACAAATGGATTTAGAGCTCTACCCTTCTTCATTTTCTGCCTCACCCACACCCTCGTCCCCTCGCTCTGTGAAGAAATTGAAAAACAGGCTCAGGTTTGTCAGTTTTGTTGTTACTCACTTTATACAGTGAAAACTAAAACCATTTAAGTGACATGAAAATAATAAATACTGTAATATAATATTGTCCAGGAGATATAAAATCATAGTAGTAAAGTCATTTAAAAGGAAGTTTTAAAAGGTGTGTTTTTAGCTGATGTTTCACATTTGCTTGTGATCTGTCTTCTATTCCTTCCCAATGAATACATCCAGTACATTTTTACTGTACTCCTTTTTTGTTGTCTGTTCCTAATTCCTCTCCTCCAGACTGTCAGCAGGACAAAGGGCTTCTGATGAGACTCTGCGAGCTTTAACCACTGCATCAAACCTAAGACCACATCCACCTCTATGTCATTCTAACCCCAAGCCACCAGCTGGACCTCCTCTGACTAAGACCTCTGCATCAGTCAAACCAGTTAATACTTCCTCACTATCTAGCATTCACCATAGAAGCACAAGCAAAATACCTATCTGCACCAACATCACCACTCCTGTGCATGTGAACAGCCACTTCACCACTGACCAGATAATGATTAAAAGCAATCACCTCTGCAGTCTTTGTTCAGAGCACGACAGAGCCAGTCTCCACCGCAGGACCCCAAATTCGAGTCCTAGTTTTCAGATGGAACTTCAGAGAAACTCATCGATCCATGAAGCCCATCTGTCATCCCATTGCAGTATTCACAGTCTAAGCAAAGAGTGTGATTTGTCATTTCAGACAGAGAGAAAAAGCAGCCCTGTCTGGAAGTCAAGCAATATCGATATTACCCCCCCACCCATTCCTGCTCTGTGTGAGGCAGGCAGTTACAGCTGCAAAACTAGTGACCTAACAGTAAAAACAAAGGCACAAAATGGAAATCGGAAAAGTTCCTGTAGAGGTAGTTTTGTGTCAGTAACAGTGCAGACAGGTAATGACAGAAACAAAAGATCACATGGTGGCTTCACAAACCAGCCGAAAAGTGTCCAAGAGGGACAGATGGAGCTAGAGTTTACCAACTTTTACCAGCCTGTCCCTCCTGCAAGACTGACAACTTGAGATGATCCAGACAGTTTGGAAAAAATGCAGGTTTAACTAATAATTTTAATAAACTGCCCTTCATTCAGCTTTGCTAGTTTCAGGACCTTGCTGTCTTTTCAAACCCATATATTAAAGCACCTAGATAGAAATGTTTGACTGTTTCCTGTTATAGTGCCTATAAAGTATACTATGAAACTGCAGTTCTCAGTACCCATGAGTGTGCTATGTTTGAGCAGCTATGATGTGCTGAAAAATAAAAGCAACTTTTGTCTTGCATATTTTGATTTTTTTTTTTTAAACTAAACTAATGTAAGGACAAAATTGCAGGAGTTTATATATAGTTACTTTGGCAAATATCTGATGACGAAGGATGATTATTTAAAATATTTTATTAAAGGTTAATTTCGTTATTCCAAGTTTCTCGTTGATTGAATGCTGAACACACCTACACCCGTATGCTTTTATTTTGAAGATATGGCCTACACCCGTATGCTTTTATTTTGAAGACATGGCCGGATGTGTTGAAATCTAGTTTGCTCAGATTAAATGGAGTTCATGAACTTGAGTGTTTGACGACTCGGCAAATTTAGTTAGAAACAAGGAATCAGACAACAATTTATAGCCTTTTAAAAAGAAACTTCCCCCAGTTTGTTTACGTTTGTTTGTTGTTAGACTGAAAACTGCGGATACTACGTCAACAGGTAATGTTAACGTTAGTTTCACTTCAAACTTGCCAATGTTAGCGTTAATGCTCGCTTAACTGTTACATTTGAGATATTTGCATGTCAGTTTAAGACAAACTTGGTTAGCTTACTTTCATCTTTTATGAATTTCATTTTCGAGATTGCAACCAGTTTGGATACTGACAAGATTAAATGCAGTAACTTTTTGTCCATTCATTGCGCTGATTTCCACATCAAGAGTTTTAGTTAGGCTAACAGTGATGTTATGTAGCTAACATTAGCAGTAACCTCAGAGATAGCCTTAATAACAGCAGCTACTGCGGGTGAGATCGCTGGTGTCTACGTCACATGCCGTTGTTGTGTGTTTAAAATACCTGCCTTTCCTGCAAAACCTGCTAACACCCTAACGTTTTTTAAATCATTTCACAGGTATCCTGAAAAGTAAAAACACTACACTGAACCTCACTTTAAACTGTAACACTGAATCACAACATAAGCTGACTACGAGCTACTGCAAAATGAATCATCTTGGGAGATTAAAATAATTGCAAAATATATAGCTGAGATAATTGCTGAAGACACAGAGACATACGAAGAGAAATACAGGATAATCAAATCTGCAAAAAGTGCCTGACATGATAAGGATCTTTTCTGCAAACCAGTTAACCAAAGCTTCAGTTCATCTGGTGGTGGCACAAATACAAGCTAGGTTCCACCTCAAGTCTAGGGCTGAAAATCGGGCAGTCAGTGCGAATGCTCATGGACAGTGTGGAGGATCTGCTTCAAACAAGCACTGGTGCTTAAGGTGACATTTGTGAGTTCTGGAAGTACAAGCACATTATAAGGCTAAAACATGCAGTTGGGCACGGTAGCAATGCAGTGGTAGCTCATTTTAAGATTCTTACTTTGTCACTTTCTTGTATGAAATGTAGCAATATGATCAGTACAAGCTGTGAAATGGTTAATTAATAGTGATTTTTGTTTCTTTTAAAATGTATTTGTGTAAAAAATCGTTAAATAAAAGAGATTGCAACCAGTTTGGTTGGAAGTCACATACTTGTTTGGTGAAGAAGAGAATTACCTATGTAGAGATTCTGCTTGCAGCCAATGTTGCATGAAATTTTTTGTATAAGATGATGTTATGGGGTAGGACTGGATAAGTCTGACTTCTTCCTACTCCATTCAAGCATGTACTAGGTATAAGCAAACTGATTCTGGATTAGCATTGGTTGGATTTGTGTAATTATGTGTGTGTTGATGTCATTTGTTCTGCAAACAAATTTGCTTTTTGTTACATCTTACAGGCTATCATACATGTGCGTTAGCTTGGCTTCTTCAGTGACATCCCATCTACATGTCATAGTAACCCCACTGCTTCCTCTGTTTGTGTGTCTTCCTTAGAAAAATGTGGTGGGTGCTGTGGGTGCTTGCTGCCTTGCTTGCACTTTTTTGCAGTCTGGATGTGTGGTACTTCTTACGGGTGGTGGTGGTGATCGTCCGGGCCTGGTTGCAGCCTCCAGTCAAGGATGTGACAGCAGAACAGATCGTAACAGGCCGGGTCACCCCCCATGACATCGACATGTGCCACATGAACAATGCTCGTTACCTCCGGGAGTGTGACTTTGCCCGCTTCTCTCTCTTCACCCGTAATGGTGTGTTCAAGGCTTTGCGAGCCCTCAGAGCTTCAATGGTAGTGGGGGCCACCACCATCCGTTACCGAAGGGCTCTGTGCATCGGTGAGGGTTATGAGCTGCGGAGTCGGATTGTCACTTGGGATGACAAAGCCTTTTTCCTAGAGCAGAGATTTGTCTCAACAAAAGATGGTTTGGTGTGTGCCGTTATGTACTGCAAGCAGAGTGTTATACGGAGCAGCCCAGAGAAGATCATGCAGCACCTATGCAAGCGTAAGGTAAGAAATAGATGTTTATACATAAATGCAAATTCTACACTGGTAATAAATTCTTTGGTCATTCAAGGAGCCTCTGGTTTGCCCCTTGCAGGTGGAGAGCCCTGAGTTTCCAAAAGACCTTCAGCACTGGGTCAATTTTATCTCTGCCAGCAGCCTGGCCCTGAGGGCTGAGAGCGGAGTAGAGGAAAAGAACAAATAAGGCATTGCACGGACAGCTACTAAAATTGCACCCAAGCTATTAAAATTGGCTTTTCGTAAGCCAACTAATTTACCAACCTAGGATTTAAAGTCTTCAGAGAGAGACATTTGTCTTCTGTCCACAATTACTTGACTTGAACACACTTGTGTCCACACTTTAAAATACTAGCTTTACTTAGATCTCAATTTTTATTTGGTTCAAACGTTGCAAGAACTAGCAGACCACATTGTTTTGAGTGGCTGCAAACGGGGTTGAAGAATCTTTACTTGCACAGTAATAAAGTAATGTACTTAATTGTACAAAGGTCATGTTCTTGTTCCATGGCAGCAATAAAATGAATTCATTTTGAACTATTCATGCATTCTCCTGCCCACACAGCTACATGTATGCAAGACAATTGGGGGGCCACTGGACTGGAGTCAGATTCCTTGTGTTTTAAATTTGGCAATAAATATTCAAATTCTGAAAACATATTTGTATTTATGGGGAATATGCTGACAGATGTGATTATGAGTGGTGTATGAAGTATTCAATCAGATCCATTACTCAAGCAAAAGTACTAATACCACAGAGTAGAAATATTCCATTGCAAGTGAAGGTTCTCCTTTGAAAATGTAGTAAGTATGCTATTTTACTTGTACTTACGGTACGAGTAAATCTGCATTAAGGTAGTTATTTTCCACCTCTGTATTTTCTGTGGAGATCCTCATGTAACCTATGGCGACAGAGCAACCAATGAAATTACGTGGCGTCACGTACGCGGAAGTCATGTTCTTCAGTTGTACCGGTTTCTTCAAGTATCATCGCATCCCATGGTAGCACTATTCGGGACGTACAGTAAGTTTTACAGGTATAGAAAGATACTTCTGTCGTCTTTATGGTTATTACTTTAAATACAACATTGAGAAAAGTTAAGAATGGCGACTTTACGCGTCAGAGTATGGCCTCTATTCTGCTACGGCCGGTAGCTAGCAGCTACGCTAACCGATTTAGCTTTAAGAGCAGGCTCATTTGAATGGAGCTTTGTTAGCTTCCTAGTCCACTCAAGGTTAACGTGGGTGATTACAAGAATGTGCTGCCTCTGTATTTTAGCCACATTATTGACAGCGAGTAAGAAAACACTGACCTCTTGCTTTTCTGTACATTTGCATCGTCATTGATGAGGTCAAATATGCATGCATCTAGTTTAATAATGACTGTGGTCATGCATTTAGAAAACCATAACTGCTCATGTTAAGCAAGGCGAGGCAAAGTTTGTTTCTATAACGTTAGCATTGTTTAACAATAAGACAACACAAAATGCTATGCTTTACATAAGACATAAAAGGCATTACAACTATGGATGGATTACTGAACGGGCCTACGTATCTGGCACACTCCCGGGCGCCCAAAGTGTCAGAGGGACCTGAGTGTGTGCATTTGTTTGTGTGGTGCTTGTTCGTTTTATATTGAAAAGAGAAGACTAATAAGAGGATATATATTTCTCAATGTGAAATTTATTATGCATTAACGTATCAAAATTAGCATGTATACATGGATCTTCACTGTTTAGGATAAAACGGAAAAAGACTGTCCTCAACTTGTTGGTATACAATATTTGTATGAAAAGGTGCTACTATCTGATTGGTCCAAAATTGTTGGGGAGAAGCTGTGGTTTAGACTTAACTCTCCCGTTAATTGGTCCCCCATTCTTGTCCGATCTCGTCCCTGGCGCGACCTTGTCCTGAAACAGACACTTTGCACAGCCCACAACGCTTCTTAGTATCTTATCAAACCTCAGCTCCCCTGGCTTCAAGGGTCAGAGGGAATAATGGGCTCTTTTGGAAAAGTCAACAAATCTAATGAAAGCCTGTGGGATGATTAGACCTTGGAAAACCACTCAGTGCACCAGACTTTTTAATCATAAGAGAGCCTGCAATATAACACAAGTTTTCAGTGTCTCCTACAGAAACTTATTTTCTCTTTATTTTAGTGAACATATAATTGGGTGAAAAATAACTACATAAACATATCTGTGACATGTAAGTATGTAAACTTATGTGTGCTATAAAATAAAAGCATTCTTAAGTGCATAAAATAAAAATCACCCTAACATTTGTAGTGACACAACATGACCACATCGAGACGCAAAACTACATAGATATACAACATGACCATGAAGACGACTACAAGAGTCTTTTACTCTTCCAGTGTCTATGTCCAGGGTCCTACTGATTTTAATCAGTGCATGACAAGATATAAAAGAAACATGGCAGTATGAAACCCAACACACACACACACACAAATAGGATTTAAAATGAGCAAAATCAAATGGATGTCAGTAAGCTAAAATGTAACTGGACAAAATAAACAAGAATAAAAATTGTAGTGCATTGCAAGTTATTAATAAATTGCCTCAAATTTAATTTAAGGCAGTGACAAACAAGACATCTTTAGCCTAATTTCAAAGAACAGATTTGTAGTAGATCTGAACTTTTCTGGCAGTTCATTAGAAATATGTGGTGCATTACAACTGAATGGTACTTCTCTATGTTTAGTTTAGAATCGGGGAACAGTAATCAGACCTGCCCCAGGTGATGTGAGAGGTCTGGATGTTTTATAATGGATGAGCAGCTCAGAAATCTTATTTGGTCCTAAAGCATTCAGTACAGGAGGCTAGTGCAAACCTCTCAGAACTAGAGTGATGTGATCCACCTTCCTGGCCTTAGTGGGGACTCTAGCAGCAGCATTTTGAATCAGATGCAGTTGTCTGAATAACTTTTAAGAGAAACCTATAAAGCTTGTGGAGCTTCAAATAATTCCAAACAGCCTTGCAAATTAATTCTGTGTTGTAGACAGCTCAGCTAATTTAGCTAGTTAGGTAGGTGCTTAATTATTGAAGGGGCCCAATATTTGAGACACAGTCAAAAAGGTAGTAAAAGATTTTTTTGACACACATCGCTTACTTAAAATGTCACAGGTATAATTTTTTCTATCGATTTCAACTTCTTACTTTAGAAGATAGCAGCCAAGTTAATGTAAATCTATGGTGCTGCTCCTAATGTTTGGAACTGTTTGACATAGGCAGCTACAAGTGAGACTGTATATTTAAGAGCTGTTTTAACTATGAATTCTGTACTGATGTTCTAGAGAGATGTTGCTGCTGGCATTGGGAGCCCTCCTCCTGCTCTTCTGCAATCTGGATCTATGGTACTTCCTACGGGGGGTCCAGGTGTTTATCCAGGCATGGTTCCAACCCAGAATATGGGATATTCTAGCTGAGCAAAGTACTCATGGCATGGTACTTCCCCCTGACTTGGATTATATGGGCCACATGAACAACTCTCGATACCTGAGGGAATGCGACTTTGCTCGCTTCCACCTTTACATGCGAAATGGGCTGTTCATGGCGTCACACAAACTGGGGGCCAAAATGGTGGTAGGGGCCTCCACCATCCGGTACCGGCGCTCCTTGGCCTTCCGTGAGGCTTTTGAGATTCGGACCAAAATACTGGGATGGGATGAAAAGGCCTTTTACCTGGAGCAGCGCTTTGTGTCCAAGAAAGATGGCTTCGTATCTGCAATCATGCTCTGCAGGCAGAGTGTGGTACATTGCAGCCCAGAGAAGATTATCGACTTTGTCTGCAAAAAGAAGGTGAGGGATGTGGTAGGGAGGCAACTAACAATTATGCCCTTATAAATGAATCTGCTAATTTCCATCATTTTGTTTAATTTGTAAAATGTCAGAAAATACTGAAAAATGCCCATTATGACTTCTTAAAGCCTTATGTGATGATATCAGATTGTTGGTTTTCCCCGAACATTACTCAAAAATATAAAAATATTTAGCTGAAAATTGAATAAAACTGTTTTTTTTTTCTAATTGAAAAGTTGGAAAAAGAAAATATTTGGCACTCCTTTTTTTTTTTTTAAATGACTTAAGGAATAATCAGTTACACTGCTAACTCTGTATTTGTGTGTGCAGATCGAGTGCCCCGAGTTTCCTGATGACCTCAAACACTGGATCAGCTTCATTTCAGCCAGCAGCCAGGCCCTGAGAGCGGAGAGTGGACTGGAGGAGAAGAACAAGTGAATCCACACAGTAGCACCATGTATCATGAGTGTAGATGAATATCATTTGCATTGCACGCATATACAGTATACATCCATACACAGATCTACACCAACAGTTAAACCTTATAGAGATTTTTTGTTGACTTACTTGATTACATTTGTGTTTGGGGATCAATCATACCTGCTGTATTTTTGTATGATGTGAACCGAAGTACAGAACTTACAACAGTTGAATATGAAAACTTGAATTGTAATGTAATATAAGTTTTGAAATGCACTTTGCGTTGGGATCATAATGAAGGTTGTTCTCTCAGAAGAAAGTGTAACATAGCATTATCTTTGCAACTTAATCTGTAGCTGGCTGTGAATAGACTGGCTTAAGACATCTTCATTCTCATTTAGCAAATTCCTCTAACTTCAGATAAGCATGCACAGCAAAGGTTAATATTCCACTGACTTCAGTGCATGTGTAGAACTAACCAGAATATTTTTTGTGCCTGTATCTTTTGATTAGCTGTAGTATACAGTTATAATTTCAGGGTATTATAACCTTTTACAAAAATTGGACACAAGTTGTGATGAAATACTGTACATCCCAGACAATTAGTTTTAATCTTCAGCTTTTTGCACAAGGTAACACAAGTGAGTAAACAAAATGAATTTCTGTTAAAAATGTGAAAGGAAATAATTATTTTTGAGGAATCCTTTTATCGATATTGTTTTTTCACCAAAATGTATAATGCATTCAAAGGTGGGCTTCTTGGTTAGAAATTGCATGCTATTGTAGGAGGAAAATTGTATTTGATTTTAGAAGGAATTGCTTAAAACAGAGAGGTGCATTAGGCAATGCTAATACTGTATAAGGTTGCTGGTTACTTTTCAAAACCTGCAATGCACAATAAATACTAAATGTTTGGATGATGCTTAATATCTGGAACCTTCCCTTAAATGCATCAAAGCATTAGTTTGTGACCAAAGTAATGTATTGTTCTGTTTGAAGAGGAAACAAAATTTTAAGCTGTATGTCTAACCTGTTATTTACAATGTGTTGTTAATGCACTTATATTGAAGTGTATAATTATACCATGTATTATTTATTGTTTGTTAATTATTTCATGACATTTTAAAAATAAAAATGCACTGGAAACTATGTTTGGGTGTTTGGGCTTGCCTTAAATAATATTAACTACCAATGAGCTGTGCCTTATGGTCTTATATAAAAACGGTTGCAACAGTTATTTGATTAATTGGTTGAAAGAAAAATAATTGATAAATATTCTGTTTTCATTTATTTATTTAAGTCATTGCTGCCAACTGCTGTTAATTTTGACACTTAAATGTATTTAAAATGAACATTTTAGTCAAATTTCATTTTTATTTTAGTTAGTTGTAGTCTAGTTTTAGTCAAAAACTAAATACATATAAATATATATTCTCAACAATTTGCGTCTGGATGTTGGCTACAGCTGTCGCCATCTTTGTTGTGTACAGTTACCATAGTTACAAGTGGTGTTCTCGTCCATCGCGAGCTTTACGCCCCTGCGTTCTGCATAAGATGGATTTACTCACGTTTGGACTAAAATCCTGTTCCAAGTTAAATTGTAACATTAATAGATGTAGTATTTTACGATTGGTTTCCCACATTAGCAGTGTAACACGTCAAGCATTTAAACCTGCATCTGAGCAAGAGATATTTTAAATTGACTGGTGAAGAAACAGTTTTAGTTAGCCTGCAGTTTGCGGTTCCACATATGTTGCATGCCCATTCGTCCGTCTTTCACATTATCATTTAGTTGTAGAAAGTCAACAACATGTGAAATGTGTCTTTCGCTGATTTCTGCTCATTGAATATATATAAAATGGCATTTAAGTTGCAATATTTTGAGGTTTTGCGTTCTTTAAAATTTAAAGCCCCCTGCTTCCGTTTCCGGTAACGCCTCCTCACTTTCACTTCCTGTACGCAAACGCAGTAGTTGGCTGTCAGTTTTTGTTTACGCACATTTTCTACCTCCATTTCAGAGCTGTTTACCAACCGCCATCAAACACCAGAAGAAGACCCACCAGTTCAGCGTTTTTAACGATGGCTCACACCGAAGTGGTTTTAGACAAGGACCAGTTTAACTGCTCGATCTGTCTGGACGTGTTGAAGGATCCCGTGACCATCCCCTGTGGACACAGCTACTGCTCTAACTGTATCCAGAATTACTGGGACCAGGACGACTACCTGGGAATCTTCGCTTGCCCGCAGTGCAGACAGAACTTCAACCCGAGACCGGCGCTCGCCAAGAACACCATGCTGGCCGACGTAGTGGAGAAACTCAAAAACACTGGAATCCAAGAGGCCACGACGCCTGCAAATCAAAGTTTTGCTGAGGCCGACGATGTGGAGTGCGACGTCTGCACCGGGAGGAAAAACAAAGCTGTCAAATCATGTCTGGTGTGTCTGGTCTCGTACTGCGATATTCACGTCCAGCCTCACTACGAGTCTACTGCTTTCAAGAAGCACAAGCTGGTGTCGGCCTCCAAAAAACTCCAGGAGACAATTTGTCCCCGACATGACAGGCTGCTGGAAGTGTACTGCCGCACCGACAAGCACTGCATCTGCTACCTGTGTCTGGCAGATGAACACAAAGGGCATGACACCGTGCTGGCTGAGGCAGAAATACAACAGAAACAGGTAATCAAATCATCTGATTGGTTGAAGGTGATCGGCTACACCACTGTAACACATCTGTCTACTCAGATTGTTTATCTAAATCAAGTCCTGCTTCAAAATGTTGCTTAAGTAAAAGCACAACACTACTCACCAGGGACCAATAACGTCTTATGTTTATACTGTATTTTGTGTAATTATTCTTATTCTGAAAATTTAACTAGTAACAAAAGTTATAAAAAGGCACAGCAATTTATTTACAGTATACAGCAAATTTTCATTTGTTGAGACCTAGTAGTTTGGGATTTCTGTGGCAGACTGTGGATTCTCACTGATCTCATTATACTTTGGACCCCTTTCCTTCAATCTTCCCAAGACTAACCCTCTGAGTACTTTGTACCACAAATTCGAAACGCTATATACATGAAGCAGAGTAAAAAGTGCAGTATTTGCCTGTGAAACCTACTGAAAAGACAGAGTACAATGTGAAAGAGCAGAAAACGGAAGTGATTACAGATACCTCTAGACCTGTACTATCAAACTGCAAAAGGTTTGGTATGAAGCCAAACACTGCTTTGTTTCTTTTGGCATTCAAACACAAACATTTGCAGTCACTGTCTAATCACTTTACACATTATAAATGCATTAGTTAATTTTACATATTTATTAGTTCTTCAGATTTTAAGTTTTCTCACAAATAAATTGAACATTTTAAAACACGTTTGCAACAAAATTCTATATGGTCTTGCAGAACAACACACCACTGAATAAACTGTAAGGATTTTTTTTAAGAATGTACATTATGGCAGATGTAAGGTCAATCCTGTCTGACTGTTCCTGACTGAGTATGCCATGATCAATCAAGTAACGCTCTTACACATCACTTGATTGATCAGGAGTCACTTGATAAATGTGTGATAAATGTGTCTTAATGCTCATACAAAGATCTTTTTACCCTTAGCTAATTCTTAAGTGCAGTTCTTAGATGTTTATGGACCCCGGTCTATTGTGATCTGTATGGAGTAAAAGCAGTGAAAATGTCTTTTGCTTATGTTTGTACAAAATTACATTTCACAGACTTTCACTTTATTTAATCATGTATTTAAACAGGTAGTCTTATTTAGCTCATGGTGAGTTTTCCAGGAGGGACGTATGGACAAACAGTTATATATGACATTCAGAATACTAGTATATTGTAGAATAATGTTTTAAACTATTAACAAGACTTGATAGATTTTAATTGAAAAGAGTCTTGTAAAGTGTACAGCTGTAGAGTCAGTATCATTCTAGATCTGTGCTTATGGTCCAGATGTTCAAAAAATGTAAACTGACATTTTTCTTGTTTTTGAAACTAACCCAGTTTCACAACTATAAAATTGAGTTTTAAACTCTGCCTTGAGTCTCCATATTTATCTATTCCTGTGTTCAACCAAACTAGTGCATTACATTTCAGTCTAGATGTGGTCTAGTCATCTGATGCTACCATTATGATGCTCAAATTTCCGTGATGTCTAAGTGGCTTTTCCCAACATTTTTCCTCAGAGGCAGCTTGGTGACATGAAGCAGAGCTCTCAGCTGAAAACTCAGCAAAGAGAAAAGGAGGCCCAGGAGCTGAGACAAGCCATTTTCTCTCTGACTGTAAGTGCTAATCCCCACTTTGGTCTAATATATAAATGCAGCACATCAGAGTGCTTTCAGACTTCTGTAAACATTTTGTAATGCGCTGTGTTATCACCCTTAAAACAATATGTTCTCTTAGTCAAAAAAAAAAAAAAAGCACAGCAGCGGCTGCACTTCTTTTGAGTCCTAAAGAAGACAAACTACGCAGTAAAATGCTGGTGGCCTTCTACCACTCTGCTATAGAGAGCATGCTTAACATACTGCCTCACACTGTGGTACACTGGCTGCTCAGTAGGCAACAAAAAAAAGCATTGCAGAGGGTTTTCAGCACAGTGCAGAAAAACATCAGCTGCCCTCTTCCCTCACTCCAGGAATTTGGAACTTGTGAATACCCACTACCTCTCCAGAGCTAAATACATTGTTAGAGACTGTTCTAAGCCCTCACGGAGATGCTGCAGGTCAGTCGAAGCACGAACCAGCAGATTCATGAACAATTTCTTTCCTAAGGACATTGGCAATCGTAATCAACACACATAGTGACTCTAGACTTCGTATTTCATTTTATTATACATTTCATTATTATTGCAGTCTGCCTGCCCTTGTTTTATGATGGAATGTTGATACATGACATGGAAGGTGGTTGACTGCATGCATGTGTGGGTGTATTATTTATGCATATTTTTAAACACCGTTGCAATTTCATTGAATTCTAATACGACACTTGAAGGCATCTTATCTTATTTTCTTTTCTTATTTAGCTGCAGTCTCCTGTGACAGTTGAATTTCTAAGAATCTGTCAATAGACTTTCACTACTGTTCG
>NW_018127894.1:3440729-3446688 GCF_001952655.1 Monopterus albus | reverse complement strand
CGCTCTGCTCAGGCAGCAGTTGACGAAAGCGACAGAGTCTTCACAGAGTTCGTTCAGTCAATCCAGCTGAAGCGTTTTGAGGTGAGAGAGCTGATCAAAGCCCAGGAAAAAACGGCCATCAGTCAGGCTGAGCTGCTGCTGGAAAAGATCCAGAAGGAGATCGCTGAGCTGAAGAAGAATGAGGCTGAACTGGACAGACTTTCCCATACTGAGGACCATGTGCATTTCCTTCGGGTAATACCATTCAGATCAATCTATTTATTTATTTCTTTATTATTATTTATTTATTTTTGGATCTTCGGGGCAGTAACTCAACAACTTAAATACATGTCCGAATGTCATCCCCTCTTGGTCTGTGTGTGATTCCAGAGTTGTCAGTCTATCCATGCTCCACCTGTGCTGGCAGCTTTGCCTTCAGTCACTGTGGACCCAAACCTCACCTTTGGCCCAGTGATGACTGCTGTGTCAGATTTTAAAGGACTGTTGCAGGAGGTCTGCCAGGGAGGATTTGTCGGCATCTATGAAAGAGGTAGATCCCAAGGGTTATATCAAGCTTGTGTTTTATTCTGATACAAAGAGATATCAATTATTCTGTTTATGTGATTTTTGTCTTTGTATCTTTTGCAGTGAGAGATGTAGTAATTGTAGGTTCTCCAAATCCTGCTGTCCAGCTCAACACAGCACAAGCTGAAGATACCGGGTCTACTGCACAAATGGAAACCACGCTAGGTGAGTCCGTAAAGCTGCTCGTGCTGGTCTTTTACATAGGGGTGTGACGATACACGAGACGAAATAAGACACATTATTGGGTTCACAAGAATAAGATGAGATGATATTTTAACACTATTTTTACCAAATCTTCAATGACTCAAATTCGCAAAATGCCAAACAGTGCAGGTGTATTTTGAAATGTTTTAGCTATGTTTCATCTTGTCATTAATGTCACTTCAGTTCTACTTTTTGAGTATGAAGGTTTTGCTCCAAACTCAACTGACTGGCTTCTCTCCTGTGTGATTTCACATGAGTTTCTTCAGACCTTATAACTGTGCGTAAACTATGAGCTTCTAGCTTCTAAATGAAGCCGCGGGTGACCTAAACTATTTTGACCCTCACCACACCACATCAGATGGTGGCATCTAGCAAAGATGCGGTTGACCAATCATATACATATTGTATGGCAAGCCATCGAGCTCAGCAAGCGTGCGTGTTAACGCACTGAGCTCGATGGCTTGCCATGCGTTCAGGACGTGAGCGTCACATCTCTGTTTTTACATATGTTTTGGTTAAGTTGGTCACACATATGCAGATCTTAATACAGCTGTTTAAACACCCTAATACCTTTTGTTTATTATTATTATTATTATCGAAAGGTCTTTAAAAAAATCTTGTTTAACTTTGTGCGCCCTGCAGAAACCCTGTTTGTCTATGCAGCACATCCTAACCCCATTTGTGATGCAGCGCAAACCTTATTCAAATTGTTAGTTTACTGTATTGTAAGTTTACTGAATCAGCATTAGTGGGAGCATGACAGTGTGTTGATGCTGACAGTTTGGATAACAAAGACTCTGCAGCAGCTGTATTTGTTCTCTTTGTGCTTGCAGCAGTCTCTTCACCTGGCCTGGACCAGAGTCCCCTGAGCCCTCTCAACCCTTTCCTCTCTCCATCGGTTGTGCCCATGTTTGCCTTCTCACAGTTTGGTAAATAGATCAGTTATCAATTTGTGGAGTAAAAAATACAAAATGTGCTTCTGAAATCTAGTGGACTATGACCGTGTTTATGTGTAATACATCAAAATATCTGAGAGAACAGCTGAGTTTGAGTTACTTTACATGGACATGTCCTGCATCAGGCTGCCTTGTCAATACAGCTGTAGCTCAGCTGCTGCCTCTGTGCTTTTCTGTGCATGTCATCCTTTTGAGAGGTGACTTTACGTTCCTCATTGCTTTGCTCCAGAGAGATTGGAATTTTCGCATACTCATGTAACATTAAGAAATTTTGCACAAGTGATAAATATCGTAGGAAACTACAGTCAGGTGAGCGGTAGATATTTAAAACTTGTATCTCTTTGAAAGAAAATCTTGGGTATTTTCATTTTTGATGCAAATGTAAGCTGATATTTATGGTGTGTGATTAGTAATGATAAGTACTATAATTAAAATGACCACTCTTAATACTGCATCTTATTGGAAAAATGGTTCTGTATACAAATCTGTTCTTACTCACTTGTTTCTGTTGCTGCAGACTAATCATTTCTCCTCTGTCTGCTCAGGCGCCAAACTCTCGTCAGGGTCCAGACAGAGGCACCCTCAGCGACGCGCTCACCCCAGGCGAAAATAGAATTCAAGTGGACATCAAACTGTCCTTGCATCTACATGTCCAGAATGCTACAGTACACGAGAGTGCTCCTCTCCTTTTTCTCTCACAAATATGTACTATTCATGAAATGTATGTTTAATAAGCTATCTTCTGCATTGTCGTTTAAAGTTTCGTTTTCCCCAATAAGCTGTACTTGCATCCTTCATCACAGTGCAAGTGAGAAAGAGATGAGGAAAACATTTGTAAGCACCACACAGTGAATGCACATTTACTTTAAGTATGCGGTATCTTATTTAAGTATTAGCAAGGAAATCACCTTGAACTTTAGTCAAATGTTAGTTTTTATGAGGTTATGCTTTTATAAATATCATTACATTTGTTTGTTTTTTTTAACTTTAAACATAAAATGTAATAATATATTGTGATTTGTGACACACAAAGTAAAAAGCAAACCTGTAGAAACTAGACTTTCTCCTGGATGGGTCTGTTTTCTGCACTGGGGCTAGTTTACACGTTATTGCATTTTGAAGCAACACAGGCATTAGGTGTCTGGTGTAGAAGTGGGATAACAGGTTGACTGTGTACACACAAACATTGCAAGGCTTTCCTGTAAAATAACATCAACAGATCACTGCACCTAGTATAAACTTACCTAATGAAATGTATGATTGGCAGAGAAGGTTCCCCACACGCTGGCACAGCCTTTTTCCTGCTCTGCTGACTGTGATTGGAGGCTCCAGAGCGCAGCAGCTGAAACGTGAGAAGCTGTTGTCACTACACCTGTGAGCCGCGCCGATCATCACCTCTTCCATTTTATGTTGAGCATGAAGAGGAAATGGCAGTAGCAACTATTTCCATCGAACAAGACCAGTTTTGTTGTTCGGTGTGCCTGGAGATTTTGAGGGACCCGGTGACGATCCCCTGTGGGCACAGCTACTGCTTGGACTGCATTGAAGACTACTGGAACAGGCCCAAGCAGAAAGGCCAGTACAACTGCCCTCAGTGCAGGCGGGTGTTCAATCCGCGACCTCTGCTGAGTAGAAACACAGTTCTGGGTGAAGTGGTGGAACAGTTTCAGCGAAGTGGAGTTCAAGCTGCACGTCAACCCTCGGCCAAAGCCGAAGAAGTGAAATGCAGCGTGTGCACCGGGAGAAAGACCAAAGCTGTTAAATCCTGCCTGTCGTGCTGCGAGTCCTACTGCGCGACTCACCTGAAGGTCCACGAAGAACGCTTTCACCGGAAGGCCCATAAACTGATCCCAGCCTCCGAGGAGCCGAGAGACCAGCTGTGCCCACAGCATGACAAACCTCTGAGGCTGTACTGTCTCACGGACCAGCAGTGCGTGTGCACCCGGTGTGTTAAAGAGAGACACAAGGGCCACGCCGCGGTGTCGGTGGTGGATGAGAGAACAGCGCAACAGGTGTGTTTTAACATTCATTATTAAGAAGTTGGGGCGCTTAAATGGTTTTTAAATAACTTGTCACGGTGATTAAAATGGACTGATTACAAATTAATTTCCGTTTTGTTCAAGTAGCCTACTTTAAAATGATATATGTCACATTATGTACGGTTTGCACCAAACTAGAGAGCGACTTTTGCCGGAAGTAAAGGGCATGTTCCTAGTTCTATGTCAATAGGCTGCATTCCCTCTGTGGTTGTGGAGGAGCTTTGTCAAGAGTAAATTTAAATAACTCTAATTGCATCATCAGTGTTATGTCAGCTTGTGTTATAATGGGATGTTCAGTAAACATGGAAAGTCCCACATTTATGATTTGCATGTGTAATTTGATAGGCTAAGTCGGTGAGAGATGGAAAAAGTACTGTGCGCACTCAGCATAACTCTATAGGCCCATGTTAAAATGGGTTTTACATCTTAAATAGATTTCCTTAACTTTGTACCCATGTAGATTGATTCCTGGTTTGTGGGTATTCCGTAAACTAAATGTAGACTTGAGCCCCTTTTGTTAGCCTTCATTTTGTCAAATTGGCATCATTTAAATACGCCAAATTATCTATTAAACATTCCTGTTTTTAATGTACTCATTAGGGTACAGATGGCTTTGACTAAGTTACTTTGAAACTGAAGAAATGTTATTCTCAGGGAAGTTCCGGAGCATCTTTTTTTCCTGTGATTTCCAAGCTGATTCATGGACAGTTATTTATGATCTATTCACTACCACTGCTGTAGCTTCAGTTGCTTTGTGTATTTCCTGGTGTAAGGGACTCAACATTTATACAGGGAGGGTAAAATGTGCCCTCCATCCACAGCCAGATCATGTGCTCCGATGTTGCTGGCAGAGGTTTATGTTGACAGACCAGAGGATGTGCAGTGCAGTCCAGTCTTTTGATTGTTGAATCAAAACTTTCTTGAAAGTCTACTTTGGAAATGAGGAATCTGAGGGACTTCAATGTGTGATATTCATCTTTTTTTCTTAGAAAAAACTCCAAGAAACCTCTTTGAAGGCTGAGCAGAAACTGAAGGACGCAGAGAAGGAGCTTCAGTATGTTATCAAATACATCAAGGTGAGTGTATCTCTCATATAAGAGCTTTAAATGTGGTGTTGACATACTGTGACAAAAGCTGTGTTTGTGATTCCTGGAGATCAAAATGAGGAACCTTTGTTCTCCGCAGCATTCCACAGAGGCAGTAGTGGAGGAGAGTGAGAGGATTTTCTCCAAACTAATCAGCTCCATAGAGAAGCAAAGCTGTGAAGTGAAGGAGCTGCTCAGAGTCCAGGCGAGAGCGGCTGTCAGTCAGGCTGAGGGGCTGCTGGAGAAGATGCACAGGGATGCAGCTGAGCTCAGGAGGGCTGATGCTGAGCTGGAGAGGCTCTGTCGCACTAAGGACCACATCCAGTTCCTTCAGGTATTGAGGTGTAAGCTTGTTCAACCATGTCTTTTCAAAAATAAGATGTAAACTAAATATTTAGATAGAGTTTACAGGCATTAATCCACTTATCTATGAAGCATATTTACATTTGTTTTAGAAAGAAATGTGATAAATTGATATTATTCTGGGGTGGCGCAGTGGTTAGCACTGTTGCCTCACAGAATCTTCCAGGTTTGAACCTGTGGGGAGTTTGCATGTTCTCCCCATTCACTGCAGTCAGGGGGCCGGGGCCCACATTGATCGAACTTCTAAAACTTTGACTCAAGTCATTATGTGTATGCTCAAGAATACAAATTTTTGATAAATGCCACAAATGAAAGTGGTGTAATATCCAAATTTAGAGCAGAATGTACAGATAATGTCTTATCTTAACATGCTGCCTTGTGAAACACTTTGTACCTTGGTTTAAAAGTGCTCAACAAATCTTCATCTTATTAACACAAGCTTAACTTAATCTAATGTCCACCACACTCTCTGACCAGTCCAGTCAATATGATGATTTAAGCGCAGTGTGAACTTCATGTGCTTTCATGACTTGCAAGGTGATTCTTCTGGTTCTGTCAGGCTTTGTGCCATCGCGGTCACATATTGTCATCGTTTGCTTTGCAGAAGTCCAAGTCTCTTCAGTTCCCTACAAAGACTGTAGAGATGCCCAGCACCGACGCACTTACATACCTGATGTACAAAACCATGAGAGTAGCCCTGGCTGATCTGAAGGACACTCTGGATGAAGCACTTGAAAGAGACTTCAGC
>NW_018127894.1:3384028-3440714 GCF_001952655.1 Monopterus albus | reverse complement strand
GTATGTCTCTTTTATAATGGATTAGCATAGTAAGTCTTTTGTTTTTACAAGTTATGAAGGGTAAACTGACACTGAAGCATCTTATCTAATTTCAAGTGATTTCACTGAAGGGAACCAACAATCAAAGTACCACTGAAAAGACTAAAGGTACATATGTTTTTGGTGCTTTAAACAAGTTTAACAATAACTGTGCTCAAATTAACTAACAACAATATCCAACAGCAAGAGACACGGACATGCCATACAACTCAGAACCAAAGACCAGAGCTGATTTTCTACAATGTGAGTACAGTTACTTCATAGACCCTCTAACTAGGCCATTGCTGTTTTAAATTAATACTACATACTGATTCTGAGCAGGTTTTTGATTTGCAATGTTCACACTAAAGTGACAGCCTGCAGGCTATTACCCACAATACACTGCTCAAAAATTGAGGCGGTAGTTATAGATGGCAAGACAGCTCCAAAAGATCTGTCATAATAAAAATGCTAAAATGTTGATATTTGCCTAACTGCTAAACAAAAGTGTACTGTGACTGAGTATATACTCTAGTATGTATTGTCCAGAATTAGTTTGCATGAATTGGGACCACAGTAAATTAGTTTATAGCAATGCTAACACACATGCTAATGCATCTCAATACTGTAGGTTTCTAGGGCCAACGTTTTGGACCAATTAAAAATTTGACCTGAAAATGCAACATGATGGAAACAAGTTTTTACAGTTAATCCTATATTTGTATTAAATAACAATCCATCCCATAGTCATTCAGATAATTTGGACTGGACTAAAGTGGTAGATTAATTGACCAACATTTGCCATTAATAAAAACATCACTAATACAACTGATTGGCACCACAGCTGACTTCTTTATGAAACCAACCGTTTGACTGTGTGCATCTCTTCTCAGACTACAGCGATATAATCCTGGATCCTAACACAGCCAACCCTTATTTATGCTTCACTGAGGGTCAGAGAGTGGTGACCACACGTTCGGAGCCACAGCCCTACCCAGACCACCCGGAACGTTTCACCAGCTGGGCCCAGGTGCTGTGCAGAGCTGGGATGGCTGGGCGCTGCTACTGGGAGGTAGAGTGGGCTGGAACTGGAGGGGTTTCTATTGGTGTCTGCTACAGAAACATGAGCAGGAGTGGAGGTGGGAGTGACTGCAAAATGGGGGACAACTCCAAATCCTGGAGCTTGGACTGCTCTTCCTCTGGCTGTTCATTTCAGCACAATAAGGACAGTGTGAACATCACTGCTCCTTGCTGCAACAGGATAGGAGTGTATCTGGACTTCAGAGGTGGGACGTTGTCTTTCTACAGTGTTTCTGATACCATGGTTTTACTTCATAAAGTCAAGACTATGTTCAGCCAACCTCTACACCCTGGATTCTGGGTGGGGTTGGGTTCTACCCTAAAGCTATGTTCTCCTTAAATGTTAAACTACCTGTACCCCAAAGGGGTAACGGTTCAGGAAACCTTGTAAATATGGGGTTAAAATATTTATATTTCAGAGGAATAATAATGAAAGAGACAGATGTTTGTGTTCAAACCTTAACTTTTTAATAACCAGGCAAGGTAAGAGTTGCAGGAGCTTATATCTTATTGAACGCAGCAACATCTACACTCTGGACCTGCCGAGGAAGAAACACAAGTAAAGGTATATATTTATAATCATTGTACATTAATGTAAATTTGAAGCTTAGACTATTTATTTACACACATACAGTGGCAAGAAAAAGTATGACCCTTTTGGAATTTCATGGTTTTCTGCATTAATTTGTCATAAAATGTGATCTGATCATCTAAGTCGAGTACTGATGAATATAATGTGCCTAATATAACACACATTCTGATCTTTCATGTTTTTATTGAGAAAACCATAAAAACCTCATAGTGCTAGTGGAAAAAGTATGTGAACCCTTGAGTTAATGACCTCAAAAAAGCCTACACCCTGCTTGTTCAATGTTTTGTACTGTAGACTCAACACAGATGTTATCCAGTTCCAATGATGCCTTCAAATCTTTGGCTGTCACTCGGGGTTGTTTCTTTACCTCACTGAGTCTTTATTGTGCTCTTGGGGTCATATTGACTGGGTGCCAACTTCTTGGTAGAGTAGCCACAGTCCCAAAGTGTCTCCATTTGTAGATCGTTTGCCTAACTGTATACTGGTGAATTTTTGAAGTCACTTTATAACCCTTTCCAGCTTTATGTAAATCAATTCTTGATCATAGATCCTCTGAAAGCTCTTGTTGGCGAGGCATGGCTCACATAAGCATATTCTTGTGTGGAGCAAACTCAAAAGGTTTGAGTGGTTTTTAATCAAAGTAGCTCTGGTCCACACCTCCCAACTCATTTTCTTAACAAGACTCCAGGTATGCTAACACCTGACTACAATTAGCTTTTTTTTTTTTTTTGAGGTCATTAACTCAAGGGTTCACATTTTTTCCACTAGCACTGAGGTTTTTATGGTTGTTGTATTAGGCACATTATATTCATCAGTACTCGACTTAGAAGGTCAGATCACATTTTATGACAAATTAATGCAGAAAACCATGAAATTCCAAAAGGTTCACATACTTTTTCTTGCCACTGTACATACTATATATTTTCCTTTTACAACAGGTTCTGGGAATATGATTATATTCTGGTGGAGATAAGACAACCAATGCCATTCACATCTATTCATTAAATGTAAGGCTACTAGCAGCCAGTGAGCTTAAAGGATAACTTCAGTCGTTTTTACACTGAGATCCCACGCTACTGCTGTTCCAAAGAGTCGCCAATACACTGTTACAGTTCGAGTGGTACCATGTTCAATTAAAATGTGTGCCTCACCCCTTTTCCCTTGCTAAGCTGCATTAACCAAAAGCAGAAACCAGTAAAAGTTCTAAATGTGTGTCTATCCAGTAGCCGGATAGCTTTGTGGTTAACGCCACTGACTGTGGTGCTCACAGCAATGGGGAAATGCCTTAAAGGTTCAACATCTTGCGTAGCAACAGTTTTCTTTAAGTAGGACAATGAAAACGGATATCTCAAATGTCATGTATTCAAGCCAACTGGTTTCTGTAATGAGGGCACCTGATTTCTCCCAGGCCACATCAGGGTAAGGATTTTTATATGTACACAGCTGCATGGTGAAAACTTTGGACAGAATGTAGTAGAGATTATAATGAAGCAAGCTAAATATTTTGACCTGAAGTTGGACTGAAAACACAGATTAGCCTCTAAATGTAAAAGTCAGTTTACACCACTGAACAAGTCTTAAGCCATGCTTCCATAATAAGAGTTGAGGCAGGGGAGAAATCAGATATGCGTGTATATGCTGACTAATAACCACATCCTCATTATTTGTGTAATGGGAAAATGGCTTAACAATACTACCTACATCAATTCTAGAGAGAGAGATGTTGCTGTTGAACCTTTAAATTTCTTTTATAGTGCTGTGAGCACAATAAAAGAAATCCCATTCAACTCCAGTGTACTAGAGAAAAGTCAGAAAATTTTAAACTTTCATTTAAAGTTTTCTGATCAGAGTGAATGGACTTTGAAATTACACTGAAGTAACTGTTACTTACAAACTCCTCAAACTTCGTAATCTCCTCCTCCAAGATGTCAGTACCAACTTTATCGTCCTCAACGACGCAGTTGATCTGCAGCTTCTTGATGCCATAGCCCACGGGCACCAGCTTGGATGCTCCCCACAGGAGCCCATCCATCTGCACAGAGCGCACACACTCCTCCAGCTTCGCCATATCTGTCTCATCGTCCCACTTCACAAAGACAGCAGCACAGGAGAGAGAGAAACAATGTGACAAGGCCATAAAAACACAGTGTGACATGTTGAACTAGTTGACATATGCAGTTTGGCTGAATTATTTAAAAGATAACATTACCATTTATCATTACAATTAAACTTTTTCTTTCCTAGATAAGATAATCCTTTTCCCTAACTTAATGATACAGTTTGGGTGTTACTTAAACATACCGGCTTGACATCCAAGAGGATTGATGACTTAGCAATGAGGGTGGGTTTATTGGCCTTCCTGGCAGCATAGGCATCCAGGCGCTCCTGCTTGATGCGTGCTAGTTCCTCATCTTCTTCATCATCATCATCACTGCCAAACAAGTCAATGTCATCATCGTCGTCACCATTTTCCACTTTTACCTGTTTGACTGGAGCAGTCTGGACTGGAGCAGCCTGCTTTAATGCAATGGAAAGGGGAAGGAAAACAGTGAGCAGTTCAGAGGGTCTTTACCCAGTAAGGTTTCTGCTTTTTTTTTATCATTTCCATTTGGTGGTGGAACACCAGGAAAGGAAGGAAGGCAAATGGCTTACACAAAGTCTTCCCCAGTGTGAAATAATTCAAACAAGTATCATAAATGTCAATCAAGAAGCGATTTTTTAAAAAAAAGCACGTTATTTAGCACTCTAAATGATGGTCTGCCAATTGACTCCTCATACATATAACAAAATAGATGGCTTTATTTCCCATTTCTAATTGTTCCAGAGAGACGAGGGTGTGTTGCCTCTTTCAGTCATATGTTTAACTGATGCAGTGATCTGATATGTAAAACATACTGTATCTAATAAAATCTTATCTACCTTTGCACACGGGACAGCTGCTGGTGCGGGGTGCTTTTCCAGCACAGCCACTCTGGACTCCAGCTTCTGCAGAGCTGCTCTCAAATCCTCCACAACTAACAACACACAATGGTTATATATGAATACTCCAAAACCATAACGTGAGCAAACGTTGAGAAGAACTCAGTACACAGACACACCTTTGTGCAGAGTCTGGTTCTCATGTTCTAGGCTCTTCATGCGAGAAACCAGCTCCTGGTCTCCTCCTGCATGTGAGGATGACTGTGGGAAGATCAACAACACAAATTAATCAGCAAATGTCATACTGGAGGAGAGGGTTCACATGGAAACAGTGCAGGTGTGCCATCATCCAGGTCAAGATCCAATCCAAGTCTGAAGTGAAGAAGCAAGCCAAAAAGAAAAAAAAAAAGTCCAGTGGTGAGGTTTAAAAAGAAATCCATGCAAGGCCTAAATCTCTTTCACAGCAATGATTTCTAAGCACTTCACATTCAGTGCTGATGCTAAAATGAACTCCCTCTATCCCTAGTAAGAATATTTAATGTCAGCATGCAGTTAACTTTTTTTTTTTAAACAAAGCAACAATTTGATGAGGAAATCTCGCCTCCCCCATAACTAATCATGATTTAAAGTAATATTACAACATTTTTGTAAAAGGTATTTGCTTACAGCCTGCTTAGCATACAGATTGAAGACGGGAAACAGCTAGCCTGAAGAAAAAAAAAAAACCTCACTTTGGCTTTTGTATGTGATAACATGATAGTAACATGTTGGTTTAAGTGCTGGTGGGTGGATTTTTTTGACATTTACCTGCAGAGCTAGACAAGCTGTTTCCCGATTTCCAGTCTCTGTGCTAGGCTGAGGGTAGATACAACTTGTGATAAGCACTTACCTTAAGTGTATATAAATATAAATTTATAAGCTATATAAATAAATTTGGGTTTCCTTGTTCTATGATTTCAACAGTACTTGCTAATCACATCCGGCTATGCATCTCAACCATGCAGCTTTCGCAGGCCTGAGCACACTAACGCCGGACGACTTACATTTCTGTGCTGTCGTTTCTTGTGGTACCCTTTGGCCTGCTGCAGGGCCGTTTTCACCTACACCCCGTGATGTACAAGTTAATGTAAGGGAGGGAAACATGAAGATAAGAAGAAAACGTAGTAGTTGTAGGTAGAAAGTCAGATGCATCATCAGAGCAGTCATTAAAATGACAAATTGATGTCAAAGCTACAATATGTAACGTAAGGAAGCACTAGCATGAAGCTCCAAAACAATCCACTCTCCTCCTCCCAGCACTCCCGCTCCACTATACTCTACTACAGTCAACTATACTCCATCACGCTCTGCCCAGCGCTTCAGATATGTCGTTAGAAAATACATGAAGTCAGAATGTAACAAAACTTACTGATCAAGCATAAATATGTGAACATTTCTGATTGGTTAGAGAAGTCAATCTTGCTCAAAATCTTTTAGCAGCTAATATTTCTGAACTGCTGCCAGTGCTGTTCAATGAGTCTGGGTCACAGGAGGTTTTGGCAGCATTAACTCAACATTAAGACAAGTTTTGGAGTATAGTGGGTACAGAAAGTATTCAGACCCCCTTAAAATTTTCACTCTTTGTTATATTGCAGCCATATGCTAAAATCATTTAAGTTCATTTTTTTCCTCATTAATGTACACACAGCACCCCATATTGACAGAAAAACACAGAATTTTTGACATTTTTGCAGATTTATTAAAAAAGAAAAACTGAAATATCACATGGTCATAAGTATTCAGACCCTTTGCTCAGTATTTAGTAGAAGCACCCTGTTTATTGTTTCCCAGGCCTGTATAGAATCTCTTCTAAGCTGCTGCTGCAGCCCTGGGCAACCTGAGAAGCAGAGACAGCTGCCAAACTACATGACCCCTCTCACTAGGACAGGCCACTTCTAAATCGAGTGGCTTAACTCACATGCACACAGCTGCTCTGGGCTACCAAGCACTGTGACCAATGATGATGCAACTATTGCTTAAACCCACAGGCCAGTGACTGACAGGGTGCTGTGCAGCTGCTAACAGAAAGCATGAGCAGAGGAAGTGTCAAGCAGGATCCAACAGACACAGAGGAAATGTCACACTTGAGGGACTGGAAATAAACACTTGTCTAAGTTCTTATTCCTTAGATTGATATACAATTTTTACTCTGGGGGTGCAAATATGAGTCAAGAGGAAAGATTGTTTGATTTACCTGTTGCTGTTGTATAGAGGGGCCATTGACTCCCTCATAGAAGCACTTCTCCGCCTCATCGTAGCGGCGTTTGTCAAACCAGATGTTCTCTGTGGCAAGGCACTGCAGTCCACTCATATTGATACTGAGGAGGGAATGAGAGGAAGTCAGGAGAAATTAGACAACACAAACAATGATCACTATTGTATTGATTAACAGTCACGACCGGGTGTTTAGTTGTCACAGCCAGCACCATCATTAAACAGGGAAGAAGTGACAGAACTTGGATTAATTATATGCTTGACCATGATGACGCTACTATATTACAGGCCGCAATGTGCACAGCCAAAGTTAGCGTTGTGAGTGGAATAGGGGGACAAAATGACAGCACAACAGACATTTCCCATTGCATACACAACCAACATATCGACATGAGAATAACTGAGGTGACATTTTGTAAAGTAAAAAAGGAAAACTACTTATTGCACTGATGTTTCACCTCACCTTCTCATATTGCTAATGGCTACAGCAGCAGACAGGAATCTACACCTTCATGAGACGGTGAAACAGACTTGTCTGGTCTGCAAGGTCTGGGTTACAGAACAAAAGGTAGTCCATTGCCTGCCTACAGAAACTAGATTTTACAACTGTGGTGATCAGAGTTCTTGATGAAAATCCTCTTATGGTTTGGCCTGATGATCGCAAGATAAACAGCAAACTTAATACAAAGTTATCTACCAGGAGAGTGCACTTAACTGAATGCACCTTGATAGATGATGCTGTGCTGTACTGTGGTGAAGATTAGTGAGATTCAGCTTTTATGCTGAAGCACTCTGCATTATTACACTGACCTCACTTAAATGGAATGAGGGTACTTTTTCTCAGCCTAAACAAAAAAGAAAAAAAAATCCAATTTCTGTGACCCTGCATATGAAAAATATTACAAATACATAAGTTAGCACAGTAGACAAAAGCCAAACAAAAATGCAGTCAGACAAATAAAAATATTATGGTTAAACACTGGATGCACACATCTGCCCCATTCTCTGTGTGAGAGGTGTCATACTTGTCCCATCTGGGCCTGCTTTCTGTCTCTGAGAGGCCTCTCTTCCTCTGGGCCAGCCCCCTGCTGCCTTTGGCCCTTTGATCAGTCTCGGAGGTGGTGCGATTCCTGTTTCTACTGTACTGAGGATGGCGGGTGCCAGAGGACTTCACGGTGCTGACAGGGTACCCCTGATCTTGCTGCTCATTGCGAGTGGCTCTAGAATGGAAGGTTAAGGAGCCTCTGGTGTTTGGGCTCCTAGGAGAGATCGACAGCAGTGGACTGCCATCGGAAGCAAACCAGCGCTGGTAGTTGCTTTCGGCCTGCTCATAGGCACTGCGGTTGTACCAGACTCCCTCTGCATGCATGCTCTGAAGGACGGGGCTTTTACCGTAGGGGTTGCTTGCCTCCATAGAGGAACTCAACCGCTCCTCTTCAGCCCCAGAGCTCTGGCTCTCTGACTTGGGCAAACATGTGCGCTGCCACGGCCTCCCAAACTGGACATTGTCTCCACTGGTGATGCCTCTCTCCAGAGTGGGCACACTGCTCTGCCTGAAGGCCCCCACTGGTACAGCATTTTGGGGGGCTACTTTTTGCTGATGGTTTGGGCCAGACTGATCCATTTCTCTATTGCAAAGATGCCTTCTCTATTCACTTGTGTGTCAAGTTCATAAAAAGAGAAAAGAAGCAACAGGTGGAGGCTAGAACCATTAGTTCAATGTAATATTGGCATCAAAAGATGAAAGCTAACACACTAGAAATTGATCGAAAAGCCTCATTTCTTTTCCAGAAAATGTCCATTACCAACAGTTCACTGATCAATCTCACACTGTACTTACAAAAAGCAAAGCAAAAACAAAACAAGGAAAAATGTAATGTGGGTAACACAAATGACAAAATGGCCAACAAGTTAGAATGTTTGCAGTGTTTCCTCAATATGAATTTCTAATCAAAAAACAGATGTAGTTTAAATAATTTTAGAGAAATAGAAACAGCTTAAACATTGTAGTCTCAACTCAAAACACACAGGGTGACTTACACCCCACAATGTTCTTTCAGCCAAAGATGTGTGTAGTTAATGAGCAAACACTAGGTTCATGCTTTAAACATGACAAGACAAGATTCTTTTGAGACATCTATAAACCCAACCTGTGAACAGCAACCTGCTAACCATTGTTTCAGCATGCTAGAGGATAATGTGTGCTACCTAGTGTGGAATGGAATATTTAAATTGTTCTATTTAGTTTGCAAATAAAAATAGTCTGTTATAGTAGACTATATTGAAAATAAATGTTCCAACTGTCTGGTAGCACTGCCTTTAATCATGCAGGCAAACATCACAGCCAAAGACACTTGACTAGTTACATTTCACATATGAAATAAATGTCAACTTGATAGTACACAAAATAACTTGCAAACGTGAGTGGTGCATTGCTTATCACACTGTTAGCAAGCAAATAAATTCTCGGCTGCTAGTTTATTAGGTACCACTTACTAAAACTAATGCAGCATGCAATACATCATCCCTTCATACTGAACTGTTATTAGAGAGGAACTGGTTGGTTATTCTGGAGGCTTAGTTTGTGGTAGTGTCAACTATTTTGATAAATGGCTAATCACTTACTTTTCGCCTTATTTAAACTTCATGAAGGTAGAATTTGATGTAGATCTGTTTTATTAGTCTGCGTTAGTTTTAGACAGGTGTTCCTAATAAATAGCTATAGTTAAATACTTTCACTATACCGCAAAAAAGCTTTAAATAAAGGCGTGTGGTAGCCATCAGCTCCAACACTCACCCTTGCTGAATGGAGAGCTAAAGCACAACAGAGAAATAAAAGACAACAATAAAATTCTCATTAACAGAATAAAGCTTCCCATTCTGGAGAAAGAAACCATACTGAACTTCAATTTACTGCATGCTAGAGGAATGCTAGTTAAATGGGAGGGAAAAAAACTGACTTCACATTCATTGAAAGAAGTTGGCAATTCATGTATGACACCACTCACAACACCGGCAAACAGCACATGTAAAGTTACAGTAATGACGGGTGTTTCATCGGTAATATTTTATCCGATGCCACCAATGCTGACACTAGCTAAAGTTTTTGACAACCCAAGTAGTTTAGTTGACCACGTGGCGTTTAAAAACTCTTAATTCAAAATAGCTCACAGCTTTTACAAACAGTTACATTTTTGTAATGCTCCAGGTCGCAAAAATAAAACTTAAATATACTTACTACTGGTTTTATTCGCTGTTTTATGGCTCGGTAACAGATTCTTTACGTACAGCCTCGGCTGTAATCCGACAGTGAAAGAGAACTGCCACTAATGGACCGCCAGTATTATTCGGTGACTGCGGGAGGAATGTACATTTTACGACGATTTTAACGGTCATTTTCGCGTTTGTTTAACGTTTACGAGAAATATAAAACTCTCAGGAAATAAGCCACTCGATAGAAAAACTGATGCTTTAAGGTAATCAGTGTTTTCGCCACTTGTCACATCGGTACACAAGAGTTGGTATGATCCACTTTGGCAAAGACTTCATTTCCCATGATTCAAAGTGGCCGTCAGTTAACTGTGAGCTGCAATTTTTTATTTATTTTGAACAACGATGCAATGTTGTTTAATCCTATGTCTTTCCAGTCTGACAAAGAGGCTGTTGTCACCGAATCTTTTAGAATAAATCTGGACAAAATTAACAGGTTGTTTACGTCATGTTATAGCGTTGTGACAGGGGCGGTGGTACAGTGTTTAGCACTGTCGCCTCACAGCAAGAAGGTTCCAAGCTGCTGGCCCCCTTCTGCTTGGGAACCTATTCTGTAGGGAAGGGTTTGGCTGTTTTAGGCTCTGCCCTGACCCATATTCAGTCTTTCATATTCTTTATCGTATATTTTTATGCCTAAATGATTTTTGAAAAAGTATGGTCTGCCTTTGCTCATTCTATTTTTTTAAGAAATTTGCGCCCAGTTCCTTATTTTCCCTTTTTATTCACAGACCATTGCTGTTTTCCCTCACTATACATTTTAACTTTGAGAATGTGCACACAGTGATGACCAGACCAGTGTGGTCTTCAGTGCTAATAATGGAATACAGAGATGAGTTCAGATCAGATCTTTTACTTCGCTTGCCCTTTTCCCGCCTTCTATGATAAATGCGCTGCAGCAAACTAATATTTCTATGATTTATTAATTTGCCAACCATTTCCTATCTATTCATTACAAGTTCACAGAGCTAAAAGTTTATAAGACTATAAGACATGCACTTGAACCATCACATTTGTCTTGAGAGAAGACTTTAATGAATAAATTATCATCCAAAATTGATGACTATTTTTTTCTGTCGACTGACTGCTGAATTGATTGTAGCCTACTTTAATGATGCAAATACGCAAACAATTTTCCACCTAATCAAACTACAGCAGTGACCCTGGGATTAAATCTGGAGAGTTGCCAGTAGTGGAACTGGACTGAAGTACTATTCAACTTCTGTATTTTCTTTTTATGTTACGGTAGACTACATTTCATTTACATTTGTTTAGCAGTGTTAGTTACTTTGTAGATTTAGATTATTACAAACTACAATCAACAATAAATACATTTTACAATAACGCATCGATATATTTAATCCAGTTCTGTGTGATCCTTCACCTCAAACCAATAACTGGTTTGGTGCCATTTATTCAAGACATTTATTCACTTGATTTTGCACTGAGAGAGAGAGAGAGAGAGAGCGCAGATGTGCGCCAACAGCAGCCCTCCCCTCAAGTTTACATCTCGCAGAGAGAAAAGGGGATTCATCTTTTTTAGATCGACAGAATACGTGTTCATACCGAGGATACCGAGAAGTCAGTATTTCAGAGGCACGGAGGAACAAACCATCTGACTTGCGCCGACATCATCAGACCGACGAGAGAAGAAGCCAAACAAGACAATAGAAATGTATTGTAAAGGGCTGTTAGGACGACAGAAGAAATACATACTTCTCATCTTTTATCTTTATCTTTGCTACAGGCCCATGGTGAGTGGAATATTTATTTCGTTCATTTACCATTGCTAAATCTTCCGTTCTGAGACCAGAATACTTTATCTCGATTCATGAACTGATTAAAAGCAGCTCAAAGTACGTAAAAAAGTTGACACTTTACTGCTGCATTTTACAAGCTAAATCCTACTATTTAGGAAACGCTCTACTGTACCAATTATAGCGACCACACATTATCATCCTCTGTCATTCTCTGACTTTTTAGAGCAGGAAACGTCCTCATTAAGCTCCTGGCATTAACTGTCGGCTATCAAGGTCCTGGCCTGAAATGAGCAATGTAAATTAATAAACTCCTCTAATTAACAAGCGTTTAACTGGTCCAAATGTTTTCTTAATGCCTGCAAGGTTTGAGCATGAATTTACAGAAGACAGTTTCTGTAACAATATGACCTTCAGTCAATTTAAAGAGCTTAAAGTTGAAGGGAATTGTTCCACTTAAAGTCTGGCTATCTTCAGAGACGATTCGTGAACTAAAGGTGCTTGTTGATGTTTGTTTGACGCACTGTTTGGATGCAGCGGTGGTGGGAAAACGTGGAAATGGGCAGCGGGACTCACGCAATCCTCCAAGCAACAATGGGAGGAAGAGCAACGGCTTGTGGTAGCGCATGTGTCTGCTTTGCTGTAGATAACTAAGTTGTCTCATATTTTAGGCTCACGCCATGCACCCGGACTGCGCCATCATCTCTCAGCATCTGAGGGCGCGGGAGATTTGTAGCCAGACAAGGAGGAGCGAAGCGCAAAATCAGACCGAGCACAGCGGTGGGTTCATGTGGTGGTAGTATGTTGATGCTGCTTTGTGTTTCTGCATACACTCACTTTGAGAGACCAAGGACCAGGTGCACAGGGGCAGAGCTAGAAAATTTTGGGTAGGGTGGCCAGGCTGGGGGCACAGACTCAAAGAGGGGTGGCACATTTGAAATGCATGTAAAAAGTAAATTAAACCATACATTATTATAAATCAAGCTGTTTATTTCTGGTGAAAATAGGGCACAAATCATGTTTTCTTTAGCTAACTTTGGTTGTGCTCCTTATTTACGCGGGTGCTGCTGCACAGTTATCAAAACCCCCATTTTTAGTTTTCATTCCTTCATACTGACAAGCATCACATTTTGAATGACAGCCGTGGCACCACAGGTGGCCCTCCAGGTTCTGGGGGTGGCCACGCCACCACTCAGCTCCACCTGTGTGTGTGTGTGCACAGCCAGAGGATTTTAATAGACAGGAATGTGGACTAAACAAACAAACAAAAGAGTTTTGAGAAGGGCTGGGGAGTAGAAGGCACACAGACAAGAGATGAATCCTAGAATAGCATGTTTTGAGCATCCAGGAAAGCAAATAGCTCTCTAGGACCTTTATAGGTAGTTGTTACATTTCCTTCTTTATGACATGACCTTAAGATAGGACAACATTTATTGATCCCAGAGAGAAGATAACCTGTTACAGCAAAAGGGTGCACAACAGCAAGATGCACATAAATGAGAATATACAAACAAAAACTATGAGACTGTTTTATTTGAACACAAATAACTACAAATATTGATGGGGTAATTAACTTGATAAAGATAAATACAAAATCCTCATTGAGAGATGAAATCCATTTGCAGTGGTGGATGAGTATTTCCTGTGTAAGAACCTTACAATATTGAAATACTTTCTATCCAAGCAATTTATGCTACTTTATATTTCTGTACTCCATTACATTTCAGAGGAATTTTTTAAATACTTTCTATTCTATCAGAATATTTATTTCACAGCTATAGTTCCTTTAACATTAGCATTTTACCAGCAAATCATATGATCAGTTTATAAAATATGATCTGCTAAACAGTCAAAATTAACCGATTGAATAACTGCAACAAAGAACCGTTTCCTTGTTAATGCATAAAAATATTGACCCACAGATATAATAACATATCACTGACAGAATTTGGATACTAGACTTTTTGGCCAATACTGCTTGATTTTTAGTTGTTTAATGAGGGAAACCTTAAAATGAGGGTACTAAATTTACAGCGGCAGAACAAACGTATGTGACACAGTTTCCATTTGTGAAATCAATACTCTCTTATCTCATCCTGTTTAAAAATACTGAGAACAGGGAAAATGACTGAACTCTGTAGAGTGCATGAACATGATACTGTTACTGACACCACAGCCATAGCAGTTGTTGTTCCTGGTGAGGCCTCACCTGCTTGTCCTTCCAATCTGACTTAATGATTTTGTTATAAACTAATGAACCTGGTGTTTCCCAGAGGGCTGTACGTCTCCATAATGGGATGTGTCACTTGAATAACAACACTCTGGCAACTGCCCTTTGTAAGAGTGATAAACTTGAACATTTCCAGACCAATTTGATCTTAAAGCTACTCTACCTAAATGTATTATTTATTTATTTATTTTCTGTCACCATAATTTTTACTCTGTATAACACTTGTAAGTGAGAAGTGACAGCTATGCTACTGCTATTATGAATGAATGAAGAACGAGCAACCAGTGTTGTCACATGTAAACATACAAAATAAACTACGGATGCCTGGTTGCGACAAACTCTGCAATTTCCAGTCCCAAGCTAGTGTTAGCTGACTATCAAGTAAATTTGTCAGTCAAGTAGAATGTTCTGGTTACTGCTAATATGACATAAAGCACTAATATTACACAAGTCTCAACATCCTCTGAAATTTAAATCATATCAATTAGCACAAAGGTAAAAATCAAGTCAAATGCTGCAGTTTAATGCTAAAGATGTTAATGGAATTCAGCAGCTAAGTGCAAACCTTTTTGTATTATTATTGTGAGTTGTATGGGGTATCTGTATTTCTTTGGTTTGTCTAAACATGGCACAAAATGTACGTCTCATACAGTATATTTAGCTCCAAGGCAACAATATCATTTCTGTCATTGAAAAAAAACACATCTACATTAAAAACCAGCATTTCCATCAAAATCCAATTAAAACTTGACGTCCCAGGATGAGTTTGACTGAAGACATGCTGTGTAAAAAATGGAGGTGTCATCCTCCCTCAGCGGTGCTCTGGAAGCACTCACTCGTTGTCCAAAGTAATTTTGAACATCACTGTTAATCCTAAAGGAGGTGGCATTCAACTGGCTAAGTGTAGTGTATTGTTTCATCTGGAGCTGCCTTTTGATAAAGACCTAAGAATAGATCTCTGCTCTATAGGGGGGAGAAAACCTTTTAATTTGATTTGAAAGGAAATGTAAATTTATCATCAACCTCTAATGTCAGGTTACATCCTCTGATGTGTCAGACACATCTGTTAATATAACAATACAGTTTTACCCACACATTTGTTGAAATTTACACAAAGATGCCCATTTCAGTGAGACATAAATGTTTTTTGCTGCATCCACACTGAGGTTTGTTGCATGGATGAATGAGGACAAATGTTTCTTTTAATACATATTATTTGCTCTTTTCTTTGGTGTGTCTAATCTGAAGCTAATCTTTTTGCAATCAATGCAGCACAGTTATCATATCATTCTGTCTGTAGATCTGGGCCTCAAATCAAGAGATCTGAATTGAATTATCTAGAAAAGGGAACTCCAATAAGGGAATATTATTCCACCACATGCCACATGATAAAACTTTAATTTGCACTAGGAAACAATCTCATCCTTAAGAGCAATCCAACAAACAGGGTGAAGAAAACATCTTAGATAACTTATGACTTGGCTTCAGGTTCAGTAAAAAAGCAGTGTAGTTTTTCAAAAGCTCTCTGTCCACAATGAAACATCAAAACAAGAGGAAACAGGATGAAGAGTCTGCAGCTACACTATCAGCTCTGTAAGGCTGCTAACATCAGCATGCTACTGTAACATGCTCACACTATGACAGCACTAACGGCTAAATCCTAGAAGAGAAGTAATCTGTACGATGTCTCGTCTGACCACATCAGAAAGTTTGTAGCTCCAAACAGCTTCACTTGAAGCTGAAGTGGAGTGAAAAACCAGCTGTCATAGAGAGTGGGAGACACAATATCATTTAAATTGGGCATAACATATTTTTAAACAATCTCACCTGCAAGACATTCATTGTTTCCAGGTGGTTGTACACATGAAAGATGGCAGTACTCCAGTAACAAATGAAAAAAAAAGAGAATATAGTTAAATTCTCATCTCGGCACCACTGGCCAGATTGTCTGAATGTGTTTGATGTGTTGTGGAGGGTCCCATGGAAGCCAGTTCTGATGAAACCTGAGGATGAATGGGGTAGAAGACAGTTGCATCAGTCTCACACAGAGTAGATGGTTTACAGCAACACGATGACTGGCTAACAAATGTCGTGGCAAAATGTAATTGGTTCAACTGAAGTTGTACATGCCCTGAGTCAGTTGATTGAGTTGGAAGTGAAAAAATGATGAGAGTAATTAGAAACTACCATGACCATGAATGTCTGTACCAAATAATGCTAATCCATTCAACAGTGGACTGACCAAGAGGTTGGCCTTGCTAAAAATCTATAAATCGTCATCTTACACTTTCCCGACAGGGCAGAGCTTTTGCAACTGATGCTGCAATCCAGCATCAGTTTGAAGAACAAAACTGTCCACATAGTTTTAACATTGCCCATGTGAAGTAACAAACTGAGTTTAAAAAAACAAACAAATAAAAACTATCCAAAACCCAAAACTACCCAGCTTTGTCCTTGTCAATGTAGGAATAATACACAGAGGCTGCAAATTATGCACTTTAAAACACCCACAGCCATTTTTTTCCATGTAAGCCCACATAGTGTCAATGTGTCAGGGTACTGAATGCTGCTGTCCTAATTCCTCCTGTCAGTGTATGTCAACTTTCCAGAAAACTGGCAATTTTATTACATATACGTCCCAGATTGACATCCTGACTACTGTACTCTCTGTGTGAAACATCTAATGTGTCAGTTCATGGCAAAGAATGCACCTTGACAGCAGAACTTTCTGATGATGCTACAACTTTCTAACTTTTATTGAATTTATCTGCTGCTTTGTTGCTCTCCACTGTAAGATGACACAAATTAACTCTGACAACCTGCCGAATAAAATGTAGCTGAAGAAACACCCGAAGTTCAATAATTAAATCAAGGCTTCCTTTGGCTCTCCTATTCTTTAGTGTCATTACTGCTGCTGTGTTGTTTAGTATTCCCAACAAAGTGTCCATAAACCTGCCTCTGTCTCTCTGAAAACTGTTGGGTAGTTGCGTCTGTTTTTCAAAGATGCTTCTTCTGTCACCTAATTTGAGGCCAACATGATCCAATTCTGGCAATTATCACAGTGAAATAGGAAACACTGTAGAATAAAACCCCCGATACCCCTTATATCACAGCAGCTATTTAGTCCTTAAAAATCCAGTAAATAGTCTTTGCTTCATAACGTTTTAATCTCCTGGATTTCCTCCCACAGCAATAAGATGACAGGGGTCCGGTTTGGGGGGAGGGTAATTGTGGCTTAGCCCACAACACAGAGAGGACAAGATGCATTTTTATAATTAGCTGGCTTAGTCCAGACATGCCTGCCCTCTAAGGATGACAGGAATCAAATCTTTTCACAGCAGATATTTTATCTTTGCAGATATATATCTTTGGGGCCAAATAACGAGTAAACATTATGTAACTCGTATACCCAGCTTCCATATGAATGCTCTCCCAATCTCTGGCATTTAATTGTGTATTATTGGCAAGTGTCCAGGTTCTGATAAACCTTAACAATAAACTAATACAGTCATTATTTATGTTATTAATTACATTTGTGCATTCTCTGCTATAACATGTCTGGTGCAGAAAATGCTGATACTGTACAAACCTTCCAGGGAACTTGTATATCTGTAAATATTTTATACTTTAATTTCACACTGCTCTGGTCCCCTAAACAATTTTCTTTTGACTCAGCACTGGTGATTTTCTTCAATATGACATAAAAGTTGACTTGGACTCAAACATGAACTTGATTTGATTTTGGTGGTCAAAGGTCACTGTCCCATTTTTGCAAGCACGATATTTCAGGAACATCATTACCACTCACATTGTGCTGATGGCTCAAACACAGGGCCATGTGGGAAGGTCAGTTAAAACTTTGACCTATAGTTTAGTGTGGGTGAATACTTTGTGCACAATCAAATAGTAAGAGATGAGTCCAGAAACATTCACTGTTGTTGTGTGATTGATAACGTGCTGTGTAAAAGCCCCTACAATTCATAATGCCACCACTGAAACAACAACTCATTGAACAAAAAAATCCATGAGTTGTTAGAAAGTACATTTCAACACAATACCTGCTGCTCCTTCTGGATCCTCGGCTCCAGGAATATTGCTCCGAGTCAGCGTCACAGCAGCAGAGGAGATGCCGAGATGACTCACTCAAATCCCAGGTTCTCCATAAATTATTGCACACTGCTGTCCCACTTTTGCTCCTCAGAGTTACATTGAAGGTGACATCATTTTCACCAGATTGCCTGATTTGGAAAAAGTAATTGGTTTTGTGAAATAGGAAAACGCAGAAGAAGGAGTGGACAATGGATTCAATACACTGGTATTGTACACATGAAATGAGGCACAGAGAGGAAATTGATATTCCACACAGACAGATTGCTGCCTGTAAATCACTGCTCTGTCTGGTGATTTTCTTCAATATGACACAGATTAATATCAGCGGCTACAGGGGATGGGATCAGCTCTGTTTTTGTACTCAGTTTGGATTTTAATTCATTTTTAAGGATAGCTGATTAAAGAACAGGTCCAATAAGTGGATAATTCACAATTAATCAATTATCACTATTATGTTAAGTAAGCTAAAAACCGAATTACATTATCAACATTACATTATTTGATTGTTAGCTGGACTAGTGATGTGGCTCTAGGGATGTTCAAAAAGTTTACCACTTTGGTTTCAACTATTTGATGGATAGACATCAAATTTTTTACAAATATTCATGGTCCCTGGAGGATGCATCCTGATGATTCTCTTGATCCCCTGACTTTTCCTGTAGAGCCTCTACCAGGTTAAAATTTGTGGTCAGAAACACATGGATGAATAAATGACATGAAATTAACATCAGCCACGAAACAATTTTTACCAGCATCTTGCTGAGTGAAGAGTAAGAATCCTAATTTCCCGTACAGGCAGGGTGTGTTTATGTTTTAGTCAGGAGTCACCTCTGACATTTTGAAACAGTTTTATATTCTTGGAAACCTACAGTGTCTGAGGAGTGTCAACTTTTTTCAGAAACAAGATTTCCAGCTGAAAACATATCTTTGACATTTGTTTTGGTCTCATTTGAGCCTTAGGGATAAATGAAGACAAAATCTTTGCTGTGATCGATCTTCATTCTTGCTACTACTGTCCTACTAATTATACATGTAGTCAAGACATTTATTCCTAGCAACAAGGTGGCACAGTAGACTGACTGACTGGCATTGCTATCCATACAGCCACACCACAAACACAATTCTATTTCAGGAAAACATAAAAGAATTGCAGGGTTTGTCCCATAATCTTCACAGTCTGAGCCATGGAGAACTGAGAGAACTGGATGATGGCTCTCAATTTCATGTTGATGTACTGCCTTCTGGAGACATGTATGGCAGCTTCAGTCTGGCAGACAGAGCTAGTCGGCGGATATTAACGTCATGACACAGGACTGACTGAAAGCATGAAGGGAGGGGAACTAAATACCACAAAACATCATGCAGGCAGTAACAGAGTGCCCATTATTAAATGGATTTTTCATGTGATAACACCAACTCTACCACTGCTGAACAAAATAAAGGGCTGATATGACAATGAAACTAAAAATATGTTCAAAAATTAAAGGCCATCAGAATAACAAATGAGCTGAACAAAATACACTGAAATGTGGTCAAAAATTATGTTTCCTGACACACATGCCCAGTTGTCAGCTTATTATGAATTAAACCTAATACAGAGAGGTACTGAATTAACCAAATGATCATTTTGGAAGATGTAGTGCTGAGGTGTTTTTAAACTGTTTCAAGAAAGTAAAAAATGAAATGAACAATTATTATAATATTAATAATACTAACAGTGATAACTGGAGGTGGCGATGAGCTGGGGCTTGTGAAGTTGCAATTTATAAAGCAGGGCCAGGAGAAAGTAACAGGGGCAGGACAGCAGAGTCCCCACGAAAAGTCTAATTTTAATATATTGTTGATGCAATCCATAGCATTATTGTATCACCATTTGAAGAGTTACTGCACCTGAGAGGGAGCTACCTCACTGTTAGTTCGACCTAGCTTTTAATCCCCTTCATTTTTTCTCCCTTTCCTTCCTCTTCTGGGTGGGGAGTCATTTTTAGTGCTATGAAACTAATTAAATCTTGGTGACAAGAAGCCTGAGAAACTTAACTGACTGGCTTGCCCTCCTCCCTTTATGCTTGCAGGATGTAAAACAGAGTGGGATGAAATCGGATGCTGGCTGAGAGCTGACGTCGGGAAGGTGGTCAATGTGTCCTGCTCCCAGGTCTTCCAGCATTTCTCCAGCAATCAAGGTTTGTCTGCATGTTAACCACAATGCCACAAACAAGATCAATTAATTATTAAATACAGTAAGTCTTATTTTCTGCTGGTGCAGTATCACTTCGCTACTAAGTATAATTTTCTGTACTGTATAATCTGCAGAGCTTTTTATAGGCTGGAGTCACTCTGATGAAAGAGAACATTTCATTATGTATATCTATATATGCTCTGGGAGATTTCTGGCAAAAGAAATTATGTTAAATCTTGTCTGCAGGGTTCATATGTCACAGTCTGATATCCTCTTAGACTGCTGTGGGATTTTTTTCCAGAAAAATAAGGCTGATGACACCATGAGAGACATGTTCATTGTTATAATAAGAACACATCTCTACATGAGAGTAAAAGTGTATTATATTTAGAGATAATGTAATGTTCAGAAATGGTTTTTTTTTTTGGAGCAAACAAATACATTACCATTATCTGAACTGCACCAAAACAAACCAGAGTCTTGACTTCCAGTGCAGCAGCAGCTGCCAGCATCTGGACTCCTGTTTGCTCAGTTCAAAGGGAATAGAGGAAAAAACATCCCCTGCCATGAATCACTGTGTCAAAAAAGGCACAACGGTCCAGTTAATTCCTGCATGTGTTATCTCTGGCATACACATTTAGTGTACAAGCCACAAGTACAGTGGTGCAGTAAACCATCCAGCTTATTACAAATGCTGTAAATGTCAGAAAACTTGAATGATGACATGAAAGCATTGAGGGCTGTCTGACTCAAAGCACAAATGGAGTCAAATGGCCAAAGAAATAAAATGTCAGTGCACCCGTTCAAATGTGCTGATATTCAAGCATACAGAAACTTTGACACTGTAGCTACAGCATGAAAATTTGAAGATGGGCTGACATTGTGAAAAAGGTAAAAAGGAGAAATTCAAACTGTGGTCATGTAAACACAAACGCATAGGGTTTTGTATTCACTGTAGTGCAGATCAATTTGATTTTATAGGTCAGACTTTCACAATACAATTTCTTATGCACAATACTAAACATGAAATGTAGTCAATTATTAAAGCTTAACCAGAATTACAATAGTCAAATTTTGAAATAGTTAAAGATTGTGAGGCCACTGTGTGTGGCAGGCACAGACATTCAAACTACTGGAATATTAAACTATAAGCATACAGACTAACATCTATTGTTAGATTGGAGACAAAACAACAGTAGAGGAAACAGTAAATAATCACATCCTTTACCTAATATTTTATAACACTGTATGCTGTTTAACAAAGATGATCACGTCTGCATTTTCACAACTTGTTTCCAATGTCCCTAAACATCTGTTAATGCAGGTTTAACCCCTAAGAGATGAAAAAGAATTGCACCTGCTATGTCTATTAAACTGTTGTAAAGAGGCTTTGGTGATTTATGCTTCAGTGTATCAGTACAATTGAGAAACAGATAAATGAAATTATGATGATAACTCTTGTTCCCTGAAGCAGAAGAATAAGACACAAACACATTTGGGATGTTTGAATTTAACCCTGGATCTTTCAGCAGCATTTAATTACACAGAAGATTAGGCAAAACATGGGTCAATGATGTCCAAGCATGGATAGATTATAGGACAATGGGCCCCTTGGTACAGATATGTGAAGGGCTCCTCAACCCTCCTACATATGAGCAAAACAGGAGGACAAGCATTTTAGTCAGTTTTGTGTCTTTTTGTGATAATTTGGTGTCACGGATGTGTGTATGGGTCAGCAGGATGGGAGATCCAAATAGAGATAGGCAGAAAGGCGAGTGCAGTGAGGTCACTTAAAGAAAAAAGTGAACCATTTTTCTGACAATCCAGGCAAACAAATCCAGAAGGACAAGGCATGGAGGTCATAGACAAGCAACACAGGCAAAAGAAGCAGGCAAAGACAAAGTCCATAAACAACAGAAGCTCCAAAACAGGCATCAGGAAAGATACACAAGTCCACAGAGAACAAAGAAGCTGATGAAAAACATCCACACACCAAGCTGACAGAACTGACAAGAGACCTGGGTATGGAGGGAAAGTCCAGGGACATCTGGTGGCTGGATAGGTAATGACAATTAATGGAAATTTTCAGAAAGCAACAGGGATCTAAAGAAGCAAGGATGTGGGTAGTATTTGCATCTCTGTTTGGTTGTTTTGCATCTCTTTGTGGTCATTTTGCACCTCTCTGCTGTTGTTTTGCATCTCTTTGTTGAGATAAAGCCCATATTGCTCAAAGCTGACTTTCTCCTTTTCTCCTTGTGGTTTGCTTCCACCTCAGGGTATGTTTACAGGAACTGCACTATTGATGGTTGGTCAGAAATGTATCCACCCTATGAGGAAGCCTGTGTTTTCAGTGATGATGGCGAGCCTGAATCTGAGGTATACAGACATGTTGCTGTAATCATGCCAATCAGTTAAGCATATTAATATTGGTTCTGTTTCCTGTCCACTCTTCTTCTCTCGCTGTTTGCTTTTCAGCTGGTACCCATTTCTGGGTTTAGTGCAAGGACAAAAACATTAGTGATACTTGTTCCATGAATAAATGTAAACAGTTTAGAAACATTATTTTATTGATTAGTCGTATGCGCAATAAGGGAAGCACACACGTGTTATATCGATCTCAGTCATGGAGTTTCAGACATGTGTGACATTTGAGAACTCAAACCATTTCCTATTCATATTATAGTTGACAGCATCACAATATGCTCACACTCTGTCTGCCTTTTTCAACTCTCTTTTTCTCTATCTCCAGACAAGTTACCTCTCCACGTTCAGACAGGTTTACACTGTAGGCTATGCCACCTCACTTATCTCCCTGATTACAGCCATAGTGGTGTTCACAGCCTTCAGGTAAGCCCAGAGCAGCACAAATTGTTCTAGATACACATAGTCAGAGGGCAATAAAAGGGAAACAAGTCCCCACAATATGATTGTGTAACCAGATTTACATCCACACAGCAAGAGAAATACTAGGCCACACGCACACACACACATCTTTTATGTCCAAGGACTCACAAAACAGTACAATGCTCTCTTTTAGAAATATTTGTCCTTATTACATTTAGCAAAAGTACAGCACTTTAAAACTGACCTATCATTAGGTACAGAAGTACCAAGCTAACTCAGGTGTGTGCCATTGAATAAGCAGTCAAGTCCTTCCTGTGGGTGTGGCTACAGCCACAGAGTAAGTGCATCTCAAGTCAGACTCACTCAAATATATATATGCAAACCATCATTATCTAAATAATGTTTCAAAATGTTGTTGCTGCCAGTAACACTCACCAAAATGCAGCTTTAAGAGGCAGGTTATAAAGAGAAGAGTACTATCTGTGTATATACTGTATGTGTCATCCTCCCTTTTGTTTCAGGAAGTTCCGCTGCACCAGAAACTACATCCACATCAACCTGTTCTCCTCCTTCATCCTGAGAGCCAGCGCTGTCTTCATTAAAGACATGGTGCTGTTTGCTGATGAGACCTTGGACCACTGCTCCATGTCCACGGTGAGGGTACTAATTAATCAGTAACGTGTCTGTCAAAGCAGGTTCCCATATCTGCTGTATGACTGAGTTGAAGAGACACAAGAGTGGAGTGATAAAGGGGAAGACATGTCAAAAATCTGAACCAAAATATTTTAAAACACTGTTCAAAGTTGAAAAAACATATCAGGTTTTCACAAACCATCTACTGTAGACTCAAGTCTAGACACACAGGCTACAGTAACTATAATGGCTTGTCAAAGATGTAATCCTCAGAGTAACAACAAGTAGTTTATCAAGTGATGAATCTACATAACAACCTCTAATAGCTACAGTGAGATTATAATCTCTAGTTCTCATTTTTCATTTCTGACACAAGACAAAGTACCAATAAGCAATTTGGACATACCAGCTGTACTGCCTCCACGCAAGCTGTGTGTTAGTCTGGTGCTAAATCATGACTGACATCCATTACTAGCGATTTTACTTTGTTATGTCCTCTCTAGACAGCATGCAAGTCAGCCGTGGCTTTCTTCCAGTTCAGCATACTGGCCAATTACTTCTGGTTGCTGGTGGAAGGCATGTATCTGCAGACGCTGCTGGCCCTGACCTTTGTCTCACAAAGGAAATACTTCTGGTGGTATATCCTGATTGGATGGGGTGAGTATGGATGAATGAAGGGGTCATCTGGAGCTATGGCAGGTTAAGAACTGACTGACTCCTGTGTGTTGGTTATATACTGTAGGTACAGATAATATTCATAATAGAAAAAACCCCACACACTTTAATAAGTTTGTGTCTAGCTCTCACTGAGTAACTGACAAATATTCAAATTGCCTACCATGTCTTTACAGTATGGGCTGGAAATCTATTTCCAGATTTTATAGCTGTGTCTCAGCAGATCTCCCTTTGTTTTCTCCCTCAGCTTTTGCTTCCCTGAGCTTTCTATGAAGTGCTCCTCAGTCAACTTATTTCCACCATCTTCCTGTTCCTATTCCTTTGTCTTTTTTGTTTCCTGTTCTCTGTATACAGTATTTTCTTGTTCAAGCTTCTACTCCTGGTAGTTCAATTCCACGTCTATCTTTGTCCTATTATCAAAATGTAACAGGACACAATCCAGCTACAATGTGCTGTTAAGCAGTGACTGTTTTAAGGAGCAGTATAGGATGTTTGCATGTTGTGGAGACAGACACAGAATGTTTCAGTTAAGAGCTCGAGCTCTTGAAACTGTTAGCCGACAAAAATTACAGTTGGCAAAAAACAATTGTTTGGAGGTTTTGTACTTATAACATAAGAGGTACCATGACCTTGTAATGCTCAGCCAGTGCTGAGGCAAGTTCTGTGTTCAAAAACAATGGCTGAAGTATTTTCTAATGAGAGCTTTTTGCAGAGTCTGCTGAATTGTGGCAGCAGAACGGACGCTCAAACCCCCCTTTGTCCATCAGAACAGACCCCTGGGGTTCAAGCATAGGTTGTGTCACTTTGCAGCAGCCTCATTAAGGTATACATTAGCTGGGTTATCAACATTGAGGCAGACTCGGTCCATCCAAGTTAGACTGTGTAAGAAGTTTTAGGAGAATTCCTGGAAAAGCCGCACTGTGCAGTGAGTTTAAATTGCTTTGTTGTTCCACAGAAAAACTGTGGATGGTGCTGAGGAGGATGGAGGAGGTGACACATGCAGACCATGATGGGACTAGTTCTTAATAAAGTGCTCTGCATCTGTCCACCAGTACTGTAGATAAATACACACAGCATCAGCTGGGTCTGAAGGAACTGACCAACATCTCCACGACTCTTCACAGTCTTGCGTTTTTTGTAACCAGATTCTGTGCAGTAGTGACCAGATATGGAGTGACAGCATCGGAGCAACCAGCAATCAGAGCTGTCAAATCAACCAAAATACACGTCTTTTTATGTCATCAAATAACATTAAAAACAAACTTACCAGAAAAATGATCACTTTATACACACCAGCATGATGATATACCATAACATGCATAATGAATCTCTGCTCTCACATCACAGGGCTCCCGTCAGCAGTTGTCATACTTTGGGTTTTGACCAGATTCTTCTATGACGACAGAGGGTACGATGTTTTATATTTTGTAGCAAAGCAGCCTATATTTTCTCATCATTTCAAAGATCTTGAGCCACTGAATGTTAAACAGGAGTTGCAGTAATTCTTATGGTGTTTGTAACTGAGTGTAACATATCTGGCTTTAATTGCAGTTGCTGGGATGACACAGACAATCTTGGTATTTGGTGGATCATTAAAGGACCAATCACAGCCTCGCTGCTGGTGAGTGGAGAGCTACTGTGTGAAACAGTAACTATACCTGACTGTTGGTACACCTGTTGCAGCTACAAAGTATTGCAGTGGCAGATTAATCGCCCAAATTCATACTAATTTTGGTCCTTGACTTCAGGCAGAGGTAGCCCAGATTGTACTTCTAGTGTATTAACATACATTGAGGTTGCAACACATTCTGTTAATAATGTAAATTTAGTGCCTTCTTTCTGTCACTCTGAATGTGTAATTTATGGAATTGTGTGTGTGTATGCCTACCAGGTCAACATTGTCATCTTCATCAACGTCATCCGGATTCTGGTACAAAAACTTAAATCTTCGGCCATGGCTGGAAACAATGACACAGGACATCTTATGTGAGTTTCAACTTACTGACTGAACAAATGTAAAACTACTCTGCCTAATTTCTTTTCAGCCTAGAGGGTCTAGTGAGACTGAAAACAAATTGGCACCACAAGCTGCTCCTAACGTCTCTGTGTCCCTCCCATTACTTCCCATTTCCTAGTGACAACGTACAGATGCCTAGTTGCAATGCACTGTACAAAATGCAGCCCGAAGTAAATAAAATCATATTAATAACAATACAAAGGTAAAATCATGACCAAACCAAATTCACATATATATTTTTCCCCATATAATATTTGTGGATAAAATATTTTGGACCACTCAGCAGTGTTGAGGAAAAACTGCTGAGTTTTAAAAGTTTACTATGGAAGTAAACTGATGAATTCCCTTGACAAAATGCTGAACTCTTTCTTAAAGTTTAAGAGAGAAAATGCTGCACATAGGAGCACAGAAATCCTGCTTTACCTGAATGTCTGCCTTTGCTTTTGACATTTGATTCCAATGATGAGAGCACACAAAAATAGCAGCTTGTACCAGAAATAGTATTTCCTCCATCCCATCCAGCGATAGGATTATTCCACCAGTTCAATGAAGGTTTCACATTTTCAAAAGCTTCATCTCTGTCTTGTAAATGTCAGATGTGATTCAGAAGGACCTGTGACATTGGCAGAAGGCACAAGGCCCAGGTGTGACAAAAGATGACCACAGTCTTATTATACTGCAGGCTTGAAAACAAGATGAGGCCTTAAAAAACTTTAATTTTTCAGCAGCCAAATCATTGACGTTATTTCTGATCAGAATGATTATTTTGGTTACGGTGAATATTCACTATATAGTCATGTTCTAGTCTTTATATTTTGTAGCAAAGCAGCCTATATTTTCTCATCATTTCAAAGATCTTGAGCCACTGAATGTTAAACAGGAGTTGCAGTAATTCTTATGGTGTTTGTAACTGAGTGTAACATATCTGGCTTTAATTGCAGTTGCTGGGATGACACAGACAATCTTGGTATTTGGTGGATCATTAAAGGACCAATCACAGCCTCGCTGCTGGTGAGTGGAGAGCTACTGTGTGAAACAGTAACTATACCTGACTGTTGGTACACCTGTTGCAGCTACAAAGTATTGCAGTGGCAGATTAATCGCCCAAATTCATACTAATTTTGGTCCTTGACTTCAGGCAGAGGTAGCCCAGATTGTACTTCTAGTGTATTAACATACATTGAGGTTGCAACACATTCTGTTAATAATGTAAATTTAGTGCCTTCTTTCTGTCACTCTGAATGTGTAATTTATGGAATTGTGTGTGTGTATGCCTACCAGGTCAACATTGTCATCTTCATCAACGTCATCCGGATTCTGGTACAAAAACTTAAATCTTCGGCCATGGCTGGAAACAATGACACAGGACATCTTATGTGAGTTTCAACTTACTGACTGAACAAATGTAAAACTACTCTGCCTAATTTCTTTTCAGCCTAGAGGGTCTAGTGAGACTGAAAACAAATTGGCACCACAAGCTGCTCCTAACGTCTCTGTGTCCCTCCCATTACTTCCCATTTCCTAGTGACAACGTACAGATGCCTAGTTGCAATGCACTGTACAAAATGCAGCCCGAAGTAAATAAAATCATATTAATAACAATACAAAGGTAAAATCATGACCAAACCAAATTCACATATATATTTTTCCCCATATAATATTTGTGGATAAAATATTTTGGACCACTCAGCAGTGTTGAGGAAAAACTGCTGAGTTTTAAAAGTTTACTATGGAAGTAAACTGATGAATTCCCTTGACAAAATGCTGAACTCTTTCTTAAAGTTTAAGAGAGAAAATGCTGCACATAGGAGCACAGAAATCCTGCTTTACCTGAATGTCTGCCTTTGCTTTTGACATTTGATTCCAATGATGAGAGCACACAAAAATAGCAGCTTGTACCAGAAATAGTATTTCCTCCATCCCATCCAGCGATAGGATTATTCCACCAGTTCAATGAAGGTTTCACATTTTCAAAAGCTTCATCTCTGTCTTGTAAATGTCAGATGTGATTCAGAAGGACCTGTGACATTGGCAGAAGGCACAAGGCCCAGGTGTGACAAAAGATGACCACAGTCTTATTATACTGCAGGCTTGAAAACAAGATGAGGCCTTAAAAAACTTTAATTTTTCAGCAGCCAAATCATTGACGTTATTTCTGATCAGAATGATTATTTTGGTTACGGTGAATATTCACTATATAGTCATGTTCTAGTCTGTGTGACAGCTTGATGTTTTACTAACTGATGTAAGCTTCAGAGAACAAGACACTGATCAGACATCTGTTAGGGTTTAGATTAACTGCTGAATATCTTTTAGTCTATTAGCAGAAACTTAAGAAATAGAAAATGAAGAGAAGAGATAAGGATAACCCATTTCTGGTTCTTATGAATATAGAGCAAAGGGGGAGTTTTTTTTTTTTAATTTCCAAACCACATGATTTGTAAGAATTGGGTGCAATAACATAATATCGTCAAAAATTAAATGGCAATATTTACATGATTTTTAGACATCAGAGATCTGATCTGGACTAAGTTTTGAGCACACTTATGGCCTTTTACTCTGCCACTGATTGAACTGATGACAGCACTGTTTTAAAGGTCAGTGTAATGAAGCTTTGACACTGGCTGGTGGGCCGTGATGAAAATTGGAGTAACAATGCTGAACAATTACTCTGTGTCTGCCATCCTTATATATGCATTATAACTTGGTTTGTACTACTGTTGAGTGGCCTCAGCATAAAAGCAAGTGTTTCAGAGTCCTGATCATTATCTGTACTTACATTTAGACCTTCTACTTCTGTTATCTGTTTCCCTCAGGAGACTGGCAAAATCCACACTGTTCCTCATTCCTCTGTTTGGGATGCACTACACTGTATTTGCCTTCCTGCCTGAGAATACTGGAGTGGCAGCCAGACTCTACATCGAGCTGGGACTGGGCTCCTTCCAGGTAAAAAAACAACAACAACAACAACAACAATAGATTAGAGGGAGCAGAATAAATTCACAGACTCTATGAAGACAAATCACAAAGCAATATGGCAATGAAAATTTAGTCCAGAAAACTAAAAATGAGAGGGAAACTGTCAATAACATAGGGTAGCTTAAGGAATGAGCTGAAGCCATAAATTGCCTTTTTCTGCACTCTTAGAGCTGCTCTTTTATTAGCACACACACACAGAGGCATCTGCACACAGCAACAACACAACTTCCAACTAATAACACGCAAACAACTGAATTATTTAATTCACACTTAACATAATACTGAATTATTTAATTCAGTTGTTTGCCCAGAGGGGCATTATGGGGCATCCCGCCAAGTGTCTCTCCGTCCCCAGTGCTACACTACTAATCATTTAAAATGCCTATTTATCATGAATTTGAGGCTGCAGCTTTGAAGAGTCACTTTTAGTTTTACCTCAGGAAATTACAAAGGAAGAAAGATAAGAAATATTTAAAATCTACTGTGATAGATTTTATGACCTTCTTCTTAAGGCTTAAGTATGTCTAGATGAGCAGTGTCATAATTTTCAAAGTAAGACTGTCTTTCTTGTTGCAGGGGTTTGTGGTGGCACTACTTTACTGTTTCATGAATGGCGAGGTAGGTAAATTGATTTGTTGGCTTCATGACTGAAAAATTCTATGAACATGTATCATACACAGAGCTAATGTGGGGGAAAATGCCGTCAAAAGTTAAAGGTGATCTTTGTATTTTTCTTGTCATGAGAGTAGTTTACCTTCACTGCTACTGAATACAAAAAGCACCGTGTATATTTTTGGGGTGTCCATGTTAACTAGTTAGTAGTGTTCTTTTTCCCGGCAATTGCTGAAGCATTGTTTTGTTTTCTGGCACATCACAAACATCTGTTAGTCAGTGGGATATTGTCAAACCATTCTCAGGAATGTGAACGACTTCACCTGTTTATGCAAGTGTGTACATATGCATCCTTGTAGATAAGACCAACAAAACAGGGACTGTGGACCGATTACTGAACTTGCAGCCCACCAGAACAGGCATGGGGACCTGGGACCTCCATCTAGACAAAAAAAAAAAAAAAAAACCCACAAAGAGGCTCAAAACCACTACAGAGAGAAGCAAAATGACTAAAGAGGCAAACAACCACAAAGAGTTGCAAAAGGACTACAAACTGATACAAAACAAACACAAAAAGACACAAAACAACTACAGGGAGACACAGGAATGATGCAGTCTGTTGTTTTGTGATTGTTCTGTGCCTCTTTCAGTATGGGCGTCTTGCTACACATTGACATATCTGGTAATCTTTGTGTTTGTCTACAGGTCCAAGCAGAGCTGCGGAGGAGGCTGTGGAAGTGTCACAATCAAAATCATCTCAACCCAGCAAAGAGGAGTATCACTCAGATTACAGTTCGAGCCCGTGGCGGGGGGGTTGGGCAGCCTCCTTCTAGCGGCGACGTCTCCTCAGTATGATTGTATAGACTAGTACTACTTCTAGAGACCTCAAAGCTGAACATGCTGATCACATTACTGTAATAACAACAAACCCCTCCTGTGAGAACATAAGACCATAATGAACACTGATGAGTGGCTGAGGAAGTGTTGTGTCAGGATGCTTTTCATCAGTGTCAGCAGCAGCTATGACTAAGGATGGTACAGCAGCTCTTTGTAGTGTGTTCTTTCTTGTATCAGTAAGACAAAAAAACACTGCACAAAGTACACTGACACTGCAGGAAGAGGAAACTACAGTAGAGACAGAGCTGGCTCTCAGCTGTAGCAGAATGATTCTACACCACTGTAGTCTGCACTGACAGTGCAAAAAAGATCACATACTGAGGGATTGTATAGAGATGACTATGAAAACAAGGGATATAGAAACATATTTAAGATAGTGTGTGTCTGCGTGTGAAACTTCCATTTACTGGCAGCCTACACTGTGTCTTAAAAGATTTATTTGGAAGAGTTGTTTGACTTGATGAACTATTTTTAAACAGTATTTGTGCATTTTTAAAGCTTGTTTTCTGTAGCGGTTTTTGCTAATTGGTTAGCAATAGGCATTAGCTTGACTGAGCATTTCAGCTGACACAGTGACAGTTTACGATATAAAATATGTTTAGATCAATATTTAATTTGTTTTAAAGTTGGTGATTCAGGACACATTTGTGTTGCCCACATTGTATGACAGTCCAAATTTACAAGAAACAAGTCAGAACATTGATTATCTTATAATTTAGGTTCTATGAACACAGGCAGAGACTTATAAGACTTTGTGACAAAGTCCTTGTGTTTTACTTTGCTTTTACTCTACTTTGCATATTGCCAACTATGAAAAAGTCATTTACTGAACATTAAATTGTTTTAAAAAATATTTAAGGGTAGGCCTATAGTTTGATATTTTGAAAAATGTTATTGGCTTTTTGCTAAGTGTTAGAAGACAACCTGACCACTCAGGATTATGGTAAATATGAAGCTACGGTAAGCAGCTACTTAGCTTAGCATAACAACCGGAAATAACGCACTGTCTAAAAGTAACAAAAATACCTTATGATATTTAATAAGTTATATCTGCTGTATTTAATCTTTACAAAGATCTAAATGTAAAAACAACATGCAGGTGGCAGTTATTTCAGAGTAAGGCTAGCTGTTCCCCATCCAGTCTCCAGCTAACTGTTGCTTGTAGCCTCATATTAAATGTAGAAAAATAAAAAGTAGTTATTTTTCAAAATGTCAAACTCCTTAAATATAACCTAATTAAATTCACTAATCACAGTATAATGCTTTTGTAAGCGGTCTTTGCCTGTTATTGTAAGTCATTTTAATAACTTGATAATGAGTTTTAAAAGACCATTGTGGATGATTGTGTGAATACTTTGTAGCCGATCACCGACAGACTAGTTCTGGTGGAGCAGAGCACTGAACATATTTATTAACAAATGAGAGCAGCTCAGCAGCACAATGCAGCAACTTATCAAACTTCAGGCAAGAAATGAACACATTTTTACAGCAGAATAGCAAATTTCATATTAATGTCTCTCATAGTGGTATATAATTATTCATACCATCACAATGTTGCAGCTGGTAAAGATGGAATTAATGTTAACTATGCTTATAATTTGAAATACTGTAGTAGCTTGTGAATTTCCCACTGAGGATATTCAAACTCTTGTGATTATAAGTGATCAAAAATACATGCAGTGGTGTACAAATTATAATATTTACCTATAACATATAGTGAACTATGAAGTAGCAGAAAGTGAAAATACTCAAAGTACAGATTGCCTACCTCAAAATTGTACTCAAATACAGTACTTGAATTAATGTAGGCTATTTTGTTACTTTGACAAAACCATTTAATCAGAGATGCTGGTCAGTAAATACTACTGAATTACAAAAGAACACTTAAAACCTATACTATATTTCAAATTTGCTTTTTAAATTACACTAACTTTAAAAAATAATCTGCTCCTCTTCTGCTAGCCTGATAATGACCCTCATCAGAACCAGTTATTTTAGCTATTTGTTACTGTATACAGTATTTAATTTGCAGCTCAGTGGTCTATAGACAGGAATCAACAGCTTGACACAGTGCACTAGAATAAGAGCCAAAATATAATGCCTTTTTTTCTTTGCATTGAATTGAATTGAATCATTTCTGAATCGAACCACGAGTTTGCCAAAGATTCCCACCCCTACTGTAGGCTATATTACTCTGTGTTAGGTGTCGTGATCAAATTTGGTGGAGAAAAAGCCTAGTGAGATCAGTGTATCCCTATTTTATGTATTTTTTTAACATAAATAATGTGCACTTTCACTGTCATTGTCAGCACACAGCATGATTTAATATTGCACTTTACAGCGAGCACTTTATTTTAATTATTGTTCTTGTGGATCTAGTTTGGGTTGTACGTACGAAAAAGCACAATAATAAATGAAACATTTGTGATTTGCAAAATACTGTCTATGACCTTATTGTATTCCTTTCTGAGTTTTCTCTAAACTTGAATAATAAAATAAAATAAGTCTTCACAAAGTACAACAACTTACCACAGACAGATTTATTTTGCAGTCAATTTTACACATCTTGCGATGTGAATGTTGGACACCAGAGCACGTTACACATGACACAGGTAGGACCTAAGTTGAATGAAAGTTTGCAGATATTTTTTCAACATTTAAGTTACTTACACTTATCATCAAGTATGGTTGTTGCTGCATACACATACGTAGGCTACACAATACTCTCTCTTCAACTTTCAAACATAGACACACCCACACACTGTATAACTGTACAAAAACATTGTCACAAACATTACAGGTCTTTGTCAAGAGATCCACCTGCATGCCAAAAATATAGGCCCACATATTTGATAGAGACATCATTTGTACACCATGGCAAATCGAAAGCAGGTGACATTTAAGAGCAGCTGAGCAACAGTACATTCAAAAATTTATTTACAATCAATAACTCTGTCTCTCTTGCACACACACCACCTGATAAAAGCATCTCAACAGCCACAATAACAAAGAGAAGGCATCTTAACACAGAAATAGGCCATTTAGAGAACAGCTAAATTTGAATTAAAAGGTTTACTCACATTTTTGCTGAGCATTAGATGAGAAGACTGATACAACAAAGACTGGAAATGGGAGAAGGTTCGATAGCTGTTTTATCTACCTGCTAGTGGGAAACAACCAACTACTAGCTTTGTATTATGCCTATTATCATTCATCTCCCAGAAAACGCTTATTTCCCTAAGTGCTTCTGCTTTAAGAAAATACTGTATATCAGGAGAGTTTCTTTGACACATAAAGATGAGCCTGTTAACTGTTAAGCTAAACTATGGATGTTTGTGAAGAGGGAAATGTGGTTAGTTTCAGCAAAAAATAAGCTAAAAGTTACGCTGCTTGACCCTGTAGTAGCACTAAACCAAGTGTCCAGTTTTCCTCCCATATCACAGTAAATATCTCACAACTCAGACAGTTCACAGTTTGTTTTGAAGATAAAATGAGCAGGAATAATATTTTAAAATGTGAAATAAAATAATAAAACATGAACAATGATATGCATGTAGCATATAAGTGCCTGAATGCCACACTCAACCCATTCCATCCAAAATCCAGAAACAATCCAAGGCTCCACAATGTGTCACTCTTTACTATACAGTCCAACTAAAACTCTTTGCTGCCTTCTTGTCTTAGACAAATACACATATACACATACACAGATATGGTCAAAGGTAGGAGTTTTCTACTCTTTTCACAGACATTAACAGCTTTTAGACATGGTCGTTTCCATCTGAGCTCTTTGTGACTCAGAGTGACAGCTGGTGATAGAACATGTAAGCAGCAGCAGAGTGGTTTTCATTTCACCTTCATACACACTTTGTGTGTTATCTGTCTCAGCTGTTCCACCTTTAAAAACCTACTCAGTTAGCTGGAATCATCTTCTCGGACTCTAGTTCCCTTGATAGTGTCGTGTCTCACACTCACTAGCTATTTGGTTCAAAAGCAGCCGAGCGGATACCTTAAACAGATTCATCTCTTCAGTCGCATATATACAGTAGCCTATATATTTTTGTTTTCTTTCTTTTTTTTAAATTTTTATAGAGGTTACTTGTAAATGTAATCTCTCATAATGTCATCAAAATCAGAAATGAGCCATTGTGCCAAACATCTCCCATCATCACCATTTATGGCAAGAAAGTCTGAACTGTTACACAGAGAAAAGCATGAATACTTCATTCACATGGCACTGGTTTATGGAAAACAAATAATCCTTATCTGTTTGACAATGTCATCTAGTCATTGTTTAAAGCTATTACATTCTTTCAATTCATTCAGATGACAGTTCAGAAAAATTAATTTCTTGATTAAACATTGAACAGAAAAAAATCCCTTCTGTACACAACATTTCACATTTCGTCTTAATAAACTATTTCCCCCTCGGACAGTTATTGTTTGTTAAGTTGCGTGTGCACAAACATAAAGACAAAATAGAAAAAAAACAGGCAACACTCTACGATTGTCAAGAGCTGTCACATTAAAGCATTTTGTGTTAACTGTTACAACCTGCATCAGTTCGGTTTGGAAAGTGTTTATGTGTTTGACATTAGTGCTGAATTGAAATGGACCAGCAGTTATCTTGAACAGATTGTAGTGTTACCCAAAAAACAAACAAAAAAAGGCATCAATTACTTAGAGCTAATACTAAAGTCTGGTCAAAGATGCCATATTTAAAAAGAAAGAAAAAAGCTTAACATGACTAGTTTTATATTATGGGTAAGTTATTTAAAAAAAAGAATTTTGCTAATTTTTTTTGTGGCACACACTGAAAAATAACAATCATCCCAATAAAACAAACCACTCTGTACATTCTTTGCAGAAAATTAGTCTTTCTTTGCCTTTAATTATATGTATGCTGTACCTTAAATAAAAGTGATAGCTATTTATGACTGACTAGGCACTTTGGAATATGAATGTACAAGCTGATCAATTTGAAACATTAGAAAAAGAAAATCAATTTAATATGGCACAATGGGCTGAAGTGCAGAGGAAAAGAGAACTAGGCAAAGAATTACAGTATATGGTAGTTTAGGAGAATGTTGAGGGTTTGATTTTCACCACTTACAATAAATTACTCTACATATAAATTCATAGCACTATGAGGAGCTTCAGGTAAAAGCCACTAAATGGCACATGTAGTGTTTATCTTCACAGTCTTCAAAAAATGACTGACAACTTCATAAATAAAAAACCAGCTGGAGGGAACAACCACAGTGTAGCTATGGACATCTGTGCTGACTCTGGCTGTGGCAATAAATTACTTTAGAGTGTGAATTCTAACCATATTTTTCTTTTGTTAATCAAATTTTATAGTCCATTATGTACTGTCATGTTCTCTACAGCAGTGGTTTCCAAAATGTTTGGTTCATAAACTTTAAAAAGATTATGAAGTCAACTCACAGCCCCTTATCAGGTTTTTCTGCGCTATGAGTAACGAATTATTTTATTTTCTCAGCATGTTTAACTTGAATATTTTTAGAGGCCCAAACAGGTGAAACTATTTTACAAGAAACAAAGCATAGGTATGGCAGCTTGGCCTGACTAAATACTATTTTTGGAGCATCAAATCAGTGTGTGGGCTACATCTTAAAAGAAACAAAGCAAACATAAAAATCCTTAAAAAGAAATGTAATTTATGGATTTTTTTCCTAACTGGATTCATTTCTTGACTATCAGGTTGAGAAGCACTGCTCTTTAAATAGTTCAGAATAGAGTTAGCAGGAGCTTCTGGTTCTTTGGCAACTGCGATGAAGTTGACAGGTTTGGGCTCCAGTTTTTTTCATTTGAAAAGGTAAGTACACCACAGTACTATGCCAAACAGAGAAATTCTGATCTAGACACAGAAAATAACTATTTATAAACTCCATGAGCTGATTTTAATTATTATTATCTATCTTTTGACATACTCTGTACTTATGGCTGGTTGTAAAAAAAACTTTTAGATTTAAGATGAAACATTGTGAGCATTTGTACAAGCAAGGTAGAGGTTCTTATGAGTTATAACTTTAGATCCAGTCAGGTGACGAAACTTTCAAACACATTTATTTACACCAAGCAGCCAAATATGACACCTTCATTTGATTTTTAACTATAGACTTTTTACTTTTTTTTTTACAACAACTACTACTGTTTCTGTTGGCACCAGCTCTACAATAATAAATAAAACAATAACAGGGCTACAGTTAACATAAAAATATTAACAGAAAGGGGATTTCTAATTTTTTATTTCTAATTCTTTTAAGCAATGGACTAGATTTAAAGTTTGTTTTTTATAAAGATATTAAGTGCATGATTAAAGATTACAATCTATAGAATCAACTACAATAGTCAAATGAATTCTGTTATATTGCATAACCAAATTAAATTGTAAAAGTATCAAAGCCAGAAATGTATTTCTAATGAATCTCCAGTAAATACTTTTAGAAATACCTCCTTTCCTATAGGCCAAACTATAAAATTGAAGAGGCGTGAGGGGCCACTTTGGTCTGTTCTGATTGGTCTGGATGTACATACAATAAGTCGAACGGCACCTTGAAGTTAACTCTGGTCAATCAGGCGCTCAGGTGGGGAGACTGATGTTGGCACTCTCCGCCAGCGGGCTGGACATGCGTATCTGGGAGCTGCTCTTGCTGAGGATCGACAGCTGAGTCCCGCCGTTCACTCCACTGCTGGCCAACGAAGGGTGCCTCTGCTGCTTCAGGTCCACAGCAAAGTACCGATTCACCGTCCAGCTGCGCCATTTCCTCTTGATCTCTGACTGCACCTTCAGGGAGAAACTTCACAAGGTCATTTTTTAATGTACTTTAAGCTGTACCAGCTCCACACAAAGGTTCAGTACACTGTGGGTATCACTTAAAGAGGGTTAAGTGTTTATTGTCTTTGGCAACATTTTTAATTCTTGTACAGCATTCACAACTGGTGTAAAAGCAATTACTGAATAAAAGACAATATAATATAGCACAACTAAGTCTTCATAATTTACATCAGGGGTCGGCGGTTAGGCTCAACCATGGGGCAGTTTGTTTCAGCATTACTGTAGACATAATGAAAACATGTTTATTATTTCTTTTAATTTATTATCAGGCACCAGTTTCTCTATCATTGGTGCTTTAAAGTAACAGCCCATTGGGTTAACATATTTGGCAAAAATAGACAAATTTATGTAAATGTGTGTTCTGCAATAGTTGTGTGCTACAGTGTGTTATCTATTCTTTATTACGAGCAGTTACAATTGATTTATAGAAGAAGTTATAATTACTGACAGACAGATAAACACTTAAAATGCTGCAGTGCAAGCAAATTTCTGTGACTCTATATAAGAACAATGAGATATAATTCAAAATATCACAAAGTAAATGTGTTTAGGAACTGGTACAAGGGCTTACCTCTCCATTGAGGAAACAGTAGAGGACAGCCACCACAAAACCCTGAGGAGCAGCATGGAACAGAGAATCAAAGAAATTTAAGGGCTTCTTTTAAGTACACCTAGGTCTCACATCCGTTTATCTGTAACTGGTTTTAACTAGTTTAATTATCTTACTGGCAGAAAGTTCTTCATAGCAACTAAAGATTATTTTGCCAAGTATTCTAATGTAACATGGGGTGCCGCAAGGATCAATTTTGGGGCCACTGTATTTTAATCTACACACAGCAGACACATCTCTTTCCACAGTTACGCAGATATTTTTAAATATATTTAATGCCTGGATGTTACAAAACATTTTACACCTCATGGATAAACCTGAAATTTCAGTTATTGGTTTGAAGGCTCAGAAAAACTGGCAAAGGAATTAAATTCATTAAGACGTTTTCTGAGAGAGCAGGACAAACCCTTGGAGTCATGTTTGACTCAGAATTCAACTTGAGGGATCAGAGAGACTGATGTACACTTTTAAGTATATCCAACAGAATGGTCTTCCGTGATGCTCTTCTATCTGGTTTACCCAAAAAGCTGTAAGAGTTTACCTGGAAGGATCCTAGTCCCAGTTCAAAGACCAGTCTCTCCCTCTTGCTGACATCTTCAGGTGAGAAGGCGAACACAGTGTAATGAATACCAAACAGAGGGATGAGCAGGAGGGTGGAGCGCGCCAGACGCCTGTACAACACATGTTTAACAGAGCAATTCTAACGTGAACATGTTTTACTGCTGCTGGTTATCTGAATGTGATGCAACAATACAACTACTGATGTAATGTTTATATAGTTAGGGCCCGTTTTTAAACTAGAAACACATGGGCTTAGGGCTCAGTGGAAAGTACTTAATGATGAGTTAACACATCATTAGTTTTATCTATCAATGAGATTTGTTCACAATAATGAACATACAGAATACAATAACAGACATTCTTATCCTTTGTGACTGAGGTTTGCTTTACTGTACTGGTCAATTTAAGCTGAAATTCAGTGAATTTACAATGAGTTTTGACAAAGACACTGCATCATCACAACATGTACAATCTATCCTTGTAGTCACACAGACTAGACAGAAGTACACAAAGAACTCACAACAGATGACACCTTAAAAAACAGACAACACACACATGCAACACAATAGCTTTTACAGTGCAGTCCACTGACCCCCAGGGGTCCTAAAGGAGCAAAACAACATCATTAAACTTTGAAATCAATGACTGTCAGATGTAAAATAATAATAATAAATAAAAGGTAGTTATAACATATTGTGGTGTCGTTTATTCATTAGCACTAGAAAAACTAATCTGAGCTAAACCAAATCTAAAAACCAACAGATTTCTTATTTTCAAACTGTTGAACCAGTTGACTTCTCTGTATATGCATGTGTTTGTGATGCACCTGATGTGTTAAATAAGTTGTCTTGCTATTTGGTGGCTAATATACACATGTATAACTTTATCTCCATTTGTAAGGGCTCATTTCCAACTTTCTGTTAAGGTAAGAGTTGGTGTTTGGCATAAAGCTGTGGTGCTAGGGAATAGACAGTAAGGGTCCTCACAAGTACAGAAGCACAAACATACTGTATGTATGTATAAGAGAATATGCACTGGGGAGTCCAGACCATAAAAAAAAAACTTAAAAAACCCCTAGTGTACAACACACACAAACAAACACACACACTTACAGCGTGATTGTGGATAACTCTGACATCCTGCACGAATGCTGAACAGCCTGTGTGGGCTCACTGAAGCATTTCTGAGCACAGCTGCTACACAGCACAAAGACAACACAACAATGACAATGTCTTTAGGGACACAGACATGGTGCCACACAACACGCACACCTTCATACTTGGTCATGCACGCACAAGTCTAAGCAACAGATGAGAATGACATTATCTGCAGGGCCTCAATAGACGCTATCCTGCGGGTGCAGAACAGGAGTGATGTCTGGCTACAGTACAACTCCATAATGAGGCTCAAGCTTCCTGCCAACAGGTACTACAAATAAATATGTCCTGAAAAGTGTCTAGGAGAACATATCAGAGATCTAATGATAGCTTCATTTCATTTATTAATGCATGGCTCTTTCTTTTTTTTAACATTGATTTATTTAAAGGGACAATACCCACTGACACAGAGAACACAAAAGGAAAATATGCTAGAATTAGTCAAGGACATTGTCATCTACTGTCCAGGGTGTCATCCGGTGTCTTAATTAAAAAAGGAGGCATAGGTTATTCTGTATTCTTCTTATTGCCAAGAAATCCCTTGAAAAAAAATCAAAACCAACAATGTGTTAGTCAATCTCTCAGTACCTCCCAACTTTCCTACCCTGTTTGTTGCACTCAGCTACAAACTGGTTTATTCCTACTTTAAATTTTTAAAATAAGGTCACAAATACATTAAAACCTCAGATTACCACCTCATGGCTATATGCATCTGCCAACCAGTCAAGTTACAGTTTACAGTGCATGTATGTCTGTCCAGACTCATACAATATATGTAGTAAAGACTGTGAAGGCATTTAATAAAAAATATGGTGTTTTTTCCTTTTTTTTGGCATAATCGCTTTGTTGACATATATGATTCTATAAATCATTTCCAGAGAGAAACAAACTGTCTCCACTTAGGCACTGTTTTTATAGACATTTTACAGATAGCGAGCTTTGTCACATTGTCCTTGTGTCCAAGTGGATGTTTCTACCAATTTGAAGGAACTTCCTCAAGGTGTTCCTGAGATACGCTGTTCACAAGAATGAGACGGGCATAAGGATGGACATATATCTGGACAGGCTGACAACTCGAAAACAAAATGCGGATTGATACAGTGTTATAGGGCGTATTTACAGCAGTAGGTCAATTGATTTAAGATAAACTGCAGTGCCCTTGTTTATTGTCATTAGAGAAAATGTGACTCAGTGCAACAGTAGAAATTTTTAATAGTCTTTGGACAACAATAAAGGTCTGTGGTATTGAGAAATAAAATGTTACAGGCTTTGGATACACAGACAGTACTTGTTAGGAGAATGATTTCATTGCTGGTTTTGGTTTTTTTTTTAATGGAAATTGTTGTCAGCAAGAAAATATAGAATACTGCTTCTGAACAAAGGTGAAAACATTTCTTTAGGGGTTCTTTATGTGCAGAATGTACTAGAAACCTCAACACCACCAAAATGAATTTAAGTGATTTCCATGATTCAGATTCATGTTTTCAAATATGACATTCTCCACACACACCTTTGACTTTTCTGAAGACATAAACACTGGTGTTAATCAATGTGATTGTTGTAACTTACAGGTAAATGCTCGATTCATTCCCTCCAATATCAGGGGACTGCAGCTTCTGGACCAGGATAATAATAATTCCAATGAAGAGGACAAAATTGATCTGGAGGGGGCACACAGGAATACAATAAATGTACAAAACCTGCCATAAATAAATTTGAGTAAGGCAAACAATAGCTAAGTGTAAAAATGTATTTCACAAAAGAAACAATACCATTATGGAGGCCACAACTGGTCCTTTGATTATCCACCAGAGGGCAGTATTCTCATTTGTATCCCAGCATCTGGAGGAGGAGGAGGAGGAGGAGGAGGAGGAGGAGGAGGAGGAGGAGAGCAGTGTGTTTCAGTGATCATTCAACATACCCTGCTTCACTTTCTCTGTGTTAATACACAGCACCATATAATACTTTAATAAAGTGGCCATTTGCAGAGTAAGGGAGGGAAAGGTCAGACGGGGGCATGCCTAACAGCTCAGAATAAAATAATATGATAAAATCTACTTAGAAAAAAAAATCACTCTACTCCCTCCATTTAAAATATTGTCTTATTAGATAAAGGTGGAGGTAAAGGTAGGAAAATCAAGGTGGGCTTTTAAATGACTACTATAAAAGCATCAAATTTGCATGATAAAACACTGGTACTTAAGGCCATGAAACACATTTTTTAAAAATTTGTTTGCATTTATTCATTCATTTTCTACCGCTTGTCCCTGAACGGGGTCACGGGGGGGGGGCCGGAGCCAATCCCGGCCAGCCATCGGGCGAAGGCGGGGTACGCCCTGGACAGTTCGCCAATCCATCGCAGGGCTAACACATAGACGAACAACCAGACACACACACGCACTCCTATGGGCAATTTAGAGACACCAATCAACCTAAGCTGCATGTCTTTGGACTGTGGGAGGAAGCCGGAGTACCCGGAGAGAACCCACGCAAGCACGAGGAGAACATGCAAACTCCACACAGAAAGGTCCCAGGCGGGGCCCGAACCCAGAACCTTCGTGCTGTGAGGCAACGGCACTAACCACTGTGCCACCGTGCTGCCACTGCATTTATTCAATAATTTTAAAATCATTGATAGCATAAATTAAATGATAAATGGCATCAACAGTGAAGGGCATTTCCCCCTTACAGATGTCATGTAGTCCTCTAAATTCCTGCAGTTGCATACAGTATCTCTTCTTTATCCTAAACTGTGCAGGTACATATATGTGTGAGGGCTTACTTTGACACAATTTAAGACTGACTGTTGGCATTTCGAAGGCAGTTTTTTTGCTTTGATATGTTCTCAAATGCCTTTTACAAACTACTAATATCATACTGTGACATACTCTAATAAAAGTAAAACTCCTGTATTGAAAAAGCCACTGAAGGCTGAAACTATACTGTTGGATAGATCAGTTCATAGTAAAGCAAAATAAGTGTTTTCATGTGTTTGTTTAAGTAAATGTACTACATTGTTTTCCAGCTTCGAAGCCTGAAGTTTAGAAGACATGATGGGACATACCCAGTGTCATGAAAATGGAGCCTCAGTACTGCCCAGACAGTCACACAAATGGTGGGAGTTCCTGTGAAAAAACAATAAATTGGATAAAAACAGTGTATATTTGTCATAATTACAGTACTTGTCATTAGTACGATGTCAAAACATACTGTAATAATAAAGTCATACTGTATATTGTATGGATATCTGTTACTGTATATTCAAAACACTGTAATATATCCCATTGCACTCCCTCACCTTTCCTCTCTATATAAATAATATAATTTAAATTTACCCATAGAATTTAAAACATATTGTAGCTGGAGAAGTTGCTACTATCCTTCACTACTGATAACTAATCAGGAGTGTACACTCACCCCATCCTACAATGGTGTACCAGTAGAAGTAACGTCTCTCTGGAAAGAAAGTCTCCACCAGCAGAGTGAAGAGATACAGACCTTCAATGAACAGCCAGAAATAGTTGGACATGACACAGTAATGGAAAAAAACCATCACTGCTTTACAGGCCACCTGCACAGAGAACCACAAGCATTAGTGTAGCAAAGGCAGATAAATATATATACATTGTTTATTATTTAATATCTGTATTGTTACTGTGAGACAAACCAATTTAAGGGTGTTGGAAGTGTGGGAAATTCTTTATCATTTTACTCAGAAGCTTGTGCCAATTCTATAACATTGTCATAAACAGATGTGAAAAATTTTAAGAAGTACCATCAGCAATTTGTTAGACCTTAAAAAAGTTAAAAGAATATAGCTTAGTGTGATCTTTACTGGAATAACTGGAGGCCGATCTTATTCACTTTCCTGTCCAGAGTTAGAAGAGAGACCTGATACCATTGTCAATATGAAGCTGGAGCTAGGACAGTTATTTTAGCACAGCTTAGCTTACCAAAAAGACTGGAAACAGGAAGAAACACTATCCAAAGGTAAAGAAATATCCTAATAGCACGTCTAAAGATCACTAATTAATACATTATACCCCTTTGGTTTAATCCTTGAGGAATCACTCCAGATACCCCCTCCAATAAAACCACACCTCTTCAATTTTGCATAAACAAATGAAAAATAAAATGTTATTTATCCCTCAGTGAGTAACCATTCCTATAATGTAGGTCTTTTGCACTGTTTTTAGTAGTCAAGCAACATATGTAAGCATTTTGGTACATTTTCAAAATGTAAAATCCATGTTTAATTGTCAGCATTTGTTAAAAAAAAAAAAATCTAACTCACTCATGTCAGAACAAAATGCATTCTTATTCAGGTTAATCACAGGGTAAATAGACATTGTTTTCACAGGGGTGACAGGGTTGCAACACAGTGCACCATACTACTAAAATGTGCGAGAAGATGGCGATGTCTGAAAACACAAAGACGTCTCTAAAATGTCACAGCCAGCAGAAATGACCCGCATACATCACAGGCGGAAAGTGATCTAATGACATCATGTTAACAAATAGAGTCCATAGTCTGAGTGGGGTCAACTAATTACAGCAGGGATCTGGTCCTCATTACCGCCACGTCATGACAGTGACCTGTTATCGCCATGGTGATAGCTGTAAAGCAGCTAGTAAATGGAAATAAAAGAAAAAAGAGAGAGGCAAACTAACCATTGATATGTAAATACCCTCTAGGAAAAGATTTCCACTGGCCTTGCCGAAGCCATTAGTAAACTTAATTACATTTATTTATCATGCCTGCTTAACAGCACTGAGCAATGTGTCGAGCTTGTTCTGCAATTGTTATCAGGGAGTATTAGTCATCTAATAGCATATAATTTGCTTTTGGAAAATTTGCATATGATTGAAGTTACTTCAAACGTGCATTTCAAATAGGAAACACGGGAGGAGAAGGGTTTCAAGCTTTTTGTCTATGAACCTCTCTTTATACAGTATCTCAAACAAAACAGGCCTGATGATATGTTTTCCTCTCTAAAAGCCACTTCAGCTTTAATCATACCTTCTGAAACCAATTAACCAGTAATCTTGAAAACATCTGAATATTTCTTTCTAAGGTCTCATTCTGCAGTTATCTACTTTTGATTGAAATTTACGAAATTGAAAGTGTCATGATGGCTGTTGTCTTTCCTGATGAGGACCAGCCACAGAGGGTGTGTGTATTATAGGCTGTCTAAATGACCATATAGTCCATGCACATGGTTTAGCTGCTGCTACTGACTGTGTGTGTGAAGCAGTGGTCGCTGTCTTCCTGAGCATACAGCACACCATCCTTGATGAAGACTGAGATAGCTCTCAGGATGAAGGACACAAACAGATTCATGTGAATGAAGTTTCTGGTGCAGTGGAGCTTCCTGGAGAGGAGAGAGAAAAAAATATATCACATCTTATCTTGTTTTTACACTCAAAAGAACAAAACAATGTTTAAAAATGCAGCTGGGTTAGAGTGAAAATTGACAACCTACTTATGGAAAAGTCACCATACTGTATGACTTAGCTATGAATGCAATATATTGTTGTTTTCAGATTATGTCAGGCTACTCAGAAAGGGTATAATGTAGCTTGCCAGTGTCACTTTATATGTTAAAGGCCAGTTTTTTTTATTTAAAAATAGTTTCATGTGATTTCACATGATTTTGTGCTACTGTGTCCACAAAGTTTTTAAAACAGCAAAACTGTATACAAAACAAACCTGTCGGTGTAAATGGATACTGGAAAGTCCCTGTAGGGTGGCAACTACTTGATTATTGTGACACTGTACTTTTTTTTTGATAAATAAATCTTGTCTAGGAAATATGAGAAAAACATAAATGTATTTTTCTGTCCAGACAGCAGCCCAGAACTGAAAAATATTCAAATTATTATCACATAAGCCAGAAAAGTATAGCAAATCCCCACAGCTGAGAAGCTGGACCCAGGGAATACTGGGCATTTTCACCTGAGAAATGACTATTGAATTCATTATTACTACTATAACTTAGTATAATTTAAATTATTAATACACATTTTTATGTCAATTGCATCATAAGCGTACAGGAACCATTTTACAAGGACCTTTAATTTTTTAGTACTGTGCTTAAATAGCAAAAGCTTAAACATAAAAACTAAATTTGAACAAGTTTCTGTTTCTCTTATAATCATTTAGGTTAAGCATTATTCAAATTTAAAGACTCAAATAATTTAAAAATTCTGAAAACAGCTTAAATATTAAATGTTAATACAGTGGACCCCCGTAAATTCATGGTTCAGAGTTAGTGACTTCAGTCTTTTGCGGATTTTTACCTGGGAACCTAACTAATAGATCTCTGTGGATCCCCCACTAATCTGCAAATATCCTCTGTGGTATTTTTACAGATGTTTTCTTGGCAATATATAATTTTTTCAAATTTAAATCATTCATTACTTGTGAGTACCCACACATTTTGCTGTATTTTTAGTTATTTAACTTTAATTTTTACGGCATATTTTATTTAGTTAAATTATTACTGTACCTGTACTGTCTTTACCCATATTCTACCATCGTATACCAAAGAAAACGACACCAGTGCATACCAGAGAAACCATTATCGCACCTGAGTTCAATTTCTCTAGCCACACCCAGGCCTGATTACTGCCACACCTGTTCGCAATCAAGAAATCACTTAAATAGGACCTGCCTGACAAAGTGAAGTAGACCAAAAGATCCTCAAAAGCTAGACATCATGCCGAGATCCAAAGAAATTCAAAACCAAATGAGAAAGAGAATAATTGAGCTCTATCAGTTTGGAAAAGGTTATAAAGCCATTTCTAAAGCTTTGGGACTGCAGCGAACCACAGTGAGAGCCATTATCCACAAATGGCGAAAACATGGAACAGTGGAGAACCTTCCCAGGAGTGGCCGGCCGACCAAAATTACCCCAAGAGCGCAGCGACAACTCATCCAAGAGGTCACAAAAGACCCCACAACAACATCCAAAGAACTGCAGGCCTCACTTGCCTCAGTTAAGGTGAGTGTTCATGACTCCACCATAAGAAAGAGACTGGGCAAAAATGGTTTGCATGGCAGAGTTCCAAGACGAAAACCACTGCTGAGCCAAAAGAACATAAAGGGCCGTCTCAGTTTTGCCAGAAAACATCTTGATGATCCCCAAGGCTTTTGGGATAATACTCTGTGGACAGACGAGACACAAGTTGAACTTTTTGGAAGGTGTGTGTCCCATTATGTGTGGCGTATATGTAACACCGCATTTCAGAAAAAGAACATCATACAAACAGTAAAATATTGGTGGTGGTAGTGTGATGGTCTGGGGCTGTTTTGCTGCTTCAGGCCCTGGAAGACTTGCTGTGATAAATGGAACCCTGAATTCTGCTGTGTACCAAAATATCCTGAAGGAGAATGTCCGGCCATCCGTTTGTGATCTCAAGCTGAAGCGAACTTGGGTTCTGCAGCAGGACAATGATCCAAAGCACATCAGCAAGTCCACTTCTGAATGGCTGAAGAAAAACAAAATGAAGACTTTGGAGTGGCCTAGTCAAAGTCCTGACCTGAATCCAATTGAGATGCTGTGGCATGACCTTAAAAAGGCAGTTCATGCCCGAAAACCTTCCAATGTGGCTGACTTACAACAATTCTGCCAAGATGAGTGGGCCAAAATTCCTCCACAGCGCTGTGGCAGACTCATGGCAAGTTATCGAAAACGCTTGATTGCAGTTGTTGCTGCTAAGGGTGGCCCAACCAGTTATTCGGTTTAGGGGGCAAACACTTATTCACACAGGGCTTTGTAGTTTTGGATTTTGTTTTCCCTTAATAATAAAAACCTTCATTTAAAAACTGCATGATGTGTTTACTTGTGTTATCTTTGACTAATATTTAAATTTGTTTGATGATCTGAAACATTACAGTGTGAAAAACATGCAAAAAGATAAGAAATCAGTAAGGGGGCAAATACTTTTTCACACCACTGTATAGGGGTAACATCACTATTTTACATTACACTGTACACTGTACTGTGGGCGTACTGCAGGAAACTGTACAATACCATACAGTATATGGGTTTACTGCACTTTATCATTATTTTGTTAAGGATAAAGGATATTAAGTTGAGTTTGACACTAAATTAAAGTGTTTTGGGAGCATATTCAGGGTTTAAACTATATAAATAGGCATTTAATAAGCATTTTTGGGACCACATTCATTCTTCGTGGTTTTTTGGAATTCGCAGGTGCTCTTGGAACCTAACCCCCGTGAATTTGGGGGGTCCACTGTAAATAAATGTTTCCCCATTGTGACACTCACCTGAATCTGCAGAGTATGACCATAGCTGTAGTCAGAGAGACCAGGGATGTGCTGTAGCCCACTGTGTATAGGGCCTTGACTGATGCGTAGTACATGTCCTAGGATTGGAGACAGAAGGTTAATTGTGCGTGTAAATGTAATAGGAAACTTAAATAAGGTTAAAGAAGATGTACAACTTTGGTGGTGTTGTCATAGAAGAAGCAGACGTCCACATAGTGAGGGACAGGATCAGACCAACCGTCCTCTGTACAATTACGACTGACCTTCCCCATCTCTGGAAGTAAAAAAATAAAGCTGTACTGAAATGCAGCAAAGTGATTTTGAAATAAAATGAGACAGTTCATGTTTTTATTCCACTCACCATCCTCTGGAACTATGAATTCATGGAGGAGTTCTGGACAGTTGACCACGACAACCTCACCAACACTGGCTGCCTGCCAGCAGGTCAGGTTGTCCCACATCCACGGACACGCTGACGGGCAAGAATAACAGAGACAGAAACATGGAGTCAGTGTAACACTCTTATGCAGCATATTTGCTGTTATAACACTGAGGAAATGATACTGACGCAAATTAAATGAAACAAACTGAATCAAATTGAACTTCTAGTAATTGAAGTGGAGACAACACCCATTCATTATGATATCAGTTTTCATGACACCCACAGGGACAAAAACTATTGCTGACACTAAAGCAGCTTTTAAATCATGTTACCCTTACTGATTTATCTCAGTCAGATCATTTTAATATTTTATTTTAGCTAGCTCGTATCAGTTCATGACAAGCATGAGATAAAAAGTACAGGGTATTTTCTATGTGAACTGTTCTTTCTTCGTAAGAATTTAAACCTGATTTTCTTTTTGGTCATTTGGGGGCAGCACAAACAAGTTGTGAACACAGACATCAGCACCTTTCAGGGTTATAAGGTCAGCTTGCTAGCATATAGTTGCTTATTTACAAATCCGGCAGTTAAAGCAACATTGTGATTCATTTAGAGTCGTTCTTCTGGCCACCCGATGAATATTAAGCCTAATATTCAGTCTTATAGCTCTGGTTTTGGCCTCCACCAACTCCCGAGGGAAGTCTCTGGCTCTGCTAAATGCTCCACTGTGTTCACCAGATGCTGGATCTGCTAACTGTGTCTGTCTGGCATTTGGTGATGAGCAGACAGTGTAGAGTGGGTTTTTGGAACTTTGCATAAAACAGCTTCCTGCTCCTGAGAGCAGCGAGAATGAACTAAAACAATAAATTTATGAGTTGATGAGCCAAAAGTCACTATGAAGCCCTGTAAAATCAAAGTAATCAGCCAGCTGAGGCCATTAAAAGGTACTGAGTAACTCCACATGCTCACATTGTTGTCACATTGTCATTGATGAATGGTTGTTGTAAAAATTCTGATTACAGATGCTCTGACTTATGCACACTTGTATTTGCTTTTGCATTGCCACCACCCAATGTAAAAAACAGAAAATGGTTCTTGGCACTGAAAAACTTTAAAGAGGATGTCGAAGATGCAGGTCAGTAGACAGGAGGAGGTGGAAACAAGACACATTTAAAAGGTGCACAAAAACATCAAATAAACAGAGGCAAAAATGAAATGCAACACAATTTTAAATGGAAGAAAATAGGGAAAAACCTGCATCTTCACAGCAACCTTACACTTACTTTCTCTCAGTACTGACCAGTGCACCTCAGCCTCACCTAACCTGAGCCTATCACCTGCACAGATATGACAGGTGCAAGGCATTAAACAATACAAACAAATGATTAAAAAGTCATTTATTGCACAGTTATTTTACTTGACCTCCTCTGCATTTGAACAGTGCCAATTTGCTTGCTACCAAAAATCCTGTATTTAATCTAAATCCTGGATTTAGCAGTTCATGCTCCAACTTCACAGGCAGAACAACAGCGAGAGTTAAAAAAAAACAAACACACTGTACACTTAGTAGGGCCGCCCCCTTTTTAACACACTGTATCTGAAACTGAACTGAGATTAGACTGAAATTAATGATATCACACAAAACCTGTTAATGTTGTAATTGTTACGCTGGGAGACCTGGACCTGGTGAAAACGAAGAGGAGCAAACATTTCACACTTCTGTAATTCTTGCTACAATTAATTAATTTTTATGTATTACGCTGAAAAGGGATGTTATACACAGCAACTGCTGCATTACTGCAGCTTTTGGCAACAATAATTGGTAGTCTGGTAGACTCCATGTTACTGAGCATATTGTCAGTTTTTTATTAGCAACACACACTGTTAACCTCATTGTTACCGAGTACACTTCTCCAATAACACATATCTGAACAGAATATCACTGTTCTCAGCTCACCTTCACCACCCCAGAGGCACACATCAATTTGCTAATGATGTTGATAATTATGGTAAGGTTATAGCAGGGTAATGCAAGAGCTGTAAGGGGTGATAGTTTGTTATGTTAAACCTATGTTGGAGCCAGAAGTCAAGCTCCTATGAGAGTTAATTAGCACAGAATTAGCTAAAAGTTTGGCGATAGCTTATGAGCAGTATACTTGTACACAGTTTAGCAGGTCTACTGGCTGTAGCTAACACTAATGCACTCTAATACAACAGTGTTGCAATAAATCCAACCTTCATGAAAATTATAATGTTCAGGTTTTGTTTTAAGAAAGGTGCTGATTCAAGTTTATGACAATTTTGGAACCATAGTTTGTCGTGATGTTGAATCGTATTGTGTTAGGGGTTTCTAATATTGTGCCCAACCCACTGAGTTTATAAACATGTTTCACAACTGTAATATTAGTACTGTTAATTTTAGGTACCTAACAAACTGACAACTGAAGGTAGAAATTTTAAATTAACTAAATGTGTAGTCATTCCATGCAATGTACCAGACAACTGGCGTTGCACCGTATGTCATTTGTCAGTTTAATCTGAAATTACCCAACCTTCATGTGGTCTTCGTCACTCTGTCCCAAACAGGCTAAAATGAGGTTTCACTTAACCCAGTCCAATCTATTGCTTTATGTTTTGTTTTAATCTGATTCTATTCCTCCACCCCCATTATTACCTGACGCACGCATGCTATGAACTTCACATCCTTTATTTTCAGTGCTGCCCTCACAGTTGTGATTTCTATGTTTTATTCTTTCTGCTTCCATGTTATCTTCAGCCCTTTTCTCTGTCTTTCTCCTCCTCTCTAGGTTTAACCACACTGTTTGTGCTTAGCTAGTTTTATAGTGCTGCAGAAGCAGGTACAAGTCTGATTTTGTGTTGCATCCATTCTGAGTATGCTGGTGCAACTGTGTGTGTTCCTGGACATGTGTGTTTGCAGACCTTTCTCTGTTCTGCTTGGCTCTCTAATTTGTTTTGGTACTGTGTGGTGAGCTGGACACGAAGCCAATTACCAGTTAAAGGGCAAATAGGAGCCAAATGAGCCGCACTGAGCTGCAAAGGTAACCAGCTTAAAAAAAGCACTATGTCTGCATCACTGGCGATCTTGCATGAAACCCTACAGTATATTGAATCCTCTCAGAGCTGCATCACTGGCGATCTTGCATGAAACCCCACAGCATATTGAATCCTCTCAGAGCTACAACAATACAGATTAATTAATACATGCATGCAATAAGATAAATGCACAGAGATTGATTCATAAGATCAACATTCATTTCCATTAAAGCTGATCTGATTGAAGGACTGAATGTTATTTGGTTTTTGCATTCTCACTCATGGTTTGCAACTGTAGCTGAATACTGATGAGAAATATAGAGATAGTTCCTTTTATGCTCTATAGCTAGATGCCAAAGAAGCATTCATTCATTCATTAGCTTTATTAAATGCTGATTTGAATTGAAAAATGGAGCTCCTGGAAAGATCTGCATCTGGATGTGATCGATCTCCTAGAGGTAAAGAAGACCAACAAGGCCCAAAATTTAAGCAAAGCTACAACAACCAATTAGTTTGCTATTTAACTGATTGCTTGATTGGTCTCAATAATATCAGAAAATAGTGAAAAATGTACATTCCAATTGTTTAATATTGATGGTTAAAGCAAATAAACAAAGATATTTAATTCATGATGATAAATTCTTTGCCTAAAAAAATTTGTTGCCTATTCACTTTAACTAACTGTTAACTAACTGTTAACTAACTGTTAACTAACTGATTAAGTGGTTTTAGCTCTAATTCACTCTAAAGTTTAATTTAGTGCACAGTGACATGTTTAGGTGCCAAAATCCAACCACTAATTTCAATGAGATTCATCATGACAGTGGTTTAGTTCAGAAGTAAACACTGTGCAGATCATTTTATAGCAAGTATTCATTTAGCGTTTGCTAAATTTAGCTGGGCGGTGATAACACCACCAGAGAACATTATGTAGCAGTTACAGTACACAAAGTGTGCAGACTAATCTGAGGCCACAGAACCTCAATTAAATATATACTTTAATTTAAAAAAAAATCATAAAATGCACTTTTAGAAATGGATCTTGATAAACCAGAACAAAGTTAAAACAGGCCACCTCTTACTTAGTCCCCCTGTTCTTATTTATCCTTTTTCCTCTTTCTGCTTTTTATCATGCCCCTTGTTGGATTCCTGCAAACCAGGCGTTTTTATTTCCTCAAAAACAATTTGCTGTCAGCAAAAACACTGGGTGGTTCCTTTTAAAGAGGCAGGGATCATTTAAAAGGTCAGGGGAATATACATCACTGCAGGGCATCAAAATAGATAGCTCAATACAGAAATACACAAACTGCCAGAGGAATAGGGGAATTAAATGACAACAGGTGCCTCAGTTTAACTATAATTGCATGCGTCAGCTGAAAGCAAAATGTGTTTGAGTTAATATCTTCGCCAAGGAGGTTATATTTTTACCAGCATTGGTTGGATGATTGTTCTTTTACAGAAAAACCCAAAAAGTAATGAATGGATTTTGATGAGATTTATTTGGAGAGATAGGCTACAGCCCATAGAACCATCCATTAGATTTTGGTGGGTATCCGGCTCATCATTCGAATCCAGGAACTTTGTAAAGGATTCTTCACCACTGTGAAATAGGACCAGTTTTAGTACCTGTGTTTTTAATTCCATAATCAATGCCTAGAATGTTTAGACAAAAATTACAAGATAACATCCACATAAGATCTACTCACTGACTGTATATAAAAGCCAGGCAAACTCAGTGTGATGTCACCAATTGCAAAAAAGCTCAAGTCTGGCTGTCACCATGTTGGTAGTGCTTCACTCCACCTGCTACAGTTAATCCAAAAATGGGAAAACAGGTGGCGCATGAGTGGAGCTTGCTAGACACCTAGAGACACCGCTCCATTGGCGGAACCCTCTCGTCTGTCACCCAAAGCGGCCACACCCTTAATTATCTGTCATTTTTAGCCTCAATATAATTTAAACAGGCAAGTTATTAAAAAGGCTGTAAACATGCTTGTTTCTGCTGTGAAGTTGGACAATTCAGCATTAGAGTCTGTGGGAATTAGCTCCCTTTTGGAGCCAGCCTCAAGTGGCCATTTGAGAAACTGCAGGTGTTAACACCACCACACTGGCTTCATTTCTCAGCCTCAGAGGCTGTCGCTTGGATCTACCACACATCAAAATCTGGTCTGGATCCAAGTAACATATTGGATGTGCTGATCCAGAATGTTCAGATATATATTGGGCTCACAGAAAACTTGCTACTGTAACACAACCAACAAATAATGCTACACACTTGCAACTAACACGAAATTGTAGCTGATTCAGTAGAGGATCAACAAGTTTAACATATCTTAAAATAATCTTTTTCTTGAAAAACTTAAAAGCTTATAGTGAGATCAGTGTGATCACAAATCCTAGGGGTAGGTTTTTATGGTTAAGGCATCATATTATGAGGGTCTAACTATCATGGGAATATTGCTTTTAGGTTGAATGGCATTAAGGGGAAAATGAAATGTCTTGGTGGAGGTTTGCACTCTCTAAATTCTGTCTCGTTTAAATCATACTTTTACTCTGGTGCACCTCAGAGCTTCAGACTTTGTAAATACACTAAAAACCTTAAACACATCCAGTTTGCAGGACTGACAAATTGCAACAAGCTGAACTTTCTGCTCTTCTCCTCTTTTAACTTGTTATCTTACCCCCTAAATATTTAATGTTTCATGTTTTTCTTGTCAGTGAAGCTGTGAGTCCCAGTGCAGTCTGGGAGGTGCAGTCTGTTGTACAACTTTCTAGCATCATGAGGCCTACAGAAGTTATTATTGAAAATCACAAAACATAGGCAAGGAAATAATTGTTTCAAGGAGTCACATACCAAGTTTGTGACTTGGTATGTGACTCCTTGTCCTTTCACAAATGTGAAACCAATTCAGTCTGACTTAACAGGCAGACATTTGATAACGGTTTGTGTTGTATGGCAGCCTTTTGGGGCAATGTAATGTAATACGAACTTGAACTGCTCTCTCATCCTTACATGTTCTTCAATGACCTTTCCAAAACTGATTGGTTAAAGTGAAAAATGCAGGATCGTTAAATATACAAACACGCCTGTTTTCCATCTGTTCCCTGAAAGTTTGATTCTTAGGAGATGCATGACTTTGATTAGCAGGGCTGTGTTTTCTGAGCAACACAAGATGTCAATAATTTAATCACAGCAGAAGAATGGTAACTTCATGCCAAATTTTGCACATGATGTGAAGACACACACAGACACAAACTTATGGATACTTGTAGACACACGCCCACTTACCCACTTCAAGGACATCGCTCGGGTTGTGCAGTGCGATCCTCTCCATGCATTTCTCATGTTCATGTTTAATTATACAGTGCTCAGACTCTGAGGTCACCTGGAGAAAATGCACAAACACACACATCACATTGAATGCTGACTATACTGATACAGTGCACCATGGAGAATAAAAGGCCCTGAAAGCCCAGTATCTTAATTAGCTTTAAGATGTGAACACGGTAATATCCAGAGGTGGGGGACTTGAGTCACATGACTTGACGAGTCAGACTTAAATCGTAAATTTGAGGACTTGAGACTTGCTTGACTAACACAGGAAAAAGTACTTCAAGTACACTTCAAAATATAAAAGCTGTAGGTGCCATTAATCATTCAGGAAGAAAATCCTGTCTAGTTGTTGTTACTGTTGGATGCTTCTGTGCTGCACTCAGGGAAGCTATTTACCCAGGGGTGGTAGAGTTAATGCATATCTGTCAACTTCTCTCCAACTCTCCCTCTCACTTTAAGACCGGTCTCTGTTTTGCTCCCTTAGCTTTCTTGCACACCCCACCTTCACTCTCACCGTGCCATGAAATGTGTCTTATCCCTCTAAGCCATAGCTGACTCATCACTCCATCTCTCTGCCCACCAGTAGCCTACAGTATGAACTCACTTTGGGCCTCGCTGCCTCAATGAGATCATCAACCAACCGTTTATTGCAGTGCATGTGGACAGAATTTTTAAATTTTTGCATAAATTATGTGAAACCTCATTAGTGCTATCTGCTGTTATCTGGTGTAATTCTTCTTTTGGACAGCAGTTTCTGTCTCACCATCAAAGAAAAACAAAACGTTAAAGACTTCACATCTTCTTGCTGTTGATGTTGTCTGATATCATTAAATGAAGCTCACTTTGGCTTTGCTAGAAAGAAAGACCTCTTTGTACCCATAGCAGGCACACATGTTGCTAAGCAGCAGGTACCCAGCTAAGAGCCAATACATACTGTAGGCAAGGCATCCTAGAAATGAGAAATAATTGGTTACAGATGACTAATATCTGTTTGGCATGAGCGCAGACGGCCCTGTATGACGACTGCATGAAATGTGTTATTTATTAATTCATTTATACAGAAACCTGGACAGCAGGTTGTGTGTCTGTGTAATTGGGAGGAGTGAGTATTTTTTTTATTTTACTGTATTTGCAATTGGTACTTGCTAATCCAGTGGTGCTTTGTGCCTGAATTTTTTTATGCCTCCATCTACCATACGCATTCCTGAAGAGTGGGCAGCTGTTGTGTAGAAGTGATCCCCAGCTGTCGCAGACATCCCACAGTGAAGAGTTATGATGTGGGTTTGGGTAGCTAACTCATGGCACACACACACACACACACACACACACACACACACACACACACACACACACACACACACACACACAAACCAG
>NW_018127894.1:3361108-3383743 GCF_001952655.1 Monopterus albus | reverse complement strand
TGGGGTTGGGTGTCTAAACCATTGTGCACACACACACACACACACACACACACACACACACACACACACACACAAACCGTAGAGACTAAATCCTCTGGAGCAGGTTGCACCAGATCTTCAAAATGTATCTGAGTTATAACATACTGTAGGTGTCTGCCAAGTGAAGATTTACACACCACCGAGTTGCACCACACAAAGTAGTTTTTATAGAGAAGTGTAAACATTTACACCCAGGAAGGTGTAACTGCTGCATTAACTGAACCCACTGACAAGCTTTTAGATCCAGGAGTTAAAAACACTATATGAAATATGATCAACATATCTGACCTAAAATTAACACTGGTTAAAACACTGTGTAATAAATATACAAACTATTAGTATTAAATTGACAAACTAATACAATACTTTGTACCTCAGATTACAAAATATTTTTCTAATAATGTCAGGCTACATAGCAGCAGTTAGCTTAGCATAATCTAATCGTGTCATTGTAAACTGTACAAATATTATGGATCCTTCTTTAGTAGTTCTTTTTTGTGCATGTTAAGGTGGTGGTAGGGATAATCACACTGTAGTATTTTTACTGGTAATTTAGTTGTAGTGACTCCATGTAATTTCAGCAAGGCTCTGCCCACATTCAGCCTGAAGAGAAGTCGATTGCAGCTGTGAAAAGTAACCTAAAGTACATTTACTCAAGTACTGTACTTACAATTTTGAGGTATCTGTACTTTACGTGCATATGTCATTTTCTGCTATTTCATACTCTGACTTCACTTTAGTTAGTGGCTTGTCAAAATCAGACTCATTACCAAAATACAGTAATCACTAAATTTGAACTTTTAGTAGTTGAAGCATTTTTGTACCTAAGCAACCTTTTGAATGCAGGACTTTTATTTAGAGCATTTTTTTACACTGTTGTATTGCTACTTTTACTTAAGTAAAGGACCAGAGTACTTCTTCCACTACTGGTCAAAAATGTTCAGTAGTTGTGCAAGTCCTTTATCATTTTATTTTACCTCCTAAAACAGGTATTTTTAGCAGTAGCAAAATAAAAACAAAAAAAGCATTTTAGTTGTTACAACTTCACTTCCTGTTTGCTTTTGGATTTGATGATGTTACAGATGCTAAAGGAAACATTTTACACATTACTAAGATCTTTACTAAGACATACCCTAGATTTTAACGGTGCAGTGGTTTGAAACAAGTCATTAGAAACTATGAATGTCAGTAGGGCTTTACATACAAACTTAGGAATGGACTGATGAAGAACTGGTGTAGCCCAATCAAGGTTCACTGAGAACTGCTCAGGGCTGAAAGAGCTCTAAAACAGGAAACATGACAACACCACATATGGCAGAGAAAAGATCAATACATTTTCTGCTCCCAATTTCTCTCTGAAACAGATGTCTGTCCAGATAAACTGTTTATTTTAAAGCCACAGATTCCTGTTCCCTCCCCAAGGCTATTCTCTGGGACCAGATAACTCAGCAGCTCCCACAGCACCACAGATAATAAAACTCCCATTTGATGCCACAGACCACTGGTACGAATCCATTTGACTCACAATAAGTATATTACAACAGGCGTATCTGCGACATCAGCTACTGAAGGTCAGCTTGAGACTGTACTGTGCAAAGATGTCTGCTGAAGGAATACGTCACATTAGGAACAGTTAGAGAACATGTTTGTGGCTGCAAAGTCACACCATGAAATTATTTTAGTATCTTTAGTAACATCATTAACTGGTACTTTTACTGTTTTTGCTGGCCATAATGAAAGCATAAAGAAATTATCAATATCAGAGTTACAAGAGGAATATGGACCTGCATATAAACCAAAACTGCTCATGTATCTGTGTGGCTTCACGAAGGAAACTGCTGCTGGGCTGAATCAATGCACTGAATATAATTCCTCCCACACATCTTGCACAACTCTTCCATTCTGCGTTACATTTCAATGAGACTGCTAATAAAAGAGAGTTAGAGCAGATGGATAGACACCTCTCTGGTCAGCCAGGCAGCCGGTAGCACTAACACCAGGACCTGTAAACATATGCTGATATGGCTTATGGAGATTTCCTTCCTTCCTAACCAAAGCTAGAGCAGCGAAAGTGGAGGTCAGTGATAAGGACATGTAAACACACCCACACCCTTGCACAATATATAGATATATGCATTCCTGTATATTCATTCCACACATACACACCCACACATGTGCACAATACACTGATGCATCCGCAGAAACTACTCACCAAGGGCAGCAGAAAGACTGCAGTCAGCAGGTAGCCTCTCATTGTCTCCTGTGAAGAGCTTATATTCAAAAGGCTCCACAATGTGCGTGTGTGTGTATGTCTGTTCAGAGGGATGCACTGAAATCGCTCCCCTCACTGCTACAACACTTCACCATCAAAGGCTCTGAAATACAACAAGCAGAAGGAAAAGAATGAGAACCAACAACACCACAATAGCATCAGTTAGGCCACGCTGTTTTACTGTGTTGTTCTATTTGTAAGAACCATACTAAATAAAACTTTAGGTAGATGTATGTTGTGATATAGTATGATATTAATATGTAAAACATTATAATTATGTGTCTTGGAAAATTTAATATTGAATAAATGTAGTTAAAATAGGTACTTTTCTGAGATGCTCCTTTATTTCTAGTAGAAGCTCTTGTCCGTAGAACAATTTTCACTATTTTCTGACATTTTATAGATGAAACAACTTATGGATAAAAGGAAAGATTAATTGGTAATTAAAAAAAACACCAGAGCCCTACAAAACAAATTATTTCTGCATCATTTCCAATCAAACGTATTATTGTATAAAAAAATGTTTTATTAACGTTACAAACTATAAAGCCCTGATGTCTGCTGACATCAGCTCTACTCTCATTGTACTGCCCTTCAGTGGGTCTGTATCATTTCATATCCATGCCCCTGGTGCACTCATAAACCTTCAAATCACAGAGGAAATTTTGTTGTTTGTAACATCTGCAAACTCCAAACTAAAGCAGAAACTTGAAACAAAAGTATGGGTTTATGAAGGACAAACAGATTCTAAAGGCAAGATATCTTGAAGAATCAGATTTCCTTTAAGACAAGACAACGTACGCGCCATGAGTCAGACTTCAAAACAGCCTCCCCAACTCACCTCACTTCCTGTCTTATTCAACCACAGAGCTTTGTGAAAACACAATGATTCACTGCAAACACAAAGCACACACTGGCCAGCACCAGCAGAGACACACAAGTTAATTCATACACACAGACAAATTCCGCTCTGTATCTGTTCCTGCTAGTACTGAATCCAATTATTTCCAAAGCATCTCTCAGATGCTTTATCAAGTAATAGGATGGACCATGCTCAGAGGAGAATCCCAGAGATATAAGGCAGTACAAAACATGTGGTATAGGGCAAAAACCACACAGTCAGGATTAACATTTAAACTGACACAATCGAACATGACATTAATTAGCACTATTGCTCTTCATCTCTTTAGCCCAAAATATCACAACAGCCATGTTGCTGGAGGCTGCAAATCCAGTTAAAAACCCAGCCTCTGGTATTTGGAACAAATCACTGTGACTTTGGTATTGACAAAGCTCTGGTGCAGGAAACAGCAGAAGGGCTGACCATCAAACTGCCCTGACAGCACGAAAACAAGAGCATCATTGCTTTGCTCAGCACTGGATACATGTGAGTCACTTGGAAACCTGAATCCTCAGAGATTCAAATGGTGTTCCACCTGTTTTATAAAAGAACTCCAGGAGAACATAAGGCAAGACACAACATGGATCTGTTTTCAGTCACTATAATCAGCTGTTAGATACAACTGACAAAAAAAAGGAAAAAACGCACGTACACACAAAACGCACACACACACACACACACACACACACACACACACACACACACACACACACACACACACACACACACACACACATAAAGCAGAATCGACCTGTGATAGGAAGACTGGGAAACATGCACTAAAATTAGCACTAGGTTGTCAATCAGCCGCAAAATTGTATGTGTGTGCAAATGTGTGTCTAGAGATGCAGAAGAACAAACAGAAAAAATGGAGACGTCTTTAAGTCTGAGCACCAGCTTTAATGATTTTCCTCCATTGTCACAGATCTGTCTCCACATATCAGTTTCCTCCTCATGTGTGCTGAACATCTGAACATCGTGGCGCATTAATTTGTTCTCAGTTCAAAATGATCCCCGTAAGACACGAGCACGCTTCCAGTTAACCCAAATACAAGTCTTTTAATGCCTGTAGTGGATTGCATGTCTGTCAGCGCGCACTAACAGCCATCTAAAACAATTCGTTCTGTGTCATAACCATGTAGTATATAGTCATTTAAATATCAGCTTTCAAAATGCCAAGTGGTTTGTATGGAGAGAAGACAAACAACAACCAATCAGTGACAAATGATCTTTCCCTTGGTGCTGCAGAATCAATAGGTTAATTTTTGCACTGCCTTTTCCCATTATTCCTGCATTCACAAATGTTTAATTCATCGGTGCACATGGGTGACCTTCGCTTTGCAGATGGAAATCATCAGCTTAATCAATGGTAAAGCATACTCTCACTCGAAATTCATCCTACTGTCATTTAAGAAAAATAGGACTTCTTGGCCATGCAGCGTTCAGCGAAAGGCTTCATAACTGATTAGCCGCAGCGAAAGCTAAAGATTTTAGTAAAACCGCGCAGAAATCGGCGTGGAAAACAAGTCAAGAGGAACTTACCGATGCGTAATTTTCAGAGTCGCAAATATCTACACGTGAAGCCATCGATATCGATGGATCCCCGTTGTGTTTTGTCGTGAATTGTTTCACTGAATACCTTGTTTTACTCCTAAGATGGTTATCAGCACGTCTTTAAAACGACAGGTGTCGGTACTGCTGCAGCTGCAGGACGCACTCACCGCGTTGGCTGCTGCTGCTGCTGCTGCTGCGGCACCTCGATGTGGTGGAGGAAGAGGAGGTCGAAGATGGTGTCAGTTCCTACGCTATGGCACCTCGTCAGACAGAGGCAACAGTTTAGTCTACAAATGTAGGGACACAGCTGGAAGAGAAGGGGGTCTTACAGAAGTCTCAACACTGAGATGATGAAATGAGAGGAAATATAATCTTACATCTCTTCGCATGTCTGGGACTTGAACTATTCATAAAACTCTGACGTGTGCGCTTGCGACTCTCAGACGCTCCAGAAGGTCCGGTTCCCTGCTGGGTGCCATTTGTAAGGCGCTGAGTAGGCCGATGATATGAGCGTGTGACTCACGTTTAGCCAAAAGTTTAACATCTGAATTCCTGCATGTGTTCCACAGAAATCCAACACGCCATGCCAGTCAAGATGTACTGTGACAGTTTAGCCTACAAAACCAACTGTATTCCCATGGAAGTGAGCTATGGTGTGGTGGCCACTGTAACTGGCAGACCTGTTTACTTTCAGCACCACAGACAGAGACCGAGCAATGGCCTCAGGGCATGAGCGAGACGCAAAACCTCAGCTTAAATCTACAGCAGCATTTGATCTGCAAACACCTAAACAGCCATTTCGGTCTCAGTACTGAGCGCTGCTTTAATTAAAGCTTGACAAGATTGCTGTGATAGGGAGATTTCTGAAGCGAATCGTGGGATGAAGGGACTGAACATTTCTTCTTGGAAAGCCAAACTACTACAAAGATATGATAAAAAAATGTGTAAAATGACCACAAACGCGATGCAAAACCACTACAAAAGGCATGCAAAACGACAACAGAGAGAAATAAAATGACTACAAGCCAGATGCAAAACAACCATAAACAGATGCTCATTCAGTCTGGGTGTCTGCTCCTGTGCTAAAGAGGTGGGGGACCTTTCATATGTGTTCAGGGGCCAGATTTCTTATTACAGTCCATGCTGTGAAATACAAACATAAGTATATCTGTCAGTCACATATACTGAATAAACAACATAACTATTAATAGTTTAGTTTTTTGCCGTGACCTATCAAGCTTTAAACGTGAGCCCATTCAGTTTCAACAGTTAATCCTCACCAGGATCCAGGGTATAGTTCCACTACTCCTATGTTTTGAGTGCAGCATGACACAGAAGTGATTGATTACCCAGCTGGGGCCTTTTGATTTGGCCACAAATCAGTGAGGTATTAAAAGTATTAATCCTCGCCATGATGTGGATGTTCTTATAGAAAATAGAAATAGGAAAGCCCACAATAACTTCACTGAAGACACTGGCCCTCTCAAAACAAATTAATTGGGGAAAAGAAAAAAAATCATGACTTCACCTGATTGGATGAAGGGCTGTGACGCATGTTTTCTGCCTTTCCCGGAACATTTTAATACCGATCTGCCTCAAGGACATGGAGATGCTGCCATTGAGAGAAATTCAGAAATTCTCTGTCACTGCAGACAGCATTCTGTAGGCTATTTTGTAGCATAATAGCAGGCAAGACAACGATATGAGCCTTGTTTCCATGGCAAACACTCAGCTGCATCTTCTAGTGTTTTGGCTCTCCAATTCTCCATGAACTTTAGACCAAGAAGCCAGTCAGAAGCGATATCACACCCGTGTGATAATTAGAACTGTGTGTGGACAGGGTAGCAAGAGAATAAGACAAAAACTCTCATTTTTGTTGAAACATCTCCACAGTCAGTGTCTTCCTTGTAGCCGTGGAATACAGGTATGTATTTGTTCAAGGACACAGTCACACAGATGACAGATAGTAAAATTAATACCTTTAATAAAAGTCTGCCAGCATCAAGGATCAAACCAGAAACCTTGTTAATGAATGTCTGGCTACCAAATTAGACCAGAATGTGTTGTTTCATGTGCATGCAAGTTTTTACAGCAACCAAATACTACAGCTGGTTATTTCATCCAATAATAAAAACACACAGAGCCTCAGGATAGTACGCGGGTAGAAAAAGACGGAGACTAGGGGCTGTTTGAATTTTTAGGATATTTGTAATGTGGACAAATTAAATGGAAACCCTTTTTCACAGAGAGACTGGAAGTCAAAATAAACCATACTGTTAGTTAACCTTATAAATAATGACACCCAGTAAACAACCCTCTACAGGATAGCAACAACAATGGACTGGAATTTAGTATATACTACAGTAACTAGAAATGATGTGCGACAAATCTGTCACATTTTACATAATATGGGGACCCAGTTGTTGAGGATAATGGTACAGGGATGGGTAAACAGGGGCACAGGGTGTGATGGCTAACAGTGGTAACCAGAACACAGGGAAAGGCACTAGTACAGTAAGTGATAAAGGAACAACGGGAGCAGGCGAGGACACGTAAGTGTAATGGCTAGTACTGAGACAAACAACAGGAGCACAGGTAAGTAGGCATGATGGCTGGCTCAGGTGTAAGTACAACAACACAGATAATATGGTGGCTCATGAAAGTACTACTATACAGGTGATAAGGATCACGGGGATATATAAAGGCAGACGTATGACAAGCTAACAGGAGCTTCACACAGAACATAGACTACATGTAAGAATGGCCACCGACAAGCTAGAGTAAGGGACAAGCTTAGTCACAGTCATGGGCATTGTAGTGGTAATCCAATCCAGACCTCAGAGTCAAGTCCTGATTTTCAAAACTCATAACTCAACTTGAACTTGAGCACTTGGACTCAAAAGTTGTAGATTGACTTTTGTTTTTGTAATAGGCCATACTAATTTGCCATAAGATATTGATATTAAAACCCATTTGCTAGCGCTATGTCGTTATCAGGCACGCTTCCATCAAAGAACACACTCCTCATTACTAAGTAGCGTGTCTCTGTGCTTGCGAGTGCATTGGTTTGGCTATTGTGTCACACATGGTAAGTAAACTCCTTTTAAAATGATAAGAACTATGGTCAGTTGTGTTTAATGTACAGTAGACCCTGACTCAGACTCAGGTAATGAGGACTTGACTTAAATTATTCTTTGGTGAACCGGACATGACTCGAACCAGAATACTGGGGACTTGAGATTTAGGGTCTCGACTAAAACATTGGTATGACATACCAGTATGTACTGTACAGTAGATACCTCTTCACCTTCAGGTTTGGTGACCTTTGCCCTCCATTGCAAGGCATGACTACTTTTATTTAGTGCAAATCTTTTGCACATCACATACCTGCAGCTTTTACAAGACATCTTGAATGCAGTGTTATTGAAGCAGGTATAAATATTTAAGGCTCCCTGTGCAGTATTTTAACATCGACAAACATTAGCACCAGTAATGTTGATAAATTACCATAATTACTATAAATAAAGAGACCACCTCCAAGATGACTGGCAGCTTCAACTGGCCTTTCTGCTCCATTTCGTGCTCTACAGGGTTAAGATTTCACAGGAAGTCTGCTGGATTGCTTTGTGGCACAAAAATTTTAAAAGAGGAGGAGGAAGAGATGGAGGAAGCCACTAATCTTCTAGCACAGAAGGAGCTAATGTTTTCTCGCAATGGCAGATGGTGAGATGAACACATGGCTGATGAAAATTTCTCAGTTCTGTTGCGAGCTCTCGCCCTCTCTCTTGCTCTTAAAAACAAATGCATGTGGAGAGATGCCAGCAAGTTTGGAGGGAAGATTGGGTGCAGCATGGTTTATGGGAAATGTGTCCTTAATTTTATGAGGCATGAGCACTAACCAATTGTAAACAGTTCTGCTATGCAAGATGAGTTTCCCTGAAAATTTTCTTATTTAGTCTTGTATTTTGGCCAAAATCTAAAAAAAAAAAAAAAAAAATTCAACAAAATGCCTCTAAACCAGTTTTAAAGTTCTTTGTCAACTACACTTAAATAGTACAACAGATTTCTTCTGTGAATGGGGTTGCTAACCAGATTACTCCTGGACACTAACTTCAACTACAAATTACAACAGTAATCTGAAAAGGGTATATTAAAGTAAATATTTAACACGTGGAATCTTTCACGATCTTTAAAGGGTCTTCCAGAAGCTTTTGTTCCAAAGTTGTCAATGTCAGTATGCCAGAGCTCAGACCTCCATTTTATTCCTGACGGCTTTATTTAAAAGCTTGTGACGGGCTTGAAAGTGTGGCTGGCAGCGCGGATTGACTTCTCAGAGCATGCTGATATAATTTCAGGCTGTCAGAGAAAGAAAAAAGCAGTTCAATAAAATGATTTGTAATGGAAGATGTCATCATGAGGGCCTTTCATTAGTGTGGGGGAGGAAAATGACAAATCACGGTAGGGGATATATGAGTGTAAGAGCGTGAGTGTTTGTTGTTAGTTACCATGTTCTGGTATCTCCACTGTTGCAATCCTAAGCAGTAGTACATTTAAAACAGACAAGGGAGTGCTAGCTACAATTTGTGTAACAACAATACAAAAGATATAGAAACAATCACTAAGAAACCAAGGGCATTCTCTTAGATGGAACAGACAGTACACAAAGTTGTACACAGATGAAGACAAATGGAAAACTGCTATCCTAGCCAATGAGCAAGTTTTGGGTTAGCTCACCAGCTACAGCAATTCATCCACTAACCCTGCAAGCTTTCGCATCACCAGGTTACTTGTGCTGATTCATTTTGATACATCACTTTTTGATTTTACCAGGCCCTTATGCTGCAATTGCTGTTAACATAATGATAGGTGTGACCAAACCAGAGCTGAAATCTTAAAACTTTAAAAATCACTGATTTTGCATACAAAAGTTGAACTTGAGGCTGTTAATGTTCATGAAAGAGGACCCGTTGCTTACTTGCCTGTATAACTTTTGTGGAAGCACTTGTAATCTGCTTTTCAATTTTACCACTTTTAATCTTTACTAACAACAGTGCTTTGATTTTTTAGAATCATGCAAGTTTAGCACCTGAAACATTTGATTTATATCACTTTACTCTGTTGTGGTTCACAAAATATACAGGCTTTAGGTGGAAAACAAATGACTGAGTGTCACAGACAATAAATAACAACAACAACAAAGTGATAGCAGGACTTTTTTTTTTTTTTTGGAAATAGTTGTGACACAGAGAATCAGAGCAATATTCTTTAGACGTGAAAACCAGAAGTCAAACTGTTTAGATAGCTGTAATTTTATATACCGCATGGGTCTATTTATTGTAAAACAGCGTAGCATTGATGTCTTTGTTTTCACCACTATGACTTTTATTTCTTAGTCACTGCCTTGCTAATGGAAGACAACAGCATTATAAAGTCTTTCAAATGGCGTTTCACAGGTTGTGTCTAAACCTAATGGTTTGTTTGGAACATTACGTGTCTTCTGAACACATTAAAGTTGAGAAAGAGACAATTAAGGATAATTCCCACACCCAGTCAGTGAATAAGCACACTAAATGCATCTGAATCAAGATGAAGAGCAGAAAACCATTAGTATCTGGTGATGACAGTCACTGTGAGCAAAACTAAAACATTGTTCTGTCACAAGGAAGGTGTGTTAGTATTTCACTCCTTTGTCAATCATACCATCCCCCCTACAGCAGGAGAGTAGTTTATTCAGTTTCTCTTTTTTTTTGTCAAGATTTATTTGACTACTGGTCATTCTGAACATTTACTTACAACATCCTCAAACACATATGAGCAACAATATACAGTTGCTTAGCTGATTAATAGTTGCCATGTGCATTATACAGTAGCTGCCACTCATTCTGCTTTTACAGCTAATTATAAGTTAGCCAGCTGCCTGACCTCCCAGCTCTGATCAAGCAGATGGAGCTTTCAATACGCTACAATGACCATTTGGCCTGCTCCGATGACAGATCGCATGAATCTCCTGAGCCTACTTTACAAACTATGACTTGGTGATCCCAGCATATTCATTTTAGTAATAAAAATATTTTGTAATGATCATTTCAGGGAGTGGGGCTGCAGAATATTTTGGCTCTGCTGTATTTGTGCCCAGTTTTCATCTGCAAATGGCTAGTCATGCTAGCTGCATGAGTAAGAATCAAGGATTTGGCATTCACATACATTATAGCATCCACGGCCAACAGATTTGCTGCTATGGACAGTGTTTGATTTCTGCACTGCTGTAATTAATCCCTTTGATTTGAATGATATGCTGTGTGATAACTATTGGTGCAAGACCCTCCAAAGAAAGGGAGGAAGAAACAAAGACAGTCTAGCAAAATAATTACTAAATAGCACAGATTCAGTCAGTCATATACAATATGTACAAGTGAAGTGAAATGCTCCAGTTGTCATGGAGACCAGTAGTCTGAGGTGCTTTACTGTACATATACAGTTTTAATCAATTATGTGCAGAACTGAGCTGTCAGTTTTATTTTTTATTTTTGATTTGTTAGACCTCAAAGCAGAGTCTTATATTGAAACTTTCAGTACCCAGACCATCCATCATTCATTTGGTTGACAAAATACCAATATATTCACATCTCCTTTTAACTGGAATAGTCCAGGTTTATATATATATATATAGGCCAAGTTATTCCCATATGTCAGACAAAGGGACCCCTACATGTGAGATACTGCATATAAGGACGATTAAAGCACAAGGAAAATAAATTACTGTGGTTTCACAGAATTTTACTGCCTACTACAGCAAGTTTGCTGTAGAGAGCACAGCAGGGAATTAAGGTACTGAGGTCAAGTCAGGTGTGCTCCAGATTGTGAGACACACACAAAGCCACCATAGATCACTCTGATGGGGCAACAAACAGGGAGGTTTAAGTACTGCCATTTAATACAAAGTCCCATTTTAGTGCTTGAAACTGATGAAGTCTTTATTTAGTGAACTCAGTGATCAACAGAATGATGCTGGAGCCATTTCATGTGCTGAAAAGAACAGGTAACCAGCTCTACAGATAGGCAGAGACACAGGGACATACTGTTTCTGCAGCCTAAAAGCCTGCACTTACTCCTGTTCTGACACTTAAGAACTTAAAATCAAGATGCAATAATCACCTGCATCCTGGTTACATAATCAAACTTGCCAAAGAAACTGGAAAGGTGGATACTGGTGATGATTAAGAGCTCTATAGACCTTTAAAAAGGAGTAAACCTTAGAAAAAAGATCCTCCTAGAGTGAAACGTTGAATCACTACCAGCCCACCAAAGAAGGAGAGAACTTCAAGTTCAGATTAAATGGACCAATATTTAAAGTCCTGACTTTCATTTTTCATCACAACAACGGTACACAGCTATGCAAGCACACAATGTAAATAAACACATTCAAATGCAATAGAATTTTATATTTTGTTGCTTCTGAAAAATAATCTGCATAATGATTTTTATTTTGCACACACTAGAACCAAGAAACAACCTTCAAGTTCTCAGTAGTTGACAATATGTGAAAGAACGTGCTACACATCTATTAGGCTGCATGTGAAGAGACCAAGAAAAGCCAAGCAATGCACAGGATTTGAACCTTAGTTTGGCAAAGTAGTTACCTACTTACCTTTGCTTTCCTTTTACCCAAGGCAAAACACGGACACAAATGAGTCCCCCTCCCTTTGCCTCTGTATATACAAAGCAGACAGACTGATTAGTCAACACATGATATAAATACTGTAACTTTTGGCACCAGCTCATTAGATCAGTGACAGTGCTTCCACCTGTAAATGCATGCTTTAGTAGAACCCGGGGTATGGCCGCCACCACATTAATCATGTATGATTAAAAACAGCCTTTCCTTCATTTTTTATGCAGCACATTAAATGTGCAAGTCTGTCTCACTGCCAGTCCAAAACAAGACATTTCCAGTTTTGTTTAGTGAGTTTCTGAACAGATGTGTATAAGCTTAGGTGTTACTGAAGTACTTTGCATTGTCACAGCATTAAAGGCACTTCATTAAATCTTAAACTTGAGCCTAATGGACCCATGTGGTGCTTACATTTCAGTAACAGACAGAGAACTTGGGAAAACATTTAAGCACCTTAGATCAGAATACTGCTTTCCATTAGTTTTAAGCAAGTCTACTTGTAGCGATCATTTCTCCAATAAAAGGACAGAAAATGATCTCTGGTTGGTACTAAACTCAATAAAGGGAAGCTTATATACAGATTACTAATGTAGTTTGATTTGTAAATACATTTCACTGATAATAGAAAGGCTTTCTAAATATTTAATGGACAGACAGGCCCTGTATACAACATGAATACTCAACGTAGCTAATCCCCTTTGACATTGGGTGAGGCAGGGTATACCCTGGTTGGCAGTCCATCACAGAGCTGACAGAGACAACCATTCAAACAAGCATTTTAGAGTCCTCAGTTGATCCATCCTAACCTGCATGTCTCTGGACTATGGGAGGAAGCTGGAGAAAACCCACACAGGCACAGGGAGAACATGCAACTCCACACAGAAAGGCCCCAGTCAGCTGCAGACTTGCTGTGAGGTGACAGCAAATACCGTATCACTGTGCCAGCCCGCTGCCTCAGCGCTCACCAGAAATAACTACATCAGGTCTGTGATGTTAAAGCCAAAATCATGCAGCACACTGAAGCAGTCACACCTCAGCCATTCAATCATAACTCCCACGATCAGTTTGCCACAGCAACTTGGAGCCGTGTAGGTTTGTATTTTGAAGGGTACAAAATGACCACCATTTCAATGACACAGATGTTAAATGATAGAGTTCCTGAAGAAAACTGACAAAGCTCTCAGCTGTCAGACTGGTGTCAGATTAATGGAGCCTATAGATACAAGTTAATTTACTGTTTGTCTCTGTTTGTTCTTGTGTGGGCGTCACCAAAGGTTGGCACCTGTCCCATCTTGTACCGTGTGGAAGTCAAGCGAGGTCATCAGGCCGAGGTCATCTGTCAGACTGTGTCAAATTTCACAGTCCAGTCTGCGCTGGACTGTGAAATCCAGGGAAGAAGATACTGTGACACATAGGAAAAGGAGAAGACAGAGACATGAACAAAAGCTCAAGGTGAGAGGCTGAAGAGACCAAAATGTTTGTGGCAGAGATTCTTTTTTGTGAGATTTTAAAGGTGAAAGTGCCAGGAAATTGACGATGTCCTCAGTCTACAGGAAGGAACTTTTTACAGCTTTATTTGTGATACCCTGTACTTTGGCTGCACAACATATTTCTGGACTTGAACAATGACAAAAAAATCACAGGAAGGTGTTTGACTATTCAAGTTTATAAGAAGACTTCAGGCAGTAGCAAAAGGCAAAGCAAACAAAAGCTAGACTAGAAACTAAACAAGAGGAACAGTAGACTAAATACAGAACATACCTTCAGACATAAAAAGCTAAACTAAGACCCAGGAATAAAGTGACTTGACACAAACCATCTAAAGACATTCACACTCAGAAAACACTTATTGCGTACAAGTCTCAATGGTCTGGGCCCAAAATATATTAGATATACTGTATGTTTGCTGAGTACAAGCCTAGCATGTGTCTCAGATCTGCAGGGACTGGTCAGCTCGTGGTGCTCAGAGCTCGACCCAAATAGGGTGAAAGTGCTTTTAGTCATTATGTTGCCTACAGCTGGAACCAGCTCCCATTAGAACCTGGACCTGCCCCAGCTGTAGCCACTTTTAAAACTAAGCTAAAGACTGTTCTTTTCCCCCCCGGTTTTAATTAATATTTCTTAATTCCACCCAGTATTGCACTTTATCTGCTTCTATTTCCATCCATCCATTATTCATGCCTTCATTGTGCTGTTAGCTGACTGTGTAGACACTGATGTTTGAAAGTTTTCAGGAGAACGTACATCCATGTCTGGCGTAAATCACTCAGAGGTTAGTCTTGGGTAGACGGAAGTAAAGGGGTACAAGTTTATTGAGAACAATGAAAATCAACAGTTTGCCACAGTTATCCTAAGGGTTGTAAACATAATCATAGTAATCATAGTAATCATATTAATGTATATAAACAAACAATATTTCTTCAATTAGACATCAGTCTCATGCTTCTCCTGAACCAGCTGGACAATGAGGAGCCTTGAGATTTCCTAAGTTCAATCAAGTTGAACTCAACACAAAGCAAAGGACGTGGGTCATTTTGCAACTAGAAGAGAATGTGTCTCACCCTGTTTCAGCTACACATGAATGAGAGGTGACTTCTGGTGTTGCATGCACCTTTACAGTAGTCTTGTTTGTTAAATACTTGTACTGTACTCCATATCAAGCATTATTAGTTTAAAATTAGAGCAAGTTGATGAGAAAATGAGTATACGTTTCAGATTTTCAGGAAGGACATTGCACGGGGTGAAAAATAAAGCAGGAAAAAGTTAACTGACTTCTGAGTGGTGAGGTTTTGATCTGGAGCCACAGGCAGTCCTGTCCTAACCATCTGCTCAGCACTGAGGGCCGGACGGCTGTCAGCACATTGTGCCCCTGATTGCCCTCCTGTCCATCTCTCTCTCTCTCTCACACACATACACACACAAACTTCCTCTCTTTTTTCTTTTCTACCTCCTCCTCTCTCCTCTGCGCTTGTTGCCACTCCAGCTGGTGGGTTTCGGTGAGGGCTGTCAGATGCTGAGCTCCCTGGTGCGGAGGCGAGGAGTGAGAAGAGGACGAATGGATGAATAAAAGATCACAGGCTAGCTATCACCCTATTCTGTTCTCCACTGGAATAAAAAAAGCCACCGCCGTGTTGGAAAACCATGTGTGAGATGAAAGGTGAGAGCAAGAAACAGAATATATGCAGCTTCAAAAAACATACAGTAAAAACACTTCAAAAAAGATTCTTCAAAGGTCTTTTGCATAAGGCAAACATAAAAACTGTAATGATTTTTTTATTGTTGTTGAATTTTAGCATGCAGCATGGTTGCTGTGTCACCTCAGAAATGAACAGATACAGCTCTTTTCTCCTTCCCTTCAGTCCAAAGAATAAAGAATAATACATGCCATGCAACACTTCATGCTAACCACTCCGTTCATTTTATTCCTAACAAGGCTTCAGGTGTCCTGTCCACCAGGGGATCTTTGAAGCTCTCCAACAACAAAGTGGGGAAAAAACACATCTTCCCGGGTGATCACACAATTCACACACAAGAGCTCAGTTCTCTCCACCTGTACTCCCCTCAGAATAAAAGGGAAAGTAATTGTGTACTTTTCCTCGCCCTGAGGTCCAAAACATTTTATCCCCATGGTTGAACATGGAGCTCACTGTTGTAATTAGCGGGGTTAATATCCCAGGCAACATCTCTAAATTAAATCTCTAACTCCATGGCAATGTGGCTGAGTGATGCACCTGTTCATAGCAATTACAGATGCAGCCTGGGAGTGTGCTAGTAATGAGCTGGGATAGTCAAGGTTGAATCAATGTAAAGGCATATCCCACCACTTTGCCAGTAATGTTTTTTATCAGTCTTCATGGGAACTGAAGTCAGCTTCCAGGAAATTAAGCCTGGTAGTGGATTTTTTTTTTTTTTAAAGCTAGATGACATTCATCTTAAAGCTGCAGAATGTTTGGTTGCCACACTGAACATATTGCTATATATTTTGGTACAGACATTCAGCATCCCCAGAAGATGGAATCTGCTGATTTTAAGGATTCACCTTACTTTTCCTCTAGTGTCACAATGAGGCTGACGTCTTTGGTTTTGGGTGAATATCTTGCCCTGCAAGTCTTTAGATGATAGATTCCTGGCTTTGGCAATCATCTGGCTTTTCATCAGGTCAAAATTCAATGTGTCCAATATTTGGTTTATAACCAAATTCTTGCCAACATTGGGAAAACATATACTTCTACAGTAATCACTTCCGCTGTCTACACAGTTGATATAAGGGCTTGTGTTTTACTTGCACTAATCGTGGAATCTCAGAGTGTATCTTTCTGCTTCAAGCCTATTTCCCTGCTTGGGCTCTGAGCACTTCCAAAACCTGGTTGACCTAACACTCAGTACTGCTCATGTTATGACTTCTGGGTAGACACGATGTAAGACTGTGTTAAACCTGAAAAGAAAAAGGGGAAGACTTTTCAAGGGATAATTCTTAAGAATGTTTAAGTGAAAGTCTTTGTCCTAAAAGACCTCTTTTTCATTTGGCAGTTGAGAAATGCTCACATGAAACTTGGAAAAAGGGATTTCTCAGCTGTAGCAACATGAATATACAGTGTTTTGTTATCATTCATGATCTAATGGGAAATGTGATCACTGAAGCACTTCCAATCTACAGTTAAGTTTTCGGTTTGTGTTATGGTGTCATAAAAAGCTCTCGGTGTATATTTAAATGTCACTCATTTTGCATTGACAGTCTCCCTGTATTTAAATGAACACCGTCACATCATAAAGCTTTTCTGTATCCAGTCCGTGCTGACGTATCCAGCGCTCTCAGATCCCCTCTGCCAATTTTCTCCTACCCTTTGAGACTGGCTCTCAGTGTAAGTATGTGCTTAGACAAGATGGCCTTCTGTACTAATTGAAGTCAATGACACAAGCTGCAGGGGTGCGTGAACAAATTGCATCTCCATGGAAACACATGCTGGCAAGCGTGTTCACTGAAGATCTTGCAGCTCTACATTGGAATTGCTGTATACACTCATCTGAAGCCCTTCACCATGAGTGAGAGCTGGGGGGCGACCAGCCCCAGACGCAGACAGGGAGAGTCTTGTTGTGTGTTTGGTAAAACACACCCCTCCTGGAAAAGACTCAAACACAAAACATGATGTATCTATGACTCACCTCAAATGAGGCATGTCCGGTAGAAAGATGGGAAAACTGTATCAGGAGAGAGAAAAAGCAAAACAAAGCACTGTAGCAATTATTCTTCTTGTCAGTGCAGGAGATGAGGCAAAGAGTAGACATACAGGAGAACCTCTACCTTATGTGTTATGGTAAATTCTGTGACCTAAATCCAAAAAGTGTAGCAGCAACAGGTTTCATTTTGTCACTTCTGCCTATGTTTCCACTCTCACAAATAAACTTTTAGTCTCAACTGAGAATCGAACATGGACAAGACCACTAAAAATGTAAATTTGAGCATCTGCAGTTCATTGACAGCTGGACAAACGCCATCTGCTGAGGTAAATTATGTGAGATGATTAGAAGCTCCAGAACAGCTACAGAATTCAAGGATCCGGTATCTGTCTTATACTTATGTTATTATTACTTAAGTAAATAAGTATAAAAATGATAAATAAGTAAAAAAAATTAACTAAAAATAAAAATATCTGATAATTCAGACAAAGATAAAACATCAAATGATCTGCTGGCAACAATCTAGAACATGTGCTGAATTTGTTTCATGAACCGCTGTTCTCCAGGTCAAGAAACACAAAATTCTTTCTTGTGTCCATTAAGTCAAACTTGTATAAAAATGTTACTGGATCCTTGAATATCAGTCTTGTGGATATAAACTGTGTCACCTTCTTGTCTGTGACCACCATACAGAAACCTTTCCTGGGTGTTATGCCCGCCTGCAGCTTGTGATCCACTCTAATCACTCATGTGAAGGGTAATGTGCTTGTTTCCCTTCACGTTCAACACCTAATGATAACAGTAAAGGCCTGATGACCTCGCTTGACTTCCACACGGTACAAGATGGGACAGGTGCCAACCTTTGGTGACGCCCACACAAGAACAAACAGAGACAAACAGTAAATTAACTTGTATCTATAGGCTCCATTAAGCACTAATTGCCAGCATTCAGAATGATGTATTTCTAAGAAGGAAAGCTTGTGTTGATTATTAATTCAAGGTTATATTAAAATATGCATACCCTAGCACAACACATGTCCTAGACAGCACAGATTTCCCCCATGGACTCTCACAAGAAATCTCAGCCTGCAGCAGATGTTAAAGCGGACCTGTAGATCCAAAAACAGAACTGTCTGACAAAAAGCAGCAAGCAAGCAAGTTCTTCATCCAGACAAAACAATGGAGGAACCGCTCATGGATGAATCTTTTGTGTCACTGACTAAACATACTCCCACTTTCCACATCTTCACCTGGTCAATGTAAAAGAACAAACTGGCCAAGAGCAAGTTTGTTCTTTCGAAAATACAGTTATCACTTTGTGCCGCTTGAGTCCAACAAGTGTAAAAACGTGGTATATTTGTTATCATGCCAATAAAGCAATTTCAAGGAATGCTGTAAAGAGAGCACGATTCAAAGTGTGTGAAGATTTATGTGTCACTGGTTTTAAAAAAGACTTTTCAAGTTGAGACAACACAGTTAAAATAATCTGATTTAGGTACAGTGTGTAAAAATTAACCAGAGATTCACTTTCAGTCTCTACAGTTCATACGAACTGGTCTGTTCCTGCAGAGCCACATCCTCTTTCTATGTGCAACCGTGTGGCTGCTTTTATATGAGAATTCAAGATTTCCCCCCTCAAGCTTTAGACACCATCATCTTGTCTTATGTTACTTTAAAAATAACGTCTCTGATCTTTTGAGATGTTGTGGGCAGAGGTTGCTCTGAAAGAGTTGCCATGGAAACAGTGGCCATCAAGCTACCATTTTGCTATCTACGTCCAGATAGAAGAAAGGCTGTAATAAACAACTATGCAGCCTCCCCTCCCCCCTCCTCGCTGGCTCTTTCTGATCTATATGCAATTTAAACTGATGGGGATTTGTGGGCGTATCAACTGGGGCAAAAAGGAATAAACATGACCCAGCTGCACTTATCTAAGCATGTACTCAGTCATATAAGCACATATACATAGAGGATATATTTACTCTCTCCTGCATTTCTTCATCTGTTTCAGTTAACGAACACCCTGACAGATTGATATCTGTGCTCAAATACACTCATCATAGCATCTCTGACAAGGCTGGAAGAGATGCTGCAGTGTACAAACAAAACAGCAGACACAATGGATCATAACAAGCTAGAGGGGGATAAAAACATCACTGCATCATCTGATACTCAAGGCAAAGAAGCACAGATTTAGATGCAGAAGAAGCTGGCTGCATTGCTGTGCAAAAACCAAACAAAGGCAGTCTCAGTGCTCCAACAGATACAAATAAATGAGTGCTGAGTGTTTCTAGCTCACATTTCTCATCTCTGTTGAAATATGCAAGAAGGGAGATATTATACTTTTTGCTCCAGTACATTTATTTGACAGCTGTAGTTACACTGCAGGTTAAGATTTTACACTAAAACATTTTACAAGCTTAAATACAACATATAAAGATTTAATTAGTGATTCCAAAACTTTTTGATTTGTGGTCCCCCCCCCCAAAACCCACAATGGTTGGTACTATGTCAAATTTCAGATGGCTAGGAGTAATTAGCAGGTCCAACTTATCAAACTGTGTCATTTAATTAACCAGTCAAAGGCCCAATTGGGTGAAAGTCTCCAAGATTTAAAAAAAAAAGCAGAGATTAGAGAAAAGAAATAAAAACAAAGCTGAACTTTGATTTTTTCTTTCCTAACCCATTAGTCATCTCAGGACCCCTCAGATTTACCTTGTGCCTCTTTGGAGGGGCCATCTTAAAATAATCTAACTGTACAGTGTATGAAGCAGTAGTTATAGAGCATTAACATACTGTTTAAATATTGACGTGTTACTACTAAAAATGTTTTGTACAGTATGTTAATATATTAGTCACAAGAGGTATTTTTCTGTACTTTTACTTTTGATAAACATCTTGGGAGAAGACTTATTTAAAGTTAGATAAGAAAGCTAATACTATGTCCCAGGATATATTTAATAAGCTTAAGAGGTGCTGGAAGGCACATTTGGTTACCTCCGGACACGGCCGGGCTACACTTTCCCTATTTCCACTCTTTATGCTAAGCTAAGCTAATGGTCAGCAAGGAAACAAACAAGCAAACAACAACAATAATAAACATTTCCTTTAAGTACATTTTGTTGATAATACTTCTGTACTTTACAGATGTCAATCAGATTTTGAATGCAGGACTTTCCCTTGCCATGGGGTATTTTTACACTGTTGTACTTGAACTCTAATTTAACTAACAAATGTGCACTCCTTCCTACTTTTTCCTGCATCATCAAAGTAGAGCTTTAGGTTGGTTGAAAGAGAGACCAAGCTCATGTTTATTTGCATTCCTGTGCTTATGCATCACATACAAACCAGAACTCAGGAAATCAGGAGAAAATGGAAAGAGCAGAAAGTAGTTTGGTGGAGGAGACGAGCTGCTGCTCTGTGGAGAAAGTCTGACAGGTTTGCAGCTTGTGATGGACGGTCCCAGTGCATGGAGGAGCTGTCAGGGTGAAACTATGTTTGACAGGAGCAAACTGTCGGAAAGGGGCCAGCATGATGTGCCATTACCACTGCAACTGGCTGCAGAGCACGAGGAAAATGTTGAGAAGGGAAATACGCACACACGTGCACACTGTGAATGAACAGATGGAAGTAAAGTCACAAACACACGTCAGCGCCCCTGTGCAGGTATAGTCACATGCACACAAGGCAAGTGTGTGTCAGTGCTGCTGTAGCCTCTGCACACAAGAGAGGCTGGCAACCCGCTCTGACCCATCTCTATTCAGTTATGATAATGTAGTGTCACGAAGGCACAGATTATGTTAAGGTGTCTGAGGGGAAGCTTCAACAGAGGATGAGAGCTCTCAAACTGGAGACTTACTGTAGACACTGGGCTGGCTGGGATTTTGGTGGTGCTTCAGTCCATTGTACTAAAAATGATAGGAGATTTTGTTTTGTTATCTTCTACTTACAGTAAAGGACAGGGACAATTTAGTTTCTGAGGTATAATGGCCATGTTCTTTCTAAATCAAATCAGATTATTTATGTCCACTGCTGCAACCCCCTCTCCTTAGTGATTATGTCTTTGTAGCTGACATTTTTGTCCCGTATAGTTTTTGTTGGAGTTGCCTGCTCTATTGCTAATAAGTCCACATATTCTTTCAGCTAGTTGCCTAGTAATCACTCGTCTTTTGCTTTTTGTGACACTACACATTTAATCAAACACTTAATTTGTTCGCAAAGAGCAAAATAGAAACACAAAACCCATAAGCATTCATACAAAGTAGAATTACGTTTAAAAACATACATTATCATCTGCCCAAGGGGTTCAACTATGAAGAATATATTGCTCCACACAAAAGCACTTTAGATATGATTTATGACTCATTTCAGGCGACTGATAAACGTGACTTGGCTGACGCTTCGCTCTTCAGTTCTTACATCCTTAGTTTGAATACTGGGAGACTGACAAGCTGCGAGGCACAGATAGTGTTGACAAGTTGTATTGCAAGTGACAGGTACCACCAATTAATGTGCAACTGTCAAATACACAATAACCAGAACTGAGGAGGAGAGAAAGGTGAAGGCATGTACTTTATCGTATTATTGTGCACAAACATGAATGATTTTTTCCATGTACAGTGTTGCTGTATACAGTGTAAGTGGGAAATGATAATATTCAAGGTGAGAAGTGTCGTACTGTATAAGTACATGTGCAAGAACACATTTGACTCTGCATATGTGTGTGTATTACCCAATCACATTAGCATTCACCATACACACACACACACACACACACACACACGCTCTTATAAACCACCACCACCAACCCACAGAAGTTCGTACACATGCGCAGCCACACTGAAAACCACAGACCTAGTGATGGTGGCAGGTAGGGGGAGTGAAAATCAGGGGAGAGCAGAGTCATGGAGAGAATGTGGTGGAGGGAGGTAGGGAGGGAGGGGTGAATGTGACATGACTTACAATGAGATGATTAACCTTGAGAAACAGAATGGCCTCTGCAACATAAACACACTCTTT